>NC_090377.1:122234627-122542187 GCF_036365525.1 Heterodontus francisci
AGTGCCATAGCAAGAGATTCCACAGGATACCCCGACTGTCCAATGAACGTTAACCCATCTGTCAGTGCTGTGCCGTGGGTTTACCGGATGAGAACTGGTGGAGCTGCTGATCGCTACAAGAAGAAACTCTTGCAGCACTGTAAGGATTAACAACAACAATTTGCATTTACATAGCACCTTTTAACAGAGCAAAATGTTCCAAGGTGCTTCGCATGTGGGTTATGAAGGAAAATTTAATATCAAACCTCTTCTTTGGCCTCCTTATCTCGAGAGACAATGGGTAAGCGCCTGGAGGTGGTCAGTGGTTTGTGAAGCAGCGCCTGGAGTGGCTATAAAGACCAATTCTAGAGTGACAGGCTCTGCCACAGGTGCTGCAGAGAAATTTGTTTGTCGGGGCTGTTACACAGTTGGCTCTCCCCTTGCGCTTCTGTCTTTTTTCCTGCCAACTGCTAAGTCTCTTTGACTCGCCACACTTTAGCCCCGTCTTTATGGCTGCCCGCCAGCTCTGGCGAACGCTGGCAACTGACTCCCACGACTTGTGATCAATGTCATAGGATTTCATGTCGCGTTTGCAGACGTCTTTAAAGCGGAGACATGGACGACTGGTGGGTCTGATACCAGTGACGAGCTCACTGTACAATGTGCCTTTGGGGATCCTGCCATCTTCCATGCGGCTCACATGGCCAAGCCATCTCAAGCGCCACTGACTCAGTAGTGTGTATAAGCTGGGGATGTTGGCCGCCTCGAGGACTTCTGCGTTGGAGATACGGTCCTGCCACCTGATGCCAAATATTCTCCGGAGGCAGCGAAGATGGAATGAATTGAGACGTGGCTCTTGGCTGATATACGTTGTCCAGGCCTCGCTGCCAGAGAGCAAGGTACTGAGGACACAGGCCTAATACACTCGGACTTTTGTGTTCCGTGTCAGTGCGCCATTTTCCCACACTCTCTTGGCCAGTCTGGACATCGCAGTGGAAGCCTTTCCCATGCGCTTGTTGATTTCTGCATCTAGAGACAGGTTACTGATGATAGTTGAGCCTAGGTAGGTGAACTCTTGAACCACTTCCAGAGCGTGGTCGCCAATATTGATGGATGGAGCATTTCTGACGTCCTGCCCCATGATGTTCGTTTTCCTGAGGCTGATGGTTAGGCCAAATTCATTGCAGGCAGTCGCAAACCTGTCGATGAGACTCTGCAGGCACTCTTCAGTGTGAGATGTTAAAGCAGCATCGTCAGCAAAAAGGAGTTCCTTGATGAGGACTTTCCGTACTTTGGACTTCGCTCTTAGACGGGCAAGGTTGAACAACCTGCCCCCTGATCTTGTGTGCAGGAAAATTCCTTCTTCAGAAGACTTGAACGCATGTGAAAGCAGCAGGGAGAAGAAAATCCCAAAGAGTGTGGGTGCGAGAACACAGCCCTGTTTCACGCCACTCAGGATAGGAAAGAGCTCTGATGAGGAGCCACCACGTTGAATTGTGCCTTTCATATTGTCATGGAATGAGGTGATGATACTTAGTAGCTTTGGTGGGCATCCAATCTTTTCTAGTAGTCTGAAGAGACCACGTCTGCTGACGAGGTCAAAGGCTTTGGTGAGATCAATGAAAGCAATGTAGAGGGGCATCTGTTGTTCACGGCATTTCTCCTGTATCTGACGAAGGGAGAACAGCATGTCAACGGTCGATCTCTCTGCATGAAAGCCACACTGTGCCTCAGGGTAGACGCGCTCGGCCAGCTTCTGGAGCCTGTTTCGAGTGACTCGAGCAAAGACCTTCCCCACTATGCTGAGCAGGGAGATTCCACGGTAGTTGTTGCAGTCACCGCGGTCACCTTTGTTTTTATAGAGGATGATGATATTGGCATTGTGCATGTCCTGAGGTACTGCTCCCTCGTCGCAGCACAGGCATAGCAGTTCATGTAGTGCTGAGAGTATAGCAGGCTTGGCACTCTTGATTATTTCAGGGGTAATGCTGTCCTTCCCAGGGGCTTTTCCGCTAGCTAGAGAATCAATGGCATCACTGAGTTCTGATTTGGTTGGCTGTATGTCCAGCTCATCCATGACTCATCCGGTGTCTGAGGCCAGCTGAATATGACTGCATAGGTGTTGCCAGTAGTCGTTTGCGCAGTGCTTGGCTGTTCTTTGTGCAGTGCCTCTGGCTGCTTTAAGTGCTGCAGATGTTAAATCGCTGGGGGCTTTCTTATAGCAAACCACATAAGGAGATATTAGGAACTGTAACCAAAAGCCCAATCAAAGAGGTAGGTTTTAAGGAGCATCTTAAATAAGGAGAGAGATATAGAGATGCAGAGAGGTTTAGGGAGGGAATCCTGCTGTCGGTAAGTTTAAGATCCCTGAATGTGTTTATGCTGAGGATGAACTGAACTAGTTAACATACCAAACAATTACTTCCAGGGATATTTACTCAAGAAGGCACCAGTAAGAGGCCACCAATTATGGGTAATTCGCCAAGTAAATTTAACAATATCAACATCACTTGAACAAAGGCCCTAGACAGTCATGACAGGGTCAAAACAAATAACCCTCCAGGGATTTATGTACTTGTGGGTGCTAAATGAAATTAGAGACTAAATCGGCTGAGTGCTGATGGTTATCAGGAGGGAGTCAAAGCAGACAGGAGATCAAACGAATCCTATCTTTAAAAAAAATGGTGACAGTACAACCCTGGGTAACTATAGGTCCTAGAATGTTGATTACACTTGTCAAACATTGATGGTTACCATAAAAGTTGTAGCATTTTGCATTTTATAAATTGTGGCATAGAGTATAAAGTAAAGAGGTTATGATAAAGGTGTTAGCTGTGGCTAGGTGGGTAGCATGCTTGTCTCTTTGTTGGAAAATTATGCTGGCGTTGTGTACCTATCACAACCTCTGCATCACCAACTCGTTCTTTCATACTAACCCCTGTCACCGGTTTCTTGGAGGCACCCAAGATCATGTCATTGGCACCAGCTGGACCTCATCGTCACAAGGCGAGCCTCTATAAACAGTGTCCAAATCACACACGGCTTCCACATTGCGGACTGTGACACCGACCACTCCCTGGTGTGCAGCAAAGTTAGACTCAACCCAAAGAAGCTACATCACTCCAAGCAGAAGGGCCGCCCGCGCATCAACACTAACAGAATTTCTTATCCACAGCTGTTACATAAGTTTCTAAATTCACTTGAAAAAGCCCTTCAAAACACTCCTGCAGGGGATGCAGAGACGAAGTGGGCCCACATCAGACACCATCTATGACTCAGCAATGATCACCTATGGCAAACGTGAGAAGCAGAATGCAGACTGGTTTCAATCACACTTTGAAGAGCTGAAACCTGTCATAGCCACTAAGCGCATTACACTGCTGAACTACAAGAAAGCCCCCAGCGAGTTAACATCCATAGCACTTAAAGTAGCCAGAAGCGTTGCCCAAAGAACAGCCAGGCACTGTGCAAATGACTCCTGGCAACACCTATGCAGTCGTATTCAGCTGGCCTCTGACACCGAAAACATCAGAGGAATGTATGATGGCATTAAGAGAGCTTTTGGGCCAACCATCAAGTAGATCGCACCCCCCCTCAAATCTAACTCAGGGGACACAATCACTGACCAACGCAAGCAAATGGACTGCTGGGTGGAGCACTACCTAGAACTGTACTCCAGGGAAAATGTTGTCACTGAGACCGCCCTCAATGCAGCCCAGTCTCTGCCAGTCATGGATGAGCTGGACGAACAGCCAACAAAATCGGAACTCAGTGATGCCATTGATTCTCTAGCCAGTGGAAAAGCCCCTGGAAAGGACGGCATTACCCCTGAAATAATCAAGAGTGCCAAGCCTGCTATAATCTCAGCACTCCATGAACTGCTTTGCCTGTGCTGGGATGAGGAAGCAGTACCACAGGACATGCGTGATGCCAATATAATCACCCTCTATAAAAACAAAGGTGACCCCAGTGACTGCAACAACTACCGTGGAATCTCCCTGATCAGCATTGTGGGGAAAGTCTTCGCTCGAGTCATTTTAAACAGACTCCAGCAGCTGACTGAGCGTGTCTACCCTGAGGCACAGTGCGGCTTTCGAGCAGAGAGATCCACCATTGACATGCTGTTCTCCCTTCGCCAGCTACAGGAGAAATGCCGCAAACAACAGATGCCCCTCTACGTTGTTTTCATTGATCTCACCAAAGCCTTTGACCTTGTCAGCAGACGTGGTCTCTTCAGACTACTAGAAAACATCGGATGTCCACCAAAGCTACTAAGTATCATCACCTCACTCCATGACAATATGAAAGGCAGAATTCAGCATAGCAGGGTCTCATCAAACCCCTTTCCTATCCTGAGTGGCGTGAAACAGGGCTGTGTTCCCGAACCTACACTGTTCGGGATCTTCTTCTCACTGCTGCTCTCACATGCGTTCAAGTCTTCAGAAGAAGAAATTTTCCTCCACACAAGATCAGGGGGCAGGTTGTTCAACCTTGCCCGTCTAAGAACGAAGACCAAAGTACGGAAGGTCCTCATCAGGGAACTCCTGTTTGCTGACGATGCTGCATTAACATCTCACACTGAAGAGTGTCTGCAGAGACTCATCGACAGGTTTCCAACTACCTGCAACAAATTTGGCCTAACCATCAGCCTCAAGAAAACGAACATCATGGGACAGGACGTCAGAAATGCTCCATCCATCAATATTGGCGACTGTGCCCTGGAAGTGGTTCAAGAGTTCACCTACCTAGGCTCAACTATCACCAGTAACCTGTCTCTTGATGCAGAAATCAACAAGCGCATGGGAAAGGCATCCGCTGCTAAGTCCAGACTGGCCAAGAGAGTGTGGGAAAATGGCGCACTGACACGGAACACAAAAGTCTGAGTGTTTCAAGCCTGTGTCTTCAGTACCTTGCTCTACGGCAGTGAGGCCTGGACAACGTATTCAGCCAAGAGCGATGTCTCAACTCATTCTATCTTCGCTGCCTCCAGAGAATCCTTGGCATCAGGTGGCAGGACAGTATCTCGAACGCAGAAGTCCTCGAGGCGGCCAACATCCCCAGCATATACACCCTACTGAGCCAGCGGTGCTTGAGATGGCTTGGCCATGTGAGCCGCATGGAAGATGGCAGGATCCCCAAGGACGCATTGTACAGCGAGCTCGTCACTGGTAACAGACCCATCGGCCGTCCATGCCTCCGCTTTAAAGATGTCTGCAAACGCGACATGAAGTCCTGTGACATTGATCACAAGTCGTGGGAGTCAGTTGCCAGTGATCGCCAGAGCTGGCGGACAGCCATAAAGGCGGGGCTAAAGAGTGGCTAAAGAGCGCCTGTGGAAGAGTCCATCACTCTAGTATTGGCCTTTATAGCCACTCCAGACGCTGCTCCACAAACCACTGACCACCTCCAGGCGCTTACCCATTGTCTCCCGAGACAAGAAGGCCAAAGAAAAAGAAGAACTCAGAAAATTAAAGCTGGGACATACTCTGTTTCTAATCTATCTCAATCAACTGAATTCAGAAAGGCGATGGAGATTGGCTAGATTTGCAGATGATACTAAACTGGGGGCAAGTCAAGACTGACAGAGGCAGCCAAGAAACTGCAGGAGGATTTAGCTAACATAACAACCATGACAGATGAAATTCAGTACAGAGGTGAGGAAGAAAGAAAGTCAGGCACCGTTAATGATTAGCATGGAACTGGCAAGGGGAGAGACTGAAAAACTCAGGGAGTGATGATACCCTCACCCTGTCTGGTCACAGCGATCAACAAATCAAACAAGATGCTGGGATTGCATGGCTAGATCAGTGTAGTACAAGACTGAGGTGATCATGCTGAGTCCAGTGTTCAGTGAGCATTTGCTGAGACACAAGAGACACATCTAATCTCTGAAGTAGCTGCAGAAAAGGGCACAAGCCTGACCCCTCAGAAGGAATTTTAACCTAGCTTGCTGGGTGGGAATCCCACGGGAACAATTGGAATGCCCGTTTTACATCCTGTCTGATGTTACTCTCCATTAGAAAAAAAATTTATATAGCGCCTTTCACGGGCTCAGGCCAATGAAGTGCTTTTTGAAGTATTGTAATGTAGGAAATGCGGCAGCCAATGCACATCCGGCAAGCTCTCACAAATAGCAATGAGATAATGACCGGATAATTTGTGATTAGTGATGTTGGTTGAGAGATGAATATTGGTTAGAAAACTGGGGAGAACTCCCCTGCTCTTCTTCAATGGAGAGTTTAATTGGGTGAGGTGTAAAAGCCAGTGTTGCACCCAAACTCATCAGCTTCCAGACAGATGTGTTCGGTTAAAATTGCCCTGAGTTTCAGAGACCTGAGCTGTGTTGATAGGCTAGAAAAGAACTTGATTCTCTCGTCTTGAAAAGAGGGAGTTGAGAGAAGAATTCGTAGATATGTGTCAGATACTAAATAGAATAGCAAAGGCTAATTCTGAGCACTCATTTTAAAATTAAACCTCAATTGCAAGACAAGGAGATACAGATACACACAGGTAACACCCACTCAGGACCAATGTCAGGAAGCTCCTTGTCACAGAAAGCAATCAATATCTGGCAGGGTCTTCAGGGGCACGAAGAAGGAATCATATGTTTCTGTAGAAAGAAGGGCTGAATCATCTGTACTTTGTGATTGTCCTGTGAAAGGGTTAATCCAGTACACAGCGCTGTACTGAGAGATTCAGCAGTATCCTGAGTGTCCAGTGAAAGGGTTAACCCAGCCCTTGGCACTGTGCTGAGAGAGTCCACAGTGCTGACTATCCTGTGAAAGGGTTAAACGTCCTGTTACTTTTAGCAGAGACAGTGGGAGACTCTTACGCTGTTTCTGCTGCCAGTTTGTGCCGGTATCCACTTATTGTTTCATATCCGTTTCACTCTGAAAGCGACTTATTTTAGGGGATGAATCATAGTTCCTGAAGCCATAGAAACCCTTTCGAGAAACACCCTGACCTCTTCAGGGCTGAGTAAACACCGGTTTGTTATATAACCAAAGACGTTTATTTGCTGACCATTTCCTACATGAAGAGAGGCTGCAGTGCCGTAAAGACAAGACTCTTGGTCTTTTATCTTTCTCCCTGCTTTTCTCTGTGTGTCTCTTTCTCTCTCTCTCTCTCTTCCTTTGTGTTACTATGTCTCAGGGAAATTCAGGCTTCTGCTTTGTCAGAAAGGCGATGCAAATTGGCTTGATTCACCGATGTTACTGAACTGGGGGCGAGTCAAGAGCACTACCCTGAACCAACACTTACATGGCAGCTTTAGCACCAGTTGGTGTTACTGGCACACCGGAGACTAAGTGCAACCTCTGTCGATGTCTGGTTACACCCAAGCGCACATCCCTGGGTGCTCAAAATATATTTTTTGAAAACAAAAGCAGAGTCTAAATTATCCCTTCTCTGTGAGAAACATCTAACTTCTTTTGATAACAACTTGTGGTTGTTATACAAGTTGTTGGAGCAATTAAATACATGGCTCCGTTGGTAGCACTCTCACCTCTGAGTTAGATGGCTGTGAGTTAAGAAACGCTGCAAGGACTTGAGCACAAAACCCAGGCTGATACTCCTAGTGCAGTATCGAGGGAATGCTGCACTGTCAAAGGTGCCGTCTTCCAGATAAGCTGTTAAGCTAAGGCCTCGTCTGCCCTCTCAGGTGGATGTAAAAGATCCCATGGCATTATTTTAAAGAGCAGGAGAGTTCTCCCTGGCACCTGGCCAATATTTATCTCTCTACCAACACCAAAATACAGAGTATCTCGTCATTATCACATTGCTGTTTGTGGATTCTTGTGCAAACTGACTGCCGCACTTCCTACATTGCAACGGTGACTACACTTTAAAAGTGCTTCATTGGCTTTAAAGCACCTTGAGACATCCAGAGGCAGTAAAAGGTGCTATAGAAATGCAAGTCTTTCTTTTCTTTCTAGGGGTGGGAAAAAAAATCAGCCAGGGTGCCCACTCCTGATAGCTAATCCATGGTGCCTTCCCTCCCCACCCTGCTTGATAATGTTGGTGTGCAGGTATTGGTTGCGGACAGGATGAAGCAGGACTGTGATGCTCCGCGTTGTCAAATAGTCTGTTAGCGCTCACTGTCGAGACTCATACATGAATAATGACCACTTGGCTAGGGATTCTGAGGGCTCCCAGCACTCATGTAACTGTCCTGCAGCACAAACTGCCATCTTTGGGACAGGAAGGACCAAAGAGGGTGTAATATGGGGGTGGGGGTGTGGGTGTGAATATGGCTTTGGAGAGCAGAAGCACTGTAGGGGAGTTGTTCGGCCTATAGAAGATTTTGGCATCGACCGAATCTGATGAATATTTAACATGACTAAGGACCAATCAGAAAATGTACCTTGTATCTTCCTTAGAAGTATGTGCCAGCAGCAAGTCTCATGTATGTACAATATGCCTGATAAGTCAGGTTGTTGGTGGAGATATTTTGGTTATAACAACAATTTGCATTTATGCAGTGCCTTTCACATAGCAAAGCGTCCCAAGGCATTTCACAAAGTATGATCAGATAAACAGTCATACCGAGCCAAAGGGGATAATACGAGGAATGACTAAAACCTTGGTCAAAGAGGTAGGTTTTAAGAGGAACTTAAAGAAGGAGAGAGAGAGTTTAGGGAGGGAATTCCAGAGCTTAGGGCATAGGCAGCTAAAGGAATAGCCACCAGTGGTGGGATGAGGTAATTTGAGGATCTATAAAAGCCCAGAATTGGAAGCATGCAGAGATCTCAGAGGATTGTAGGGCGAGCAGAGGTTACAGAGAAAGGGAGGGTGGGGTGGGGGTTGGGTGGGGGGTTGAGGTCATGGAGGGCTTTGAACACAAGGTTGAGAATTTTAAATTTGAGATTTTGCCAGACCGGGAGCCAATGTAAGTCAGTGGCCACAGGGATGCTGGGTGAATGGGACTTGATGTGAGTTAGAAGACAAGCAGCAGAGTTTTGGATGAGCTGAAGTTTATCAAGGGTGGAGGTCAGGAGATCAGCCAGGAGAAAGCAGTGGAACAGTTAAGTCCAGAAGTGACAAAGGCACGGATGAGGGTTTCGACGGCAAATGAGCTGAGGCAGTGGCAGAGACAGGCAATGTAATAACAACGGAATTAGGTGGTCTTTGTGATGGACAGTTTATGGAGTCGTAATCTTAGCTCAGGGTTAAATCAGACACCAAGGTTGCAAACAGTCTGGGTCAGTCTGAGACAGGGCCCAAGTAGAGAGGTAGAAATGATGGCTAAGGAACAGAATTTGTGGCAGGATTGAAGATGATGGCTTTGATCTTCCCAATTATTAACTGCATGAAGTTGAGAACCCAAATGCCTTTGATTTTTAATAATTAAAATTAAATGAAAAACAATCGATTGTGAAGTGTAAAATTAACCATAATGTTCCATTTCCCATGGGGAGCCTTCCTTAGAACACTCTAGAAATATATCAGCAGATGGGGAGTCTGCCTTTGGAAGGATTGATTCAAAATTGCTGCTGTACTGATCCCTTGGTGAGGTTCGAATCTCCTGTTTACTATTAGACATTTAAAAAACAGAAATTTAAATTTTTTTCCCAGTTAAATGGCAACAAAAGAACAGTTTTCAAGTAAGAAGGAAAAAGGGGGAAAAAAACAATGCTCCATGATTCCAAAATACTTAGAAATGTACCAAATAAAACGTCAAAAAAGATCGGAACTTCCAGACCAGTAAGGGTGCCTTCAACATTTTGTACCACACTTTTGGCATTCATGTACTTCAAGTGAAAGTTGTCGGCAGCTGTGTTCCACTGCCCTATCAGTGTGACTACCTGCTTTCACATGTCATAGGCTTTTATTTGCTTGTAACTGCGTGCTTTTTGCGTGACTGTGTCTGCTTTTTCGAAGCTGTTGGTCTGCTCCTGCTTGTTTTTGGCTTGATATGTTAGCTAATGAGCTTTTTTTATATCTATATTCTGCAACACCATAGGATAGAGTTCAGAATAGTTGATAAAGAATTATTCAAAAAAAGGTAGAAAGAATGAATGATTCATGAATTTATATAGCGCCTTTCATGACCTCAGTATGTCCCGCAGCACTTTGCAGCCAATGCTGCAAACAGCACTGATATGACCAAATAATCTGTTTTAGTGATATTAGTTGAGGGATGTATATTGGCAAGGACACCAGGGAGATCTCTCCTGCTCTTCTTCAAAATGGTGGGAACACCCCTGCTCTGCTTTGAAATGGTGCCGTGGAATGTTTTACAGGTGGAGGAAACTCCCTGCAATAGGATGGGGCAGGACCGCAGAGGGATATGAAAGCAAGAACAAGGATCTTGAAGTCAATTTGTGGAGGTTGGCAAGGAGTAGGGGTACGGGTGTGCGAGAGAGGTCATGGGATCTTGCAAGTCAGAAAGGGTGGAAGTGAGATGGAGAGCATTGGAGATACTCCCAGGAAAATGCATGTTGGGCAGCAGTGTGGAGAAGGTAGAAGAAGGGAGATATAAATCTGCTGTGTTCAAGGCATAAGAATGCGGTCTTGGTGACATATGGCTTAAAAAACTCAGCTTCTTGTAGGTAGAAAGGCATCCCACCTTCCACCTCCATAAACTTAAGCTCCTCCGAAACCCTGCTGCCCCTGTCCTAACTCTCACAAGTCCCATTCACAAATCACCCCTGTGCTCGTTGACCGACATTGGCTTCCGATTTGGCAATGTCTCCAATATAAAATTCCCATTCTTGTTTTCAAATACCTCCATGGCTATGTCTCTCCCTATCTCAGTTACCTCCTGCAGCCCTACAATCCTCCGAGGACTCCATGCTCCTCCAATTCTGGCCTCTTGTGCATCCCCAAACTGTGTCACTCCATCATTGGCAGCCGTGCCTTCAGCTATCCCAGTGCTAAGCTCTGTAATTCCCTCACTAAACCTCTCTACCTCTCCTTCAAGACACTTCTCTTTGACTAAACTTTTGGTCATTTGTCCTAATATCTCCTTCTGTGGTTTGGTGTCAAATTTTGTTTCATAACCCACCAGTGAAGGGCCTCGAGATGCTTATACTACATCAAAGGTGCTATATAAAATCAAAAGTTGTTGTAAAAGGAATGGCAATGCAGGAATAGTAACACCGATGGATTCAGCCAGAGAGAGGAGCTTGGGGATTGCTGGAGGCAGAGTGGCTGCTGGCAGAGGAAAAAAAGGATGGCTTTGGTTTTGCTGACTATATTACGCGTTTGGCTCAGGTGCTGTCGTAATAAGAACTGAGTCAGTTATAAACAGAATGGTCAGTGGCAATTCAACAGCAATATGATAATGAGCAGATAATCTATCTTAGGATCATAGAATGGTTACAGCACCAAGCAGCAACGCACCAAGGCTCCTTAGACACCACATTCCAAACCTGTGACCTCTACCACCTAGAAGGACAAGGGCAGCAGATACATGGAAACACCACCACCTGTAAGTTCCCCTCCAAGTCACACACCATCCTGACTTGGAACAATATCGCCGTTCCGTCACTGTCTCTGGGTCAAAATCCTGGAACTCCCTTCCTAACAGCACTGTGGGTGTACCTACCTCCCATGGACTGCAGCGGTTCAAGAAGGCAGTTCACCACCACCTTCTCAACGGCAATTAGGGATGGGCAATAAATGCTGTCCTAGCCCGCGACGTCCACATCCCATGAACGAATTGAAAAAAAGCACAGAAGGGGGATATTTGTCCCATCAAGCCCATGCCAGTTCTTTATAATCTTGGTTGAGGGATTAATATTGGTCAGGACAGCTGGAGAACCTCTTCCTTAAAATTGTGCCATGGGATGTTTGATATCCAAAAAGACAGCACTTCCCACAGTGTAGCATTTCCTTATTACTAGCACTCAGAGTGTCTGCCCAGATTTTGCGCTTAAATCTTTGGAGTGGGATTTGCATCCATAACCATGTAACTCGGCAGTAAAACTGCCAACTGAGCCACAGCTGACATCTCAAGAATTGAAGATAGCTTTAAGTCCATTACGCGACTGTTACTTTAAACCATTGCACAAGATCTGGGTTGATTTGGCCAGTTACTAAGGCGTCTGAAGTCTTTTGCAGTTGGCTGAAAACGGAATGCAAAACTGCCAGGACTGACTGAGACTGCTCAGAAAATCCACTGACAAAATGGAAGTTGACCACAGACGTGTGAGTCCTGTGCAATGTTACGGATATTTAAGAAAACTCTGGGGCCGTTACATTGTATCAAACAGTTACATGGGTAATCTGTGTGCTTTGCTTAAATACAGAACCAGAGAGAATGTGTTTAAAAATACAAAGTGAATATTAACACCACTGCATTAAACCCCAGAAAGCCAACTGGTGAAGGATAGAACTGGAGCCAATCTTTACACATTTTCATAAGCTTATTTATTTAAAGAGATATACATTACAAACATGAACCTTCTAACCCAACCGCCACAGTTTCAGTCTGTTCCTATTTATAGGAACACAAGTGAATCCCCAGTTAATGCCCACCATCTGCATACAATTAAACACAATGAATATACCATTAACAGATTCCCATCTCTCTCTTTAAATAAATATTAGAGTTTATATGTACAACCAAAATTCCAAAACAAATTAAATCAAAGACCTCCATATTTTGAACAAAGCATTACATTATGATACACCCCTTCTCTAGCAGCCCTAACAATTTCTTTGTACAAGCATTTATTTTTGTAAAACAATTCAACAGTTGATAACTTGCATCTCCCCTTTTAATTTTAGAGATTTCCTTTCTCTCCAGCATTTGTTTCAAGCCAGCAAGGTCAATCCGTAACCTTTTCTCACTCACACTTTTCATAGAGCGTTCATTATCCCACAATGGAACGATTATTTATATAACATCCAGTGGGTATACTGCCTTCAGTATGCCCACTGCACAGAACCTCAGTTAAAATTTTTGACAAATAGAATCCCATATCCACTGCCCCCACAAGGGCCAGCGTTTCACCGGCCAGAGTACTTTTAATAACCCTTTTAATGTTCTTAGTTTCCCAAGCTAAAGGACAACATTTCCCATTTTCACCCATCAGAAATATTATGAAATCAGCTGCACTGGAATACCCATCAGGAAGATTAGTATGTGAAGCATCACTAAAAATGACTAGTTTCATGTTCTTTGGGTTACCTAACGATGGGAACTTAAATATAGTGTTAAGATCAGATGAGGAGGGGTCACAAGGCTCCCCTCTTGTCCTTCTCCTTGTTTAACTGCAACAGGGTTTATTCCTTCTAAAACAGTGGATGTGCTTACCATTTCAGTATGTGTTTTACCTTTTACCTTTGTTGTGATTGTAAAAGAACTAACTGGATAGATTTTCTTGAGTTTAATCAAGAAAGAGGTGAGTTTATTGTACAAACAAATATCCAGTCTAAATAAAATAATAAACTATGCTACACTTTCACTCACACACAGGAATTACACACACAAATAGAGTACATAGTGATAAGAAATAGTCTGGTTTGAATTAGAGTTCAGAACAAGTAAAAACAATATACGGTCTGTGGGGTCGGGTAATTCTGTTGTCTTCCAGCTGAAGTTGTGATCTTGAAGTCACTGGCTGATAAAAGTGCATTTTGTGGCCGGCCCACCTGTTTGAGGGTTTTTCTTGGAGACAGAGTCGTAGGTGGCTTTCTTCCACAGGGTCTCTGTCTGTAGCAATGGTAGACTTGGGTGTTCCACAGTCGCAAACAGGTTTCAAGCTTGCGATGTTATCTGGAGAGAGACAAAGAGAGACACACACACACACAGCCCCACTGAGTCTTGTCTGGTTAGCACTCAAAGCTTGTCTTCTTCAAAGTCTCAGGAGCTTGTCCTTTTGCAAAAGACTGCTAGTTTTTCCACAGATGAGGAGGCAGTGACATGATTGTCCAGTGTCCACGTTTGCAATTTAATTAGATTCAAGTCCAGGTATTTTCAATCTTGCTCAAGTCTCATTGTTTCACTGTTCACCCCCTGGAGGTATGACTCCACTGTTAATGTTCCAAGATGGTTTTGAATGTTTTGCCATTAGAAGTGAATCTGTTAGCTGATGCCAAATTCATGAGGCATTGTCCTGGATGCAACCTCGTTAAACATGCCTCTCCGATTCGATGTCCTGGAATGTGAGGTATTTCAATGCAAATTGTGGTAGCCATCTTGCCCACCAGTTTTTAAAAAGTTAACTGTGGGATCCCAGCTCCTTTTTAAAAGTTTAATGTAGGTTTCCAACTGATGAATTAAAAATCCTCATTTGGTATAGCATGTTTTCTTGACAATACAATTAACCAGATTTAATGTTCTTAATGTTTTATTTGCCCTTAAAACATTTTCTACTTTGGGGTGTTTCATCGTAGTACTTAACTCCAACACATCAAAACGAGCATCTGGTCTAGTCTGAGTTCACAACCAGTTCAACTGACCAATCAAGCTTCGTAATTGCTGTCTCTTCTTCAGATAATAATATCATCTTTCTGTGATGACGTAGTATGATTAACCGGGATGGGAGTAACACTCTCTAAATAGGATTGTTGATTTAAAGTTATTCCAGACCTACTTTGCTTCATATCTAAACCAATATATTTAAAAGCCCCACAAGCCTTAGTCCCAATTTTAAATTCTATTCTAATTTATTAACACATTTCTCAAATTCCGCAGTACCACCCCATAAGAAATCACCAACATGCATCATGAAGATATCTGAAAATTATCCTTTATGATTCCAATAAACATTGTGGGATCTGCTTTTAATTGAACACAACCTATTTTCAGCAAAACAGATCTCATCGAAAAACACCACACCCTGGAAGCATCATTCAGGCCATATTTGTTTAGTTTCCATAGTTTTCCTTTAGCATCTCCTGCCTCTTTGGGTGGTTTCAGAAACACTTTGCGCTGATGCGGGCAAGTGTGAGGTTATCCATTTTGGACCAAAAAAGGATACAGCAGGGTACTTTCTAAATAGGAAGAGGTTAAGTACAGTGGATGTCCAAAGAGACTTGGGGGTTCAGGTGCACAGATCTTTAAAATGCCAAGAGCAAGTGCAGAAAATAATCAAAAAGGCTAATGGAATGCTAGCCTTTATATCTAGAGGATTGGAGTATAAAGACACAGAGGTAATGCTGTAGCTGTACAAAACCCTGGTAAGACCCCACTTGGAGTACGGTGAGCAGTTCTGGGCACCACACCTTAGGAAGGCTATATTGGCCTTGGAGGGAGTGCAACGTAGGTTTACAAGAATGATACCTGGACTACAGGGGTTAAGTTATGAGGAGAGATTACACAAATTAGGCCTATTTTCGCTAGAATTTAGAAGGTTCAGGGGGTGATCTGATCGAAGTCTTCAAGATATTAACAGGAAAAGACAGGCTAGATAAAGATAAACTATTTCCAGTGGTTGGAGATTCTAAAACTAGGGGACATAGTTTAAAAATTAGGACCAGACCGTTCAGGGGAGATGTTAGGAAGCACTTCTTCACGCAAAGGGTGGTAGAGGTTTGGAACTCTCTCCCACAAACAGTTGAAGCAGTTGTTAATTTTAAATCTGAGATAGATAGATTTTTGTTAATCAAAGATATTAAGGGATATGGGCCAAAGGCAGGTATATGGAGTTTGGCCGCGGATCAGCCATGATCTCATTGAATGGTGGGACAGGCTCAAGGGGCTGAATGGCCTACTCCTGTTCCTATCTTCCTTTGTTCCTATGATAAATATTGCCCTGCAGACAGTGGTGTTGTGGTAATATCACTGGCCTAGTAATCTGGAGGCCCAGGCTAATGCCCTGGGGGGATAGGGGCTCAAATCCCATCGTGACAGCTGGGGGATTTATGTTCAGTTAATTAATTTTTTCTAAATCTGGAATTATAAGCTAGTCTCAGTAATGGCGCCTTGAAACTATCACTGATTGTCGTAAAAACCCATCTGGTTCACTAATGTCCTTTAGGGAAGGAAATCTGCCTTCCTTACCTGGACAGGCCTGCATGTGCCTCCAGACCCACAGCAAAGTGGTTGATTCTTAAATGCCCTCTGGAAATAGCCTAGCAAGCCTCTCAGTTGTACCAAACCAAGGTCAATGGACTGCAGTGATTCAAGAAGGCAGCTCACTACAACTGTCTCAAGGGCAATTAAGGATGGGCAACAAATGTTGGCCTTGCCAGCAATGACCATATCTCATGGAAAGAATTTTAAAATGCAGCTTTTATGTCAACTGGCCTACAGCCCCATGAATAGGTGGCTAAAGCAGCTAAAAAGATTTTTAAGATTACTTTTCCAGCTGTGGGAGAGTCCACTATAACATCTGTATCACCCAGTTCCTCTGCAAAAACCCAAGTCACTAGTCTCACTTTAGCCTTATAAGTCCCATCTGCAAGGACTTTTTCAGTACAAATCCACCTAAGTGATAATTCTGGTTACCCCTTATCTGGTACCTCAGAATAAACTCCAAACTTTCTCCAACGATCTAATTCCCTTAGTTTTGCCTCTTTTATTACATCATCCTCGCGTTTATTGGCAGCCACCTTCACAATCATGAAGACTTCTACTTCTAGTTCTGTTATGAGATTTTTCTGTGGTCCTTATTTCATTGTTTAATCTAGTCAAGCTGTGGCCTCACCTTATGTCTGTCGGGACTGCTACTGTGAGATCTCCCTCTCGCACTATCAGAGGTTCTTACTCCGCCACGTGATTGTTTCCTGATGCAAGAGTCACTGCTGAACCCACTCTCAGTACTTGCACTGCACTTTCATACTTTCCACTCTTTCACCCCATTCTGCCGGTCCATGGACCTCGCCTCTTGGCCGTCATCCTGAACATTCAACCAGTATTTTAACTTGCCAGTAGCTTTTCCTGCATGTCCCACAAAGCTCATCTCTCCATTCACTAAACCCCTCTGGAATATATGTCACTCGAGCAGCCTCTCTGGGCAATTGGCCTTTGGAGACAAGAGCTCTGTCCTGTGCATCATGATCACTCATATTACCTCTATACAGCCCTTGATCTAGCATATTCTGTTCCCCAGAACCTTCATCACAAAACACATGAGTACTTGAGGCGCAAGATGCCTCGTTTATTTCTATCAGCTGCTCAGAATCAAAGATTTTGTAATTCATTCTGATTAATTGTGAGGAAGGAACCTTAACAGTTTGATTGCCATGTTTGATAAGGACTGTCTTACCATTATGACCTATTACCTTAACTGGGCCTTTTCATTCCCTATGACACTCTCTTTTATAGTATACTAAGTGACTTAAACTCTCTCTCAGATGGTCTTAAATTATACCTCAAGGCTCTCCAAATTTTCTCCAATACCTCAGCCTTCATGAAAGCCTGTCTCTCTGCATGTGAAGCATTCAAATGTGCAGAACAAAATGGAGCTAATTGTGGTATCTTCTAGAGCATAATTTTTTTTTTAGAGATACAGCACTGAAACAGGCCCTACGGCCCACCGAGTCTGTGCCGACCATCAACCACCCATTTATACTAATCCTACATTAATCCCATATTCCTACCACATCCCCACAATCCCCCTACCATCTACCTATACTAGGGGCAATTTATAATGGCCAATTTACCTAGCAACCTGCAGGTCTTTGGCTGTGGGAGGAAACCAGAGCACCCGGCGAAAACCCACGCAGACACAGGGAGAACTTGCAAACTCCACACAGGCAGTACCCAGAATTGAACCCGGGTCGCTGGAGCTGTGAGGCTGCGGTGCTAACCACTGCGCCACTGTGCTGCCCTTGCGCCACTGTGCAGGAGGACTATCGCACAGAACCAGAAGGTAATTTGGGATTTCACTGATAGACTAATTGACTAGCTGTATCAAATGCTAGTTAGGCCACAGCTGGAGTACTGTGTACAGTTCTGGGCACCACATTATAGGAAGGATGTGATTGCACTGGAGAGGGTGCAGAGGAGATTCACCAGGATGTTGCCTGGGCTGGAGCATTTCAGCTATGAAGAGAGACTGAAAAGGCTAGGGTTGTTTTCCTTCGAGCAGCGAAGGCTGAGGAGGGATCTGACTGAGGTACAAAAAATTATGAGGGGCATTGATAGGATACATAGGAAGAAACATTTTCCCTTAGCGGATGGGTCAAAAACCAGGGGGCATAGATTTAAGGTAAGGGGCAGGAGGTTTAGAGGTGATTTGAGGAAATTTATTTTCACCCAGAGGGTGGTTGGAATCTGGAACACACTGCCTGAAGGGGTGGTAGAGGTAGGAATCTTGAACATTTAAGAAGTATTTAGATGAGCACTTGAAATGCCGTAGCATACAAGGCTACGGGCAAAGTGCTCGAAAATGGGATTAGAATAGATAGGTGCTTGATGGCCAGCACGGACACGATGGGCCGAAGGGCCTGTTTCTGTGCTGTATGACTCTATGACTCTATAAGGACTATATCCTTCAACCATCTGGAGTCAGCCATGTAGTCTGATTGATCAGCTAAAATTTTATGCAGCATTTAATCAATCACTGCATGATTCCTCTCACAGAGTCCATTGCTGAAAGGACTTTCAGCTGCAGTATTCATAACCATAATGTTCATGTTTTCACACATGTCTCTGAAATCATCATTGGCAAATTCCCCTCCGCTATCAATCAGAACCATCACAGGTGCCCCAAGTCTGATCCCTATCCATTTCTCCTGAGTTGTCTGAAATAACCCTTTTGTTCTTACTATGCATTATTGTAGAAATACTTAATCTGGTCACTAAGTCTATAAAATGTCGAATGAAAATATTTCTGTCTTTGTCCCATACCTTTAGATCCATGGCAGCTACCGTGTTAAAGTCATGTGCTAATGGGGAAGGTTTACAATAGAACTATAAAACCATAGAAAAATTACGGCACAAAAGGAGGCCATTCAGTCCATCATGCCTGCGCCAGCCGAAAAAACTAGCCACCCAATCCAATCCCACCTTCCAGCACCTGGTCCGTAGCATTACAGGTTACAGGCACTTCAGGTGCATGTCCAGGTAGCTTTTAAATGAGTTGAGGGTTTCTGCCTCCACCACCATTCCTGGCAGTGAGTTCCAGACACCCACCACCTTCTGGGTGAAAAGGTTTTCCCTCATGTCCCTTCTAATCCTTCTGCTAATCATCTTGAATCTGTGCCCCCTGGTAATTGACCTCTCCGCTAGGGGAAACAGGTCTCTCCTGTCTACTCTATCAAGGCCCCTCATAATTTTGTACACCTCAATTAAGTCAGCCTTCAGCCTCCTCTGTTCTAAGGAAAACAACCCTAGCCAATCCAATCTTTCCTCATAGTTGCAACTTTCAGACCCTGGCAACATTCTTATAAATCTGTATACTCTCTCCAGAGCAATTAAGTCCTTCCTGTAATGTGGTGACCAGAACTGTATGCAATACTCCAGCTGTGGCCTAACCAGTGTTTTGTACAGTTCCAGCATCACATCCCTGCTTTTGTATTCTGTACCTCAGCCAAAAGGAAAGCATTCCATATGCCTTCTTCACCACTTTTCCTACCTGTCCTGCCACCTTCAGGGACCTGTGGACATGCACTCCAAGGTCTCTCACTTCTTCTACCCCTCTCAATATCCTCCCGTTTATTGTGTAATCCCTTGCTTTGTTTGCCCTCCCCAAATGCATTACATCACAATTCTCTGGAATCATTTGCCATTTTTGCGCCCACTCAACCAAACCATTGATATCATTCTGGAGTCTACAGCTATCCTCTTCATTATCAACTACACAACCAATTTTTGTGTCATCAGCAAATTTCCTAATGATGTCTCCCACACTTAAGTCCAAATCATTAATATGTACCACAAACAGCAAGGGACTGAACACTGAGCCCTGTGGAACTCCACTGGAAGCAGCTTTCCATTCACAAAAACATCTGTCGACTTTGTTTCCTGTCACTGAGCCTATTTTGGATTCAACCTGCCACATTCCCCTGTATCCATAGGCTTTAATTTATCTGACCAGTCTGCCATGCGGAACCTTGTCAAATGCACTACTAAAATCCATGCAGACCACATCCACTGCACTATCCTCAACAATCCTTGTTACATCCTCAAAAAACTCATTCAAGTTAATAAGACATGACCTTTCCTTAACAAATCCATGCTGACTATCCCTGATCCTGTTTATCCTGCCTCTCAGAACTGATTCTAATAATTTACCCACCACCGAGGTCAGACTGACCGGCCTATAATTATTTGGCCTGTCCCTCGCACCCTTTTTAAAGAATGGTATAACGTTCGCAGACCTCCAATCCTCTGGCACCTCGCCAGTATCCAGTGAGGATTTGAAGATGATCCTCAGCGCATCCGCTATTTCCTCCCTGACTTCCTTTAACAACCTGGGATGCAATCCATCCGGCCCAGGCGATTTATCCACCTTTAAGGATGTCAGACCCTCTAGTATTTCCTTTCTCATTATGTTTATCGTATCTAATATTTCACACTCCTCCTCTTATACTACAATGTCTGCATCATCCCTCTCCTTTGTGAAGGCAGAGACAAAAACTCATTAAGATCCCCGCCCATATATTCTGCAACCACCCATAAGTTCCCTTGTACATCTCTGATAGGTGCTACCCTTTTCTTAGTTATCCTCTTGCTCTTAATGTACTGATAAAACATCTTTGGGTTTTCCTCGATTTTACCTGCCAATAATTTTTCATGTCCTCCCTTTGTTTTTCTAATTTCCTTTTTGACTTCACCCCTGCACTTTCTATACTCCTCTAGGCTTTCTAAAGTATTGTTTTTTGTGATTGCCATAAGCTTTCTTTTTCTGCTTTAACTTATCCTGTATGCTTCTAGATAACCGGGGACTCTAGATTTGGCAGTACCACTCTTTATCTGTGTAGGGACATGCCTACACTGTGCCTGTAGAATCTCACTTTTGAATGCCTCCCACTGGTTTGCCACTGATTTTCCTTAAAGTAGCTGTATCCAGTCCACTTTCGCCAGGTCACCTCTCAGTTTCGTAAAATTTGCCTTACCCCAATTTAGAACGAGGACATGTCAACCTCGTTCGATACTTTTTACATACTTTACACTTCTCGATAATCTCTTCTATTAGCCTTGTATACTCTTCATCAACTACACCTGCACCTTTTAGCAGTATTTTCACAAGTGGGGGCTATGTAAATTTAGGACATCGTGTTTTTTTCTGATTCATTTCACCTGGTACTGTTAATACTTGGGTATCATTCTGATGAGAAACATCAAGTTTTGTTAAGGGGATAAATTATGTCCTGCAGATCAACTGACTTTCCAAATATAATTGCCATTTCTCATTTGTACCTTTTTCATATTCATTAACCTTGCATCAATCCTCACTATTTAGTGAATCTAGATAACATTTTAACCAATCAGTCCTACATACTGTTGAAGTATAAGCACGATCTAGTACAGAGTCAGCGACTAACATATTCATCACAGAACTAAAACTCCTTGTGACCAGTATGATTTGTTCAGATTCATCATTAACTCCATCCTCTTCCCCAGAATTCTCTATGTCATGAGTTATTTCGAAGACCCTGCCTCTTTGCTTTGGGCAGCTCACCACATGATGATACTTCAAATTACACCTGAAGCACCTATTAATTGTTCTTGGGCATTCCTGGGATTAATTCTCCATTATTTTTGTTCCAATTTTGACTTCTGCTGTAATAGCCAGATCTGCTAAATGTGGTTTCATCCTCATTCTGCCTGTCTTTAATCCTCCCATGTACCTGCACCATTTCAAAATCTAGCAATCATTGATCTTCTATTCTTTGTGTCTCTGCAGAATGTCTTATTTGTTCCACGAAGGCTGAAAGATGTGACTGTTTCCCGAGGATATTTTTTAAGGCAGTGGACATCTGATTCAACAGAGTCCCCTTCTCCAAGAACTGAACACCAGTCAGAACCAGTTCAGGGATAGGCACCGACATGCTGCACCACAGCCATCTGACAGAATTATTGACTCAGCCACAGACATGGGGGCAATTAATCTGTATATAAAGTGTATAGCCAATCTAATGCCATCAAAACGCAGTCTGATTTAAAACACATTTCTCCCTAAAAATAAAATAGCTAAGCATACAAACATCAATAGAGGGCAGCACAACTGTATTAGCTAGCTCGCAAGCAAATTGTATGCAATGGCAATGCAAATTACTTTTGTTGGCAGAATAGAGCTAGCTACACCATGTCATGGGGTGATGGATGGATCTTATCAGATCACCTCTGTAGATTCACACTGTGTCAGGAATACAAATTCATCCAATAAACCATAAAACTCAAGGACAGGATTGTTATTGTGGTCATTGAGGTGAGGCAGTAGAAAAATCAGCAATAGGAAGACGGACCATTTCTCGCACTGCTATTGTCACAAGAAAATTTAACTCTTGATGATCAATGTTTATGCAACTTCTCCACCTGCTTGTAATATTTGTCTGAAGACGGGCCAGCCAACAAAAGGGCAGGGATCTCCAAATCAAGAGAATTTTATAGGATGGAGCAGATAGTACTTCAGAAGAGTCAGGTAAAACAGAAAAGCAGAGTGGGAAAGGAAGGGACAGAGAGATTAATGGTTGATGGCCAAAACTAGTTTATTCATCTTGACAGGCTGTTAAACTAGGTCCTGGATTCTTAAACACAGAAACAACAGCATCGCTCATGGACAAAATGTAATTTACTCATTAAAGCTAGTAATAAATTTAGATAAACACCATTACAAATAAAGAGTGCCCTTCCGTTCCTCCAATAAAGTGATTCTCTTAAATTCACATGTCTATATCTCAGTCTATCACTGTTGATTCCGATTCAGCTCTAACAAGATAATTATCAACAAGAAGCTTTTCTGCAAAAAGTTGAACGATTGTTACTGCATGGATTATTCAGTTACACAATGTTTAGTCACTATCTGTAAGATTGTACTCCAGTCAAGCCAAATCTCTTTCTTGTTAGCAAAGGTGCACTTTTAACATGATACAGACAACTTTCAAATGCCATTGGCCACTCAGGTTATCTGCCCTCAAACTGGATAGTAAATTGTGCAGATTGGAGTTAGTGATCTTTGACATACTTGGAAAACTTGTCCTTTAATCCAATTCGCAGCAAAAAAAGTTAGTACCTGCTTTTAACATGGTCATTGAAACATAATAAGTTTTTACTATGTCTTCCCCAACAGTTTTTAAAACTGCAAATGAAGCATGGATTTTGGTAAGGAATCGTAGACAGTTCATCATAGATTAAGGTTTATTAAAGCTATCCGTTACATTGTATTTACTAACTGTTGTATATGGGTCAGCAGCATCCTGTTTTTACTGATCTCACTCAGCCCCATTACACCATACTCTTGTATTCATGAGGAACTTACAGTGTTGACTTGTGGAGATCCCTTGGATTTTCTTGCATATTTTTCCCTCAATATAAGTTCTGGAACAATGTGATTCCAAATGGATAGCAACGGAATTGCAACATTTACATCGAAGTAAAAGCCCATCAACTTTCAACATGTCACTGGGCTTGTTGTCTCAAGTGAAAGTAATGCGTGCCAGAGCAAAGTGATTGAGACATTCTCTAAGTGACTTTTGCCATTTTAAAATGAGTTTACTTAACTCAAGCCTTTAAACTTGTGTTTTTAAATAACCTCGCTGCTAGTTTATTTTAAAATACAAGGTTAAAAGCTTGGAGTAAGGGTGTCCAACCTTGTCACGTGGGGGACCACATTACAATTTTTGTCTTAACATAGGGGCACAGTGAGACAATTTTGGAAAGATAAATGCATTAAAAATTTATCTTACTATCAATCAAAACAACAACACGTGCATTTTGTGGAGAAGCTTTAAACGTAAAGACTAATTTATTGACTAAATTTCTTGTCACTATGTTGGACACTGATTTCGTGAGACACCTGACATTCATTTTGCTTCCACAAGTAGTCAGTGTCTGCCTGCACACTTCTTGTGGCGATGCAACGTATTCCGGATAGATGTCCATCTGTCAGGAATGAACTTGATCTCTCTCTCTCCCTCCTGTCTGTCTCTCTCCCCCCTCTCTGTGACCCTGTCTCTGTGCTCCTCCCCTCTGTGTCCTCCCTCTGTGCTGCCCCCCTTGTGTCATCCCCCCATGTCATCCCCCACTCTCTGTGTTGTCCCCCCTCTTTGTGTCATCCCCACTCTGTCCCCCTCTCTTTTTGTCCCTGCTCTCTCTCTCTCTCACTGCCTTCTCTCTCTCTGCCCCCCCCCCCCCCCCCCCCCGCAGCCATTACTTAGAGTGAGATGAGTGGTTTCCAAACTTCAGACAGCTTTGTGGTTTTCCAACAGGCTTTTAAATAAAATCAGAACCTGCTGGAAAACCCCGATGCTATCCGAAATTCGGAAGCTGCTGTTCCTGTTCTCGACAACTGTCAGTGGTGAAACTGACAGTTGCATTTTTCTTTTAGCCTGTCAGGTCAGAAAGAAGAAGCCAATGGGAAACTTCTCATCCTTGAAACTACCAGTCATAGACCTCAAATTGCTTTTTCCACGATCACTGGTGTCCATGTGCAGACACTTTGCTGATCCCTGAACCAATTACCTGTCCAAAGGTGTCTAACTTAGCACAAATCAGTAATTTAAACACCAGTACCCATCCAGGAATCTCTAAATTAAATTTTGGCAATCTTTTATACAATCTGTTAAAGTCCATGATATATTCTTCCACGGAATGACCATCTGTTTACCGAAATCAGTCAAATTCGGACCATGCCTTGTAGATTTCATCCACAAACTCTAATAGAAGGTCCAAACCTGCATCGCTATCCAACTGATGGACATCTATCTTACAAAATACTTTGCTTCTGATTTTACTTCTTGTAGGAATTGCCAACACCAAAGCCATACCTTGTTTCCTCTTTGGTAGGGACATAACCTGTGTCCACTTAATTCTTCCACTGGTCATATGGTTCAGACTCCAAGAACATTGGAGAGTAATCATACCCCAACAATTTACTGCTTTCTGGCTTTTTCCACAATGGCCACGATGATTTTACTTTTGTATCTGAAATGTTTTTTCTTAGTTTCCAAACATCACCTTTAGACAATTGTCCTCTGCTACCATGTCAGAGTCTAGAAAGTCATGTTGTGAAGGATAGAACTGGAGCCAATCTTTACATACTTTTATAATCATTTATTTACAGAGATACACATCACAAACATGCAGGTCCAAACCCGACCACCACAGTTTCAGTCTGTTCAGATTTATAGAAGCACAAGTGAATCCCCAGTTAATGTCCCCCAGCTGCATACAATTAAATACAACTGTGTCAGCAAATGAGTTGGAGACGGAGGAGGAACTTGTGATTTTAATTTACAGAGTCTCCAAGCTCATGACTGAAACTACAACAAAGTCTCCCGATAAAAGCAAGATTATTCCTCCAGCAAAATGAAGTGAGTGGAGGACAGTTACATAGTACAAATTATGTGCATAACATCAATTCTAGTCACTTATAGCAGCGTGGTCTCCAGGCATGATTGCCAGGGAATTATCCAATCATCTCCATTCTGGTCAGGACTTATGCCATTACATGCAGGCATATAAATAACCAGGGACTGTGGAAAAGCAAAGTGTAGAAACATTTGACTTCCACAACTTGTGGCATGTGGGCAGTGTTAACATGTAACACATATCGGCATCATAAGTGGTGTTTTCCTGTTCTAGATTGATTTAGACACAGAGGCTTATTCAGGAATCTGAGAATAAGAAGGGAGGGGTAAGGAGGGAGAGTGACACCAGTTCTCCAATAATTTCCTTCTCCCTTTCACTCTATTCAAAGTCACTTAGCTCTTCCACCCAATGTAACAGTATTTTCAAATTCTTGTTTAAATGAGGTAGAATCTCCCTCTAAAGCCAATATGAAAGAGGTTCTATTAAAAAATGGTACAGTCCTGAAAGTGGGTCTAAACAGCAGTGCTTTAAGATGCTGCTTAAAACCTTACTTCTGACCATTTCCCAATATCGCATTCTTTGGCTCAGTGTCAGTTTTTCTCTGACGTGCCTTGGGAAAGTTAAAGGCTCTGTATAAATGTTGGTTTTGTTGCATGAGTTAAAGGGCCTTACTCCATTCATCCATTTCTTTCCAGCAGTATAGTGACCCATTCACCCCACTAGGGGCGTTTTAATGTGAACAGGGTAAACAAACTGCAGATGTAGTGGACCCCAGCTCATCTTTGGTCGAAGGTTCTCGGATTGCCAAGGCTTGCTAAATCTGAATCGTACATGGCTTTGGGGGGAGGGGCGGGGCAAGCAGAATAAGAGGTGGGATTTATCATTTGAAACTGAGGCTTGCTTTGCTGGTGATGAAATTTCACTGGACGCTATATGAACTGTAACAACCAGTTGCCTCGCAAGGTTAGTGAAGGGAAAAGGTACATACTTCTATTTAAAAACCAGACTACTGATGTCCGGTTTAGAGTTTCAAAGTTTCCAGACAACGTACTTAAAACCTGTACCAGTGCCAACCGTATGTGGAGCAGCGACAGAAATCTCTCTCACCCTTGTCTGTCACTCCAACAGCATTCAATCTCCTTTGGAGTTATTTACTATGCTGCAAATTGAAGGATGAAGTTCCTTTAAATGGGGAAGGAGGAGAGTCTGTTATTGGGGAATTATTTTCAGTTTCAAGCAACATAAAATGTGAGCAATGTCTCTTTAAAATTGGAAAACAAACTATTGATACTTTCACACAGTTAGCTGCCTACTTTTACTGATTGGCCAGTGAAATAATGAGCGGGTCTTTTGTTTGTACATTTGATTGGACCACAAGGAGATGGGCGGGAACAACAAGGCAGCACTGGCTGAGTGATTGGTCGGCACAAAATAGAGAGGAGGTTATGAATCTGCCTCCTCGGCTCGCGTTGTGAATGGGCAGCGCGTCCTGCCCGTGGCTGCTGATTGGTGGGTCAAGACTATGGGAGGCGGGGTTGTCACGGAGCGCGCCCTCCGATTGGGTGAAAGGGGCACGGGAAGGGAGATTGACACGTTGGACCGAGCTCCACCTTGTCTACATTGTGTTTTAATAAAAAGTAACAATCTGATAGCAGAGCCGCAAGTGGAGCGCAGCAACACGGCATCGGGAGAGCAAGGAGTTGGATCTCGGGCAAAACGGCAGCCAGACTCTAACGAGTAGTATACACGGATAGAGGAAGAAGAGGATGAAAAGGGGGAAAAGGAAGTGTGAGAGAAAAGAGCAAAGGAGATAAACGCATGCCGTTGTTTGGAGAGGAGAGATGCAGAGCTTACCTGGGCTCCGATTTATAGTTTTGTAGTGTGCGATCGGCGTTTGTGAATGTTGGGAGAAAGACTCGGGGAATCGGGACGTGCGCTACAGACCATCATACATACCTGGAGACAACTTTAGAAGAAGAAAAATTGGAAGATCTCAAGAAGTTTGTACCTGAACGAGTGTACCCCCCACCCGCGATTGCTTCTGTTGTGCTAGCAATTTCACCTAAGTGACCAGAGAGAGACCCAGGAGGAGGTTAAAGCATCGGAGCCATATCGCCGCCAAACACTTTGAACATAAAACATATTTTAAACAGCTGAAATTATCAGTTAAAAAAATAGCAGGAGTAACGTGGAGAAATCGACGAGAAACGAAAGAGCAGGAAGAGTGTCAGATACATTGAGAATAATTTGAAGTGTTTTAATGCTCGTTTTTAAACATTTGCCTTGTTTCATTTGGAGAGCGGCCGCTTTGCATGAAAGAGAACTGAAATCGACATTTCACCTGAGTTGTTCATTTCTTCTCAAATCCAGCCAGTTATGTTTGAGGCTGCGATCAGGTGCGGCTGTGTTTAACCGTGTCTGGGGGTGGGTGGGGAGAAGACGAGATGTGGCTGTGAAAACCCAGGGCAAAAGTTCGAGGACAAGTGTAAAGGTTTGATCCTCTTTGCAAATCTGGAGACCATGCTCCAAAGGCTTTCAGTGCGTTGCTTGCTCCTGGTTAAGGTCTGTTTGAGCCTAGTGGGACTTGCAGGCGTTACTCTCTGCGCCTCTAAGGCGATGGTTTGCCAAGAGATTACGGTCCCCATGTGTAAAGGGATCGGCTACAACCTCACCTACATGCCCAATCAGTTCAACCATGACAGCCAGGATGAGGCAGGGCTGGAGGTCCACCAGTTCTGGCCCCTTGTGGAGATACAGTGCTCCCCGGACCTCCGGTTCTTCCTGTGTAGTGTCTACACTCCCATCTGCCTGGTGGACTACAAAAAACCCCTGCCGCCTTGCAGATCTGTCTGCGAAAGAGCCAAGTCTGGCTGTTCCCCTCTGATGAGACAGTATGGTTTTGCTTGGCCAGAGAGAATGAACTGCGACAAGCTGCCCATGCTCGGAGATCCCGATAATTTGTGCATGGATTACAATAGGACAGAAGTGACGACCATGTCGCCCCCATTTCTGAAGCCCACCCTTGCATCCAAGGGTTCCAACAAGAATTTAAGACCTTCATGGCCACATCCTGGACACCAACCTGCTCAGTCGATAAATTGCCATGGAAAATGTAGGTGTAAAGAGCCACTGATCCTGATCTCCAAAGAGAGTCATCCATTGTACAACAAGATCAAGACTGGCCACGTGCCCAACTGTGCCATCCCATGCTACGAACCCTACTTTAACGAGGACGAGAGGACTTTTGCAACCTTCTGGATAGGCTTGTGGTGCATCCTGTGTTTCATCTCCACTTTTACAACCGTGTCCACCTTTTTGATCGACATGGAGAGGTTCAAGTACCCAGAGCGTCCCATCATCTTCCTGTCGGCCTGTTACCTCTTCGTGTCCATTGGCTATATCATCAGGCTGATTGCTGGCCATGCCAATGTGGCTTGTAACAAAGACTACAACCACATCCACTACGAGACTACTGGCCCTGCTCTCTGCACATTGGTCTTCCTGCTGATCTACTTCTTCGGAATGGCCAGCTCCATCTGGTGGGTCATCTTGTCTTTTACCTGGTTTCTTGCAGCGGGCATGAAGTGGGGCAATGAGGCCATAGCTGGTTATTCCCAATACTTCCACATGGCGGCCTGGCTGATCCCCAGTGTCAAGTCCATAGCTGTCTTGGCGCTGAGCTCTGTGGACGGGGACCCGGTGGCTGGTATCTGCTATGTAGGGAACCAGAACCTGGACAACCTCCGAGGATTCGTCCTGGCTCCTTTGGTGGTCTACCTATTCACAGGAACGATGTTTCTCCTGGCTGGGTTCGTGTCCCTGTTCAGGATACGAAGTGTCATCAAGCAAGGGGGCACCAAGACAGACAAACTGGAGAAGCTGATGATCAGAATTGGAATCTTCACAGTGCTCTACACCGTCCCTGCCACCATAGTGGTGGCCTGTTTCATCTACGAGCAGCACTACAGGGACAGTTGGGAACGAGCCCTCAGCTGCCCCTGCCCTGGGGGCCAGGACAACCCTAGACCTGAATACGCTGTCTTCATGCTAAAGTACTTCATGTGCCTGGTGGTGGGGATCACCTCTGGAGTCTGGATCTGGTCCGGGAAGACCTTGGAATCCTGGAAACGGTTCACCAGTAGGTGTTGCCGGGGGAGGAAACAGACCAATGCTTCCATGTACAGCGAGGCCAGCACAGCCCTGACAGCAAGGACAGGAGTAGCCAGCTCTGCTTCTTACCACAAACAAGTGCCACTGTCACACGTTTAAAGCTCTCTAGTCAGAGGGTTCACATTATATATATTGTAGATAGATAGATATAAAGAAAAAATACATTGAGGTAATTTTACCTCTTGAGTCTTTTACACTGTCTTTCAACTTGCAGATTTTAATGATTGTATGATGTGCTATTTGCAGTAACTACATCTTAGCAGAATCAGTCGCATGCTCACAACTTGTTTAAAAAGGGGTCACCGTGCTCCATCATCTGCGCCAAGAGCGACCAGAACCTGGTCCATTTCAAATAACAAGCAGCAGTCAGCAGGTGGACTAAACGTTGAGCACAACTACTGGAGAAAAGAGGTAGACATGCAGCAATGGTTACTTTTTTTTGATGCAGCTGTTTTTATTGGGAAGGTTTCTTTTGTGTGTGTGTAGACCACGTTTTCTAAAGCCTGAGGAGCTGTGTTATTAAATGAACCTGAGAAGAGGCACAAAAAATAATAATGAACCACCATAGAGCATTTCATAACTGCTGTATTCTCCCTGTCGCTCTGAGTTACTGCCCTTCTCTCTCTCTTCCTGCAGTCCGTGATGGCCTGAATTGTACAGCACCATATTCCCATGTTCATCCAAATCTTAATGTGGCGTTGTTAAGATTATACACTGGTTAGCTGGAATCATTTGCTCCAATGTTCTGCCACAGATCCTTGCCACTAGCATTTGGACAAGGGTCTTTTTCTGCCTGTCATGGGACTAGACTACATTAGCACCTTCCCCCGTGCTGTATTTCCCGTTGAACCCAAAGTAATACTGTTCAAGCCACAGTGCAGCCTGTTAAAGTAAATTGATAGCCGCTTTTATTTTTGCCATAATAAATAAAGCTAGTAAATGGTTTCTTGCAGTTGCAGAGAGCTCCTTACATCCCTTAAATCATTGTTCAGACAGGAACCTTACTGGACTTTTCTACTTTCTCACTATGTTAAAAAAGATGTTGGTTTTTATTTTGGGAGAACTGTCACCCAGTCTGTATCAGGATTTACGGTGAGTGATGTGTGAACCCAGGCAGTGAGTGTCCAAACTATATGACTGTGAAGGCATCACAGTTGAACGTAATCCAGGCCTGATGTATACTTGTGCAGTGTATCAGGATGAGCTGGGCTCCTGCTGTGTAATAGCCTAATCCAGAAAGAGAGAGAGAGCCTCGGCTGACGGGGGGGGGAAGTGATCCTAATCCAATGGGGGGCATGATCACGGTATCAAAAACATTGGGTGATTTACAATAGGAACTGTAGCAGAGAGAGAGAGAGAGAGAGACCATGGTCTACCATTGGCTGCACCTCCCTCGTGCCCTAAAGAAGTTTGTTTGCATTGGAAGCTGCACTGCCGGGTTTAATGAGATTACTTGGCCCCCATCTCGAATCACTGGAACCTGAGCAGGGTGAAAGGAAGAGCAGCCAACCCTCCAGTGGTGGTGTGGTATTGAGCCCTCCACATCAGAAAGAGCCCAGGTTCCATCCTTTTGGCTAGTTGGTCTCAAAGTAGCTGGGCCTGGGCAAGGAGAGGTGAAACATCAGCTAGGGTTCCCATGCCTCATCGATATCCATTGACAACCTGATGGAGAAAGTTCAAGCGTAAATATGTATCAGGTGAGGATAGGACTGTGCTCTTGACTGTGATTCCCCTTGCCGTTGCAGCCTGCAGATGCCCACTGAGCAGCTTTCACTTTACATTCTACCGGCTGAGGTGGAGGATAAAAGCCGGGCTGGAAATAAATTGCACAGAGATCCATCACCCCTGTGCCCACTGATCTACAGTGCCTCCCTATCCAGCAATACCTCAGATTTTAAATTTTTATCTTTCTGTTTGAATCCCTCCCTATCTCTGTAACCTCCTTCAGCCCTACAACCCTCTGCACTCCTTCACTTCTGGCCTGTTTATCCCTGATTTCCATCACTCCACCAGTGGCGGCCGTGCCTTCAGCTGTCGAGGCCCTAAGCTCTGGAATTTTCCCCACCCAGAAACATTTCCATCTCTCTTTTAAGATGCCCCTTAAAACCTAATTTTTTGACCACATCTAATATCTCCTTATATGGCTTGGCGATGACGGTCCTGTGAAGCACTTTGGGACACTTTTCTGTGTTAAAGGTGCCATATAAATGCAATTTACTGCATAACGTAAGTGGGTGAGTACAGACCAGGGACAGCCTAGGTCTCTCTTACCCAGTTTTGAGGATTATTGCAGCATTGCTGCTAATTTAGTTTTCCTCTCTGTCTTCACCCTCATGCCTGCCACAAAAAAAATGTGGAGTGGATCGAGATACAAACGCCAGGAAAGCCTGAAATTAAATCACGGCACACTGTTTCAGCAGAGACAATAACACTTTAAATTAGTACAAAAGCGAAATACTATGGACGCTGGAAATCTGTCATTAAAAACGGAAAATGCTGAAACTTTTATTCACTCCTTCGTTGCCTCTAGACTTAACTATTCCAACGCACCCCTGGTCAGCCTCCCACATGCTACCTGACGTAAACTTGAGGTCATCCAAACGACTGTTGTCCATGTCTTAACTCGCACCAATTCCTGTTCACCCATCACCCCTGTGCTCGCTGATCTACATTGAAATTCTCATCCTTGTTTTCAAATCCCTCCATGGCCTTGCCCCTCCCTATTGCTGTAATCTCCTCCAGCTCCACAACCCTCCGAGATGTCTGTGCTCCTCTAATTCTGGCCTCTTGAGCAGCCAAGATTTTAATCGCTCCACCATTGGTGGCCCCACCTTCAATTGCCTAGGCCCTAAAGCACTGGAATACCCTCCCTACACCTCTCCACCTCTCTTTCCTCCTTAAAACCTACCTCTTTGACCAAGCTTTTGGTCATCTGACCTAATAAACTCCTTATTTGGTTCAGTGTTATTTTGTTTTATCATTCTCCTGTGAAGTGCCTTGGGATGTTTTATTACGTTAAAGGCGCTGCATAAATATAAGTTGTTGTTGAAATACTAGCAGGCTCGGCATTATCTGGGGAGAGTGAAACAGGGTTAACGTTTCAGACTGTTGACCTTTAATCAGAACTGGAAAATGTGAGAGATGTAACAGGTTTTAAGGAACAGGGTAAGGAACAAATAAATTAGATTAAAGTCTTGACCCAAACAGCAGGCATCAAATTTCAGCCACTCCATTAAATATTTGCACCCCAGTGTGTAATCTCAGTGTTACTGTGTCTCCATCTCACTGCCCTATAGTTATTAGAATCATACAGCACAGTAGGAGGCAATCGGTCCATCATAACTGCAGGGCTCTTGAAAGAGCCAATTCAACCCATCTTCCCCTGCTCCTTTCCCTATGGCCTTGCAAATTTTTCCCCCTCAAGTATATATCCAATTCCAATATTTATCCCTTAACCGACATCACTAAAACAGATTATCTGGTCATTATCTCATTGCTGTTTGTGGGAGCTTGCTGTGCACAAATTGGCTTCCTTGTTACTGACATTACAACAGTGCCTGCACTTCAGAAAAAAGTACTTCATGAGCTGTAAATCACTTTGGGATGTCCTGACGTTGTGATAGGCGCTATATAAATGCACCTTTCTTGTATCTTTAGAGGTTTCTAAAGTTATGAAGGACGTTGATAAAAGTGAAGGATTTTGATAAAGTAAATACCAAATATCTATTCCTTTTTGAAAGTTACCACAGAGTTTGCTTCTGCCACCCTTTCAGACAGTGCGTTTTTGATCTCGCTTTATTAGTTTAACCCCGTCAGTCTTGCTGGCATTAGCATCCATGATTGACAGTTTGTTGAATGGTATTGGATCCTGATTAGTTGTAGTGGGTCACTAGATAATGAGGCCCCTCAGTGGACTTGCTGCACTCAGTCTGGTGCAGCGACACTTAGATACGCTTACAGTTTGTTTGCAGGTGGACAACATTCATGGCCACTCATTGGCCACTGCACCTTTCATTTACTTAGTTTGAACTGTAACCTGATCTTTAGATAATGACACTCCTGGGGAGATTGGGCTGTTTGTTTGGTGTTTATCGTCACTTAGTCCAAGTATGTACTAGAGCCCTACAGGATATTAATAACACACAGGAGGTGGAGGTTGAGGGGGGGACTGGGATATGCTTTCACTGCGCCGGCAATCGTGTTGAATGTGGCTTCACAACTGCAGTCCCCCCCACACACACACACTGAGTTCCCAAGCCTACTGCTCAGTGGTCACACAATTTCCCACAGGATTTCCTTGCAGCTGGCTTCATAGCTCCATTGATAAAAGAACCATTAGGAAAGACTGAACAGGCTGGAGCTCTTTTTTCCAGAAAAGAGAAAGCTGAGAGGTGACGTGATTGAGGTCATCAAAATTATGAAGGGGTTTGATAGGGCAGACATAGAGAAGGTGCCCCCACTTCTGGGGGAGTCCGAAACTAGGGGGCATGAACGCAAGATAGTCATTAATAAATCCAATTCAGAATTCAGGAGTAACTTCTTTACCCAGAGAGCGCTTTCAGGAGAAAAGGCGGTGTGGTGCAATCTTACCGTCAGAAATTCAGAAATAAAAAGAACGACTTGCATTTATATAGCAGCTTTCATGACCTTAGAACATCCCAAAGTATTTTACAACCAACACCTGGTCACTGTTGCAATGTAGGAAATGCAGCAACCAAAATTGGGCACAACAAGCTCCCACAAGCAATGTGAAAATGACCAGATAATCTGTTAGTGTGATGTTGGTTGAGGGATAAATATTGGTCAGGACACCAGGGAGAACTCCCCTGCTCTTCTTCATAATAGTGCCATGGGATATATTACATCCACCTGAGAGGGCAGATGGGGCCTTGGTTTAATGACGCATTCAAAAAGATGACACCTCCAACAATGCAGCACTCCCTCAGTACTGCACTGGAATGTCAGCCTAGATTTCAATACTCAAGTCTCTGAAGTGGGGCTTAAACCCACAACCTCCTGCCTCAGAGGCAGATCACTACCCACTGAGCCACAGTTCACACCTTTTATTTTTGATTTATTTTATAAATCAATATAAAATATGGCAGATGGTCGATCTATGAAAAAATAAGAGGGGAAAAAATGTTGGTTAGAGTTTTTCGTTTCAATAGCTATTTGGGACAGGATGATCGTTCGTTGTAACCTCTGCCGGAACACCAGGGGACAGCCTGGAGTGTCGGTGTAATTTCTCCAAGCTTCCGCTGTTCTATCATTGACAATCAGAAAAAAATGGGTAAACATTATGCTACTGGTTTAGTAATTCAGTGGCCTGGACTAATAGCCCCGTTGATCATCAGTTGATTAATTTGAGAATTTGATTTCAGTTTAAATCCAGAAACAAGAAGCTAGCGCCACTAAAAGTGACCGTGAAATTGTTGGATTGTCATTAAAAAAAATCCCAACTGGTTCAGTCATGTTTGGTTAGGGAAGGAAGCCTGCTGTCTGTCCTTACCCTGTCTGACCGACATGTCTCATACCATTGCAGTTGATTTTCAGCTTCCCTGTAAAGTGGCCTAGTGAGCCACTCAGTTGTGTCATACTGATCAAGAGAAAGTACCCCCGCCACCTTTTCAGGGCAACAAATGCCAGCTTTGCCAGCGATACCTATGTCCCAGGAATGAAATTGTAAAACTTGGTAATTTTCGCAATTTGTACATTGAGGAGTCTGTGCAATAATGAATCCAAATTCCTGTAAATGGTAAATTTAACTGAAAAGTCCCAGGAAATTCCATTCTGTACTAACGCTTACTTTTCAGTAAAAGTATTTTCAAGTCCCCAAGAGTTAAGTTGCACAAAAAATCCAGTGCAGTGACAAAGTTTTGCACCTAGATGTCCCCAGTGTGCTTCATAAGTGTGATACTAGTGACACCTTGTGGTAGAATATTGATATACACCCATAGCCTTGGTTGCATTTTCTACTAGCCCAGCTACATATGAAAAGAAGGGTGAAAAAAGACATTTAGACCCATCAATTCATACCATCCAACTCCTCCCTGGCCATGTCATCTTCAGGGAAAGGCAAACCCCTCCTAGAAAACAGCAGCAGCCAATTCTCAGGGAAGCACTGAGAAATTCCTTGTCAGTTCTCTAAGGCACTGAGGGAGTGCTGCACTGTCAGAGGTGCCATCTTTTGAATGAGATGTTAAGCTGAGACCCCGTCAGCTCTTTAAGATGGATGTAAAAGAGCAGGAGAGTTCTCCCCAGTGTCTGGCAAATACTTATCCCTTAACCAACATCATTAAAACAGATTCTCAGGGGGAATTGTGTATTTGTTTTATCAATGCTTCTTTAAACACGAATTTTGCTGTTGAGGGGAGTGGGAAGGAGCAATTTTTTAAAATTTTGTTTTAATTTGTGTCAGGGCTGGGAGGAATTGCTTGCAATTAGTGGTTTTAAAAAATTTTTTTAGAAAAGAATGTCCGCATTTTATCAGTTCTCGTGCCAAAAATTGGTGTTCATGGGTAATGGGTTAGTACTCAAGTTAAGCATGAACTCATTGAATGGTGGAACAGGCTTAAGGGGCTGAATGGCCTCTTCCTGTTCCTATGCTCCTTAATCACAGCAGCTTGGGACTTTTTAAATGTACTTGGACACCATGTCAATTTAAGCGCAATAAGGCAAGAAACTCGGTATTTGTACTGAATGTCACGTAATGCCAAGTCGCTTGCCTGACATATCAGTGGAGTCTGGATAAATCCTCATGGGGACAGGAGGGAGTTTGAACCTCCCCCTTTTCATCACTGGAGTGTAATTCAGATAAATATTTCTGAATATTAAATTGCAGGCACTAACCTGTGATATTAGAGCTATTGTAACAGTTTCTAACAGTTAGGGACACTAGTTATATACGTTCAACAGAAAGGGGTTAACTTTAAAACAACTGGCCTAATTTAGAGGACTGCTGATTAGGCCATTATAGAAAAGGCGAAACTAGCCTGGTGCTTGCACACCTCATACTTCTTCCACTTCTTCCTGTATTTTACAAAAAAGATTCTAAAACAGGCACAGTGTCCTTCTTTGCACATTGAAAGTGATCCAAAACTGATTTCAGGCAGCCGTCAGGGACACCTCAAAACTTTGAGGACCAATTTGGCGGACGCCATTGCAGATTAAGCATAGGGCTTTGTGCCCAGAAATTGGTACATATTGTGCCTAATAAATGCCCAAAAACAGGTGAAACATACACCCAATGTGCCCAAATAACTCCTGCTGAATATGGTCCATGCCAGGATGTCGAAATCACATCACCTGATTCACACTGTAAAGGTTGAGTGTCTGCCTGATCCCATCTGTAAGTTAACTCTGCAATCACTCTTATGAATGTTAAGTTGATTTAAAATTCATGATAATTGAGTGGCAGCATTGCAACTTTCAGGACTGCCTTTCATTCAATTGCTGACCTTCATTAAGTGAAGTGTCAACTGTTGGTGTTTGTCCAATTGTTTTATCTCCTCTCTCTGTATATGTTCTACCTCTCCATCACTTCTTCATTGTCTGCTTGTGTTCCTCTGACTGTTGTGTCTCGGTCTTCCTGCATGCCTGTTCTAACTCTCTCTGCTTTTATGTTGTGCCAGTTTCAAAATGTAGCAAGCACCTTATGAGCCTTCCATTGCTATTATGTTCCAGCTGTGGCTCAGTTGTAGCACTCTTGCCTCTGACTCATAAGGCTGTGGGTTTGAGTGTAACTCCAGAGACTTGAGCACAAAATCTAGACTGACACTTCTAGTGCAGTACTGAGGGAGTGCTGCACTGTCGGAGGTGTCGTCTTTTGGATGAGACATTAAACCAAGGCTCCCGTCTGCCCTCTCAGGTGGACGTAGATGATTCCACCGCAATATTTCAAAGACCAGGTGCATTGTGCCCGGTGTCCTGGCCAACATTTATCCCTCAACTGACTGCATTAAAACAATTTAGTTGGCCATTTAACTAATTTCTGCAGGTGAGATCGTTGTGCATTGTACCCATGAAACAAATTAACACACTTTGAAAAGTAATTCATTAGCAGTCGGCTTGTTTTTGAGAGCTCAGTATTATGGTATGTCATCAAAACTAACACAACAGGCAGATCTCACCTTCGTAAACTCAATGGTACAGTAGTTTAATGAACGTGACTGCAGCCCATTGGGGTTGAAGAAAGTGCTGAAGTTTATCGCAGCAACTGCAACATTTTCTAAAGTATATCCCCTGCAGTGGTTTTAAATATTGCTTAAAAATAATATCTTATACAGGCCTACAAATAGACCACAACCTGGACAAACTGCACTTAAACGGGTTGGATTAAGGGAGCGGGGAGAGATGGTAGGTGGAAGATAGGTGACTTTTGTTTATGGTAGGTACTTGGTTCCTGTTATAATTCAAACTTGTCCCTCTTGGAGTGTATTGCACGGAAAGTCTTAAGGACTAACAAATGTAAATAATTCTGAATAACAAATGTAAATAACTCTAAGGATTGCTAGCTAAATACGGGTTTGTTGCAAGTCTATTTATACCTGGGTGCTATCTAGGCTCAGAATTCAAACTAGCAATTTATATGTAGCACCTGAACTTGTCACAGCTCCTTAAGTGAAGATGTAAGTTAACTTTGATTTCCTCACCACCCCCCTACCCATTCGTGGTCATTTTACGTAGTTTAAAACTTTGTATGTATTATATTTTGGAAAGAAAGTCTTAAGATTTTATAAGAAGAAATGAAAAGTAGATATTTATGAAAAGGATTTCTGTTCTCTATTTTTTGTTGTTTGTTGATTTTATTTTAGGGGAAAAATAAAATTGGAGTTCATGAAAGTTTGATCCGTGTCTGGGTATCTTCACTTCTTATTCTTCACTTGCTTCTCATTTTCTTCACGAGCTCTGAATCACACTTAAAATCACTGATACCAAATAACGGTGAGTTTAGATATTCCTGTTAGTGAAGCTGCCCAATGAACCCTACGACTCCACTATTTTAACTGATTTTGAAACATTGTTCGATGTACACCCCAGTTGTGCTGGGGTTTATTCATTATTAGTTGCAGCACTCTCGCCTCCGAATCAGAAGGCTGTGCGTTCAAGTTCCACTTCCGAGACTTGAGCACAAAATTCAGGCTGACAGTCTCAAAGCAATACTGTGGGACACTGCAATATTGGAGGTGCCATCTTTCAGATAAAACTTTAAACCGAAGCCCTGTTTGCTCTCTCAGATGATATAAAAGATCCCATGGTGAAGAAAGGCAGAGTTCTCCCTGGTGTCCTGCCCTCAACCAACACCTAAAACAGATGATCTGCTCATTATCTCGTCGTTGTTTGTGGGACCTTGCTGTGTACAAATTGGCTGCCGCATTTCCTACATTACAATGGTGACTACACTTCAAAAAATGCCTCATTGTCCGTAAAGTTGGGATGCCTTGAGGTTGTGAAACGTGCTACATAAAGTCCTTTTTATTGACTGCCCTGTTGCACCTTGCTGTGTAAGTAAGAGCAGCTTAAAGTAAATCCAGGCCCGGAACAGCAGCATATAACAACAGAGCAGGTCCATGTTAACTGTTGGGCAGTCTAGGGGTTGTGATCCTCAAGTCTGCAGCATAAAACTTCTGCCAGTTTGGCACTAAAATGACAGAGGCTTCAAGAATGTTAGTGTTAAAATGCCACATTGGGGAAGTAGAAACTGCACCTCTGAGGTTACCATTAGCCTGTATTGAAGGGACAGGGTAGAGGGAACTTTATGGTCCAGGATGTTATTTTCAGTGCAGGTACTGGTTATGGGGGGCATCTTGGAAGCGGGGTATATGCAGAAAATGACCCCCCCCCCCCCCGATCCGAAGAGAGGGGGCTTTGACTCATTCTATGCCTGACCTCGGAATGCTTGAAACAGCAAAGCAGAAAGATTACATACACAGAATCGACGCCATGGAAACAGGCCATTCAGACAAACTGGTCGACTCTGTTGTTTATATTCAACACAAGATTCCTCCCACTCTAATTACCTCTTCCCACCATGTCCCTCTATTCCCTTCTCCCTCGCATATTCATCAAGCCTTCAATTATATAAATATAAGATAGTCATTATTAAATCCAATAAAGAATTAAAGTCAGAACAACTCACAGCATATTTTTTTTTACTCGTGTTGCCTCTGGTTCTGTTGTCAATTATTTTTAATCTGTGTCCTCTGGTTACCCACCCTTCTGCCACTGAAAACCAATTCTCCTCTATCGTGGTTATGAACACCTCTATCAAATCTCCTCTTAACCTTCTCGGCTCTATGGGGAACATCCCCAGTCATAACAACAGAACAACCCATCATAAAGTTTAAACATGTGAAAAGGCCAGTTGCCTCATCAAATCTGTTCCAACCACAGAGCTGCATTCGTGGAATCAGATGGCACAGAAGGAGGTCACTCGACCCATCGTGCCCATACTGACTCTTTGAAAGAGCTATCCAATTAGTTCCATTCTCCTGCTCTTTCCCTATAGCTCTGCAAATCTTCCTTTCTTAAGGATATATACAATCGCTCTTTCAAAAGTTACTATGGAATCTGCTTCCACCACCCTTTTAGGCAACGCATTCCAGATCATAACAATTCACTGCACAAAACATTTCCTCATATCACCGCTGGCTTCTTTGCCAATTACCTTAAATCTGTGCCCTCTGTATACTAACCCGTCTGCCAATGGAAACAATTTCTTCTTATTCATCAAAAATCTTTATAATTTTGAGCACCTCTATTAAATCTCCCCTTAATCTTCTCTGTTCTAAGGAGAGCAATCCCAGTTTCTCGATATAACTGACGTCCTTCAACCCCTGATATATACTTCAAAAGGAAATACTTGCAAGATTATGGGGGAATGCAGGGGAGCGGGACAAATTGAATTGCTTTTTCAAAGAGCCAGCACAGGCATGATAGGCTGAATGGTCTCCTTCAGTGCTGTATTATTCTATGATCAGTAATCAGGCCCAGAGCATTCTGGAATGTAATAGGTTAGTGCTGACACTGCACAGTGTGGGTACTCTCCTTCTATATTGGGTTGTAAGAGCCTCTCCATTCCAACAAGAGACACTCAGCTAGCCAAGTTGTGTTTTTTCAGCAGCCCCGAATAGAAGCAGCTTTTGCCCCTTGGTGTTTCTCGATACGCCTGCCTTGCAATGCAAAGGTTTCCGAAGTTGTGCTGTCAGCACAGTGGGATTCAAAGTAAGGGCCAAACGTGACGGAATGGTGCTTTTTTTGTTGCTTAAATAGCTCTCCTTTTGTACCTGAGCAGTGAATGATGACTAAATATTTGCTTTGCAGACCCCTCCCATTTGCTTTGTTTGAGTGTGTACCTAAAAAGGCAACTTCAAACTTCCCACCTGTTTTACCTTTGCACAAAAGAAACCTGCAGATCGCCAGATGCACAGAACAATCCCCTGCCCTGCGCCAGACTTTACAACCAGAACATAAAGAAAGACATGCATTTCTATAACGCCTTTCACTATGTCACAACACTGCCTATTAAGTACTTTTGAAGTGTAGTCACTATTGTATTGTAGGAAACACAGCAGCCAATGTCCATACAGCAAGCTCTCACAAACAGCAATGTAGTCTGCTTTAGTCATGAATATTGGCTGGGACACTGGGGAGAACTCCCCAGCTCATCTTCAAATAGTGCCATGGGATTTTCTTTACATCCACCTGAGGGCATTTGGGGCCTAAGTTTAATATCTCTATCAAAGGATAGTACCACTGACAGTGCAGCACTCCCTCAGTACTACATTGGAACATCAGCCATGATTATGTGCTCATGTCTCTGGAACCCACAAGTGTCATCAGCCAGATGGTGAGAGTACTACTACTAAACCACAGCTGATACCTGTAGTATAAGGATGTAAAGGGTTAATACTGAAGACAATGAGAGTGACCCCTCCCACTGTAATAGTGATGATGTAACAGTCACATGGTATAGGCTTGAGGAGAAGAAGAAATAGCAGCAGAGACGATGTTAGTTTAGGAGGCTTGTGGAGAGCGTATATAGTAAATGTAAATAAAGAGTTGTTCGTTGACTTTATCCGGAGTCGAAGACTTTCTCCAGAATGCTCTAGCAATGCTACAAATACAACAACAACACACAATATAGTGGCAACAGTAAAACAGCAGTAAAGCAGCGGTAAAACTGTGGGCAACAACAGAGAAATTTAAAAATAAATACTGGCCCGGTACAGTAAGAAAACTATTTACCTGCAAAAGAGGCTGTGAAGAGCTCAAGCTGCAGTGAGTCAGAGCACAGAAATACAGGCTGCACCACAGAAGCATGGTGGTCGCAAGTAGAATCCAGCGATCAGGTGAGTCATGATACTGACGGTCTTGGATTGGGTTAAAAGCCCTTTGAAAAGCTTGAAGTAATTCTCTAAAGGCATAGTGCTCTGAAAGTGAAAAAAATGGGGGAAAACCCCATCCTTCACTCGGGCTGAACGCGAAGGCAAAGAGTAGGAAACCCTCAAAAAGCGCAGGATCTCCCGAAAAGCACAGGAAACTCACAAAGACAGCATGGACACCTCCACTAACACAACCAAGCCTGACCAAAAAAACCCCAACAAACTGAATTTTTCAAAGAAAGGGGGAACCCTAAAAAAGCCTATTAAAAGCGGATGACACAAAGATTGGCCGAGTGGTTAACAGTGAGGTGGAGTGTCTTAGGTTACAGGAAGATATAGACTGGATGGTCAAATGGGCAGAAAAGTGGCAGATGGAATTTAATGCTGAAAAGTGTGAGGTGATGCACTTTGGAAGGAGTAATGTGACACGGAAGTATTCAATGAATGGCCTGACACTGGGAAGTTCCGAGGAACAAAGGGACCTTGGCGTGTTTGTCCATAGATCTCTGAAGGCAGAAGGGCAGATTAATAGGGTGGTGAAAAAGGTATATGGGACACTTGCCTTTATCAATCGAGGCATAGATTACAAAAGCAGGGAAGTCATGTTGGAGTTGTATAGAACTTTGGTAAGGCCACAGCTGGAGTACTGTGTGCAATTCTGGTCGCCACATTATAGGAAGGATGTGATTGCATTGGAGGGGGTGCAGAGGCGATTCACCAGGATGGTGACTGGGATGGAACATTTAAGCTATGAAGAGAGGTTGGATAGGCTTGGGTTGTTTTCGCTGGAGCAGAGAAGACTGAGGGGTGACCTGATCGAGGTGTACAAGATTATGAGGGGCATGGACAGGGTGGATAGGGAGCAGCCGTTCCCCTTAGTTGAAGGGTCAGTTACGAGGGGTCACAAGTTTAAGGTGAGGGGCGGGAGGTTTAAGGGGGACTTGAGGAAGAACTTTTTTACCCAGAGGGTGGTGACGGTCTGGAATGCCCTGCCTGGGAGGGTGGTAGATGCAGGTTGCCTCACATCCTTTAAAAAGTACCTGAATGAGCACTTGGCATGTCATAACATTCAACACTATGGGCCAAGTGCTGGCAAATGGGATTAGGTAGACAGGTCAGGTGTTTTAATGCATCGGTGCAGACTCGATGGGCCGAAAGGCCTCTTCTGCACTGTATTATTCTGTGATTCTGTGAATAGCGGGGAACTCCTGAAAACAGCGGGGACACCTCTATTAATGCAAGCAAGCCCTGGAAAAAAACAAACAGAATTTCTTAAAGAAAGGGGAACACCCTAAAAAGTCTATTAAAGAAAGCAACATGGCTTCAAAATTTGGAATGCCTGAAAGCTTCCATGATGAAGAAGGAGCCAATCAGCTACAAAATTCGTCCTTATGGAAGAAAAGGTTCCTAAGGTTTAGGATTGCTTCTCAACTTCGTACCAAATCAAAATGGAACAAGTGAACACCTTTTTATATTCAGTAGGTGTGATTGCGGACGGCGTAATTGTCTGACAAGGGATCAACGAGGCGTCCGATAAATTTGAAGAGGTACTTCAAGCCTTTGATAAATATTTCAATCTTCACAGCAATAAAATCTTGGAAAGAGCCAAATTTAATAAGCGGGTGCAGAAGATTGGCGAATCCATAGATTCCTATATTATCGATCCTTATAAATTGGCAGAAGGATGCGAATACGTCGAATTAAAGGCAGAACTATTTAGGGACCGGATAGTCATTGGCATAGCTGATGAATCTTCATCAGAGCTTTTGGAATCCAAGGAAGACCTCACACTGGAAAAGGCCATTCACATTGTAAGACAGGCTAAAGTTCGCAAACCGAATAGGGCCATTCTAGGAGCTGAAGATGAGCCGTGGATGAGAAGAAGTCCACTGCCACTACAGTTTGTGAGGCCAAAGTCAGAGAAACACTTCATGGAAAAGAAAACACATACAGGTGAGAAGGTGCATGACACAGGGAAAACATGCCAATGTTTTGGAGCCAGGAAGGCCCACAGGTGGAAGCAGTGTTCAGCAAGTAAAGCCGAGTGTTTTAATTGTAAAAAAAACTGGACATTATGGGAAAATGTGCCAGAGCAAAATTTCTTTGCTTAAGAGTACAAAGTAGAAGACCTTCACACAAAGAGCAGTGAATCAAGTACATCAATATCCAGACGAGAAAGAACCAGGAGATTTCCTGGGAGAAATTAATAACCCAGATTAAGGTTTCTGGATGGCGGACATCTACGTGAATGGAAGCCTCACAAATGTTAAACTTGAAGAGCCATTTATGATGAGACATTGCCTACAACTGGCAGATATACGGTTGCATGGTCCAGGTGGGACACAACTGAGAGTAAAAGGCAACCTCCAAGCAACTCTTCAGCGTAGAGGGAGACAGCTTAGATGTCTTGCATGATCAAGAGTAGGAATGCATGTTTAGAATTGCAGTTGATTAAGAAGATAGACGAAGTCAAGCCAACAATCTCTTTCAAGCAGAATACCCAAAGCTTTTTACAGGGCTCGGAAAACTCAAGATGGAGTACAGGTTCACACTGAAAGAAGGGACCAGGCTAGTGTGTGCCTTCACACCAAGAAATATACCTCATCCATTGTTGACCAAAGTCCAAGAACAATTGCAAGAAATGACAAGAATGGATGTTATCTCTCCAGTAACACAACCACCGGAGTGGTGTTCGGCCATGGTTCCTGTCCCAAAGCAAAATGGAACTCTCCGTATTTACGTGGATTTAATGCAGCTCAACAAAGCAGTAGGATGTGAGATTCACCCAATATTCACAGTTAATGACAGTTTAGTGAAACTCTCTCAGAGCACCATGCTTACGAAACTCAATGCCAATAGTGGGTTTTGGCAGGTGCCCCTAGATGAGAACTCAAGATTATTAACCACATTTATAACACCTTTTGGGCAGTTTTGTTTTAATAGATTACTTTTTGGAATAACATCTGCACCAGAGATCTTTCAATCAGTTTGCATCTATGTCCAACATCTTAGAGGGGCTCAGAGGATTTAATTGTCACATGGATGACATCCTGATACATGGACAGTCAGTAGAGGAACACGACCAAAGAGTTTGACAGGTTCTACAGAGACTTCAAGAAGCAGGACTAACTGTAAATGAGAAGTATGAATTTTGAATTTTCAAAGACTTCAATTCGTTTCTTGGGCCACATAGTGAGCAGTGAAGGTATAATGGCAGATCCACAGAAGACAAAGGCCGTTACAGAATATCCTCCTCCTACTTCCATTTAACAACTCCAGAGATCCCTGGGAATGGTAAATCATTGAGCAAAGTTTCTACCTCACATAGCACAGATAACTGATCCATTGAGACAAGACCTCAGAAAACAGCAAGCGTGGTTTTGGAATTCCTACCAGGTACAAGCATTCCATAACATTAAAGAGATGCTTATTTTTCCGGACATTATCTACGACGCTAGCAGCAGATGCCTCCTCAGCTGGCTTGGGTGCAGTTCATTTTCAGGTGCAACCCGATGGTTGCCATAGACCAATATGCTACGCATCAACAGCTTTGTCAGAAACAGAGACACGCTATGTGGTTATAGAAAAAGCTCTAGCCATCACATGGACATGTGAAACATTTTCAGACTACATCATTGGATTGCGTGTCGTCATTAAGACACGCCATAAACCTTTGGTATCCTTGTCAGACGAAAAGGAAATCACAAAAATGCCTCCACGTAAACAAAAATTTACAAAAACAAAAAAAGTCTACGGTTGATGAGGTATGAGACAGTACATGTCCAAGGGAAGCTGCAATTGTTAGCCGATGCACACTATCAAGGGCGACGGTAGACCATCCCGCACAGGAAGACGTGAATTTTGTATGCAACTGTTACAACCAGGTGAGAACGAGGTCTAGGGTTCCCTTTCAGCTTTCACCTGGTCTTACTATAACAGTCTTTAATTTTAAACACACCGTGTTTTTAGCTCCCCATTGGTGAATCCTTGTTCACTGCCTTCAAATTATAATGCAAAGAAACTAGCACAAACAGGCTTTCTTAGGTTTAAAGTAAAAAATGTTGAAATTTATTAAACATAAACTCAAATTCGGTTGACACCTACGGATACACGACGCACCCACGCTAGCATGCATATGTGATACACACATGCAAATAGAGACAGAAAAGAGCAGAAGAAAAATAAATTGGAAAGGTTTGAGGCAATATCTGAAGAGTTGTTGTTACGGTTCTTCGAGCTCACTGATTGTAGGTTGATTGTCCTTGATTATAGGTAGATCTTGCTTATTGGTGGGGTCCAGTATTCTTAAACCTTGTTTGCTGTAGGAGACTTTTCTCTCTTGGGATCCATGTATCTTCAGTGGATTCACAGGCTTGTGAGAAAGGGATGAGAGCAGGCAGACAGACAGGAGGTTTTCTTCAGTCCAGAAGCATTCTGCTTTCTGCAGGCTCTCAGTTCAAACTGTACAATTCAGAAACCCCCTGGTTGCCAAGCAGGTTAGTCATGTGACTAACTGGCCTGACCACGTGTTGGCTCTGTGTATTGTATCATCTTAGCAGGGAATGGAATGCGCTTCCCTACTTTCAATGTCTGTTAGTACATAAATGTTTTTTTCCAGCCAAGGTCCAGCAGTCCTTATAACAGGCCTTCTCTTCTTCCCAGCAACAATTTGAAATTTAATGTCCATGTGGCGAAATGAATATGCCTCATGCTTGGCAGGTGTGGGCCTACATGACACCTCCACACCCAGGGGAATGAAATGCGATTTGAGAAAAGCGCAGTTTATGAAAAGGGTTGAGAGAAAATATATGATACAGAAAAAAACATGCATTTCTCTCATTCATTTCCATTCATTCATAAATCCTAAAGCTGATTAAAATTGCCTGTCTTTTCTTGGTGCCAGTGCTGCTTTAATTGCCCCCTTTTTGGCAACCCAGTAAGCATGTGGTTCTTCAGGGAAGTTTTTCTTCAGTTCATCCATTTCCATGACTGCCTAGGGCCTTTATTCCTGCTGAGGTCTTCCAAGGGGGGGGGGGGGGGGGGGGGTAGATTTAACTGGCCCTAAATTGGAATTTTTTCCCCCCGAGAGAGTCAGTAGTGGGCATGTCTAAACAGAACTCTCTTTCAGTGCTTTGATGAGACATGCAAAGGCTTTTGATTTTAGGGAGATAGGTGGTTTTCTTTTTTCTGACTGTGGGGGAGGATTCTTTACTAATCTCCTCTTTGTCCTCTGGGACACTCCTGCTTGCAGGTATTAGTGCAGACTCTACTGCACTCTGCTGTGGCACTTCGACTAGGTCAGGCATCACCCTCACTGTTTCTATGCCCCCTAGAGGTCTTGTTTTGTCTCTGCAGGTTTCTGTAAATGCTGTTAGCAACTCTGGTGGGATGCTTCTAGTGTCTGCATTTACATAGGAGGATGTGGGGTCTAACTTTCCACATTTTACGGGCTTGGCTGACCGGACAGGGTTTTCATCTGGGATTCCTCCCGGACTTCCTTTAACCTGCCCTCTTGGTCACTTTTTCCCCTTCCCTTTCTAAACTCTTGCCAGCCTTGTGCCTGCCTGTCCCTTTTTGTTCTTGGCGGGGTCCCTTACAGTTTCCCAGCCCTCTGCTGGAGGGTCCTACTAACACTGGTACAGGACTTAGGGATGCAGGTTCCACTGTAGATTGGGGTTTCCCCTCAACCTGGCACATGTGGCAATTCCTGCAGTATTCCACCACATCATTGTGGAGTTTTGGCCAGTCAAACTGCTGTCTTATGCGGGCTTTTGGTCTTTTATATATCAGCATGTACAGCCATTGTAGTCTCGTGGGCCCTTCTTAATATTTCTCTCTGGTACCTCTGCAGCACCACTAACTGGTGAACTACTGTCCACTCCTTGCTCTCAGGTCTGTGAGGAGAACTCCATTTCCTCATCAGTACCTCATTCTTTTAAATAGTAGCAATTAGGGACTCCCTCTTCTTCACTTTCAGACTGGGCAGCCTGTGCTAACTCTTGCAGTACTGGGTCGGCTCGCTGAGCCTCAGCTAGGGAAAATCCATTTAATTCATTCCCTGGATGTCCTGACTTTCCAAAGAAAGTCTCGGACAGGCAGACCTCATGGTCATCTGCCTGCAGTGCCAATTCAGTCTCCTCTGGGGGGAGCTGGTTTTTTCATGGCTTGATTCCCGACACATTCATGGAAACTGCAGGGGTCCATCTCCCGCCACTGCCCTGTCTCGCTGACCTCCTGCAGTCTTTCTGGGGGGGGCTACCACCTTCACCCCTGTCAGATCATTATCTAGAAGCAGGTCAGCCCTGTCCACAGGCAAATTAGGGACAATCCCTATGGTCACCAGTCCCGAAACTAGGTCGTGCTCCAGGTGCACCAGGCATACACTGCCCTCCAATACCATTCACCATCATTTTGGTGTTCACTGCACTCTCTTGGGGGAAAGGTCAGGCCTTTTCCCAGTAAAAAGGATCTAGTGGCCCCTGTGTCCCTGAGAATTACTATGGGTTTGCTTGCCCCACTTGAGGGGTATGGGGTTACTTTCCCTTCAGACACAAAAGCCTGATAACCTTCAGGAATCCTATTAAATTTTCCTGCACTTGCAGCCGTAAGCTTCCTACTGCAGTTAAAGCCACAGCTTGTTCTGCTGTGCTTTCCATCAGGTCCCCATCTTCACTGAGTGGGTGTGTCCAGATTAACCCTACAGGTTTTCCCTTAAGTTTCCAGTCAGCTTTTAAATGCCCTACTTTATTACAATGGAAGCACACAGGTCTCCAGGTCTCACTCTTACTCACAGCACCTTCCTTTTTGGCTAGTTACTGTCACCCACTTTCCTTTCTCTGCCAGGACGGCTTGGGCTCCTATCTCCTTCCCACCCTTTGTCCCTTTCGGACTAGGAAAGGGTCTCCCCTGGGAAACTGACATAAATTAAAGCATTCTCATCAGCCAGAACGGCTGCTTGTCGGGCTCTCTGAACCTGCTGCTCCTCTACATGGGTCTTTTTAGAGAGTGGGAGAGTGTTTAAATTCTTCAAACAGAATTACTTCTCTGAGATTCTCATAGCTGAGCTGTACTTTAACAGCCCTCAGCCACTGGTCAAAAGCCAACTGCTTACTTCTTTCAAATTCCATATAAGTTTGATTAGCTTGCTTCTTGAGGCTTCTAAACTTTTGGCGATAGGCTTCGGGTACTAATTCATATGCCCCAAGGATAGCATTTTTGGTCAGTTCATAATTTGATGAACTCTCATCTGACAACAGGGAATAAACCTCATAGGCTTTTGCAGTTAGCTTGCTTTGTAGTAAAAGAGACCAGGTCTCTGCTGGCCATTTCTCAAAGGACACAAAAATTCTTCTACATCCTCCTCATTGAATTTTGGAATTAGTGGAGCTAGTTTTAACAATTTTGTACCCAGCCCTGAATTATGCTCCTGCATATTGGCTATGCTTTCACTGGAGTTACTCTGTCACCCCCTTGTTAACTCAAGCCACTTCAACTCTCTCTCTTCGCATTCCTTCCAGAATATTCTTTCTTTCTCCCACTCCTCAGATTCAAGTTTCCTCTGTTCCAATTGTATCTTTGCTAACAATACCCTGTCTGGGTCTGCTTCTAACCCAGTTTCTGCTTCTTCAGATTCAAAGGAAAAATGGTTGGCCACTAGCCTTAGGAGTTCAGACTTCCTAGCCTTGCCATGTACAGTGATCCCACACTGCTCAGCCATTTTCCTCAACTCCTCCATAGACAGTGATTTTAACATCCCAAGTTACATCATTCTGGCTTGGAGTGCTACTAGCTTCAGTTGTAGACATGTTAGTATTAAAACACACACAACCACAAGAAAGCCTGTATTGAAATCTTGCTCTTATTTTGCTTGGGAACAATTTGGCTTCCCACTTCCAATTTCTCGCTGGTCTGTGGGTCAATTCCGGACACTAGCACACAAATTTCTGTTACGACCAGCTGAGAAAGAGGTCTAGGGTTCCATTTCAGCCTTCACCTGATCTTACTGTAACAGGGTTTAATTTTAAACACACCGTGTTTTTAGCTCCCCTTTTGTGAATCCTTGTTCACCACTTTCCAATTATAAAGCAAAGAAACCAGCTCAAACAGGCTTTCTTGGGTTTAAAGAAGGAAAGTTGAAATTTATTAAACATAAACTTAAACTATAATTCAGTTGACGCCTATGGATACATGACGCGCCTATGCTAGCATGCATACGTGATACGCATATGAAATAGAGACCGAAAAGAGCAGAACAAAAATAAAGTGGAAAGGTTTGAGGCAATATCTGAAGAGTTGTTACGGTTCTTTGAGCTCACTGTAGAGTCCTTGATTGTAGGTAGATCTTGCTTTTTGGTAGGGCCCAGTGTTCTTCTTAAACCTTGTTCGCTTTAGGAGACTTTTCTCTTTTGGGGTTCATGTGTCTTCAATGGATTCAGAGGCTTGTAAGAAAGAGATGGGAGCAGGCAGAAGGACAGGAAGTCTTCTTCAGTCCAGAAGCATTCTGCTTTCTGCAGGCTCTCAGTTCAAACTGTACAATTCAGAAACCCCCTGGTTGCCAAGCAGGTTAGTCATGTGACTAACTGGTCTGACCATGTGCTGGCTCTGTGTATTGTATCATCTTAGCAGGGAATGGAATGCGCTTCCCGGCCTTCAATGTCTGTTAGTATGTAAATGTTTTTTTCCAGCCAAGGTCTGGCAGTCCTTATAACAGGCCTTCTCTTCTTCCCAGCAACAATTTGAAATTTAATGTCTGTGTGGCGAAATGAATATGCCTCATTCTTGGCAGGTGGGGGCCTGCATGACAGCAACATAGAATCATATCCGCAACAGACAGCACAAAATTGGCCAGCAAGCACACAGAAATTGTGAGAAATATGATAAGCCAAAAATGCGATGAAGAGTGCATTCACATTAGACATTATTGTACACAAGGGCGGCCACAAGATAGTCCTGGAGCGAGAACAATGAAGACGCTCCACGAGTACAGGAAATACTTTACCGTAATCGATGAATTATTAGCTTACACCGACAGAATTGTTATTCCTAGTTCAATGAGATCTGACATCTTACATTGTCTACACCAAGGTCATTTGGGTATAAGCAAGTGCAGAGCGAGGGCATAGTCTTCAGTATGGTGGCTTGGAATATTTAAGGACAGTGAGACAATGATCCAGAACTGTCAGACATGTGCAATGCAGAGGTCAGAACAGTGCGAATCTCTGTTAACTACCCAATTTCCAACTGGACCTTGGCAAAGGCTAGGTATGGATTTACTCATGTTTAGTGGGAAGACATATATAATCATCATCGATTATTTTTCAAGGTGGATAGAAGTTTGAAGATTACATTCTATGACCACCAAAGTAGTTATCAAGATTCTTCAAAACATCTTTGCGGCGCATGAGATTCCGGATGAAATATTATCAAGCAATGGACCACAGTTCGTGAATAATTGTTTCACTCAGTTTGCAGTGAAGATGGGCTTTCAGCATCTCACAAGCTCATCGAGGTAGCCACAGTCCAATGGTAAGGCGGAAAGAGGTGTGAGAACCATGAAGTCTTTACTAAAGAAAAATGAAGATCTTTCAAGCTCATTCCTAATTTATCAATCAATGCCATTAATGTGTGGATTATCACCAGCAGAATTACTGATGGGCAGGAAGTTAAGAACACAGCTTCGAGTGTTGCCTCAGAAATTGATTCATGGATGAAGGCTCAAGCCCATGAGAAAGTACGAGATAGGGAAACTCCTATATAAGGAAACAAACCCAGAATTATGGATATGTGATCTGGAAAGGGAAGGTTTAGTAATCCATAAAGACGAAGACCATCAACGATCGTATGTGATACACACGACTGAAGGGAACATACGAAGAAATCAGAGGAATATCATTCCTATTCCCCAAAAGCAACAACTAACAATTCATTTGGAAGACCGACAGGAAGATGAACAAACCCAGGCTGAACAGAATGCTACACTCCGTAGTAAAGTTCAACCAAGTCCCAGGCAGACTACAACCAGATTGGGAAGGGTTGTCAAACCTCCTTTCAGACTAAATCTGTGGTCAGAGATTTGGGGGAGAGAGAGTAGTAGATAAGTCATGAATGTATATATTTTTGAGAAAATGTTGGATAAAGACTTGGGACAGATGTAGTATAAGGATGTAAAGGATTAATACTGAAGCCAGTGAGAGTGACCCCGCCCACTGTAAGAGTGATGATTTAACAGTCACATGATAGAGGCTTGAGGTGAAGAAGAGATACAGCAACACAGAGGATGCTAGCTTAGGAAGCTTGTGGAGAGTATATTTTTAAGTGTAAATTATAGAGTTATTAGTTGACTTTATCTGGAGTCTAAGACGTTCTCCAGAACGCTCTAGCAATGCTACAAATATAATACCTGATTGCTAACTTGAGCTATTTCTTTGTAGTCACAACGTAATATTTTCCCATTTAATGGTTTGAGCACCAAATGCCTTCAGACTAAAAGTTTAAAGCCTGAAACAATTTTATGAGGTGACTTCGGTGTTTGGGGGTGAGGAGGGGGTGGGGAGGGGTTGAGGGGTGAGAGGGCAGGAATAGGAGGTAATGTTCTTTCATACTGGTTTATACGGTAGCAAGGTTCCCACATTGCCACATGACTACACTTCAAAGGCACTTCATTGGCTCTAAAGTGCTTTATGAGCTGGAAAGAGGGTGGTGTAGTGGTAATGTCACTGAACTACATCAATGCCCTAGGGACACAGGTTCAATTCCTACCATGGCAGCTGATGGAATTTAAATTCATTTAATTAATTTTTTAAAAATCTGGAATTGAAAACTAATCTCAGTAATAATGCCATGAAGCTATCATTGATTGTTGTAAAAACCTATGTGGTTCACTAATGCCCTTTAGGAAGGGAAATCTGCTGTCCTTACCTGGTCTGACCTATATGTGACTCCAGACCCACAACAATGTGGTTGACTCTTAACTGCCCTCTGAAATGGCTGAGGAAGCCACTCAGTTGTCAAGGACAATTAGGGGGTGGGCAACAAATGCCCACATCCTGTGAAATAATTTTTTAAATGACATCCTGATGTGAAAGGTGATATATCAATGCAAGTCTTCCTTTCTTTTCATTTTACCAAGTTTGGAAATGTTTGATGCTCTTAATAGTTGCAAAGCAACTTCCATTCTCTACCATCCATTATGCTATAAAGTGATCCCTAGACGGATAAAATGGCCTAGGCAACTATAAAATGAAAAGTAGTCATGAAGCCTTCTTCTTCAACTTCAGTATTCACAAGCAATTGTACCTGGCTGCCTATAAAATTACACTCAAATGACTTAGTTATTCAGATTTCCAGCATCTGTAGTATTTTGCTTTTGACTTATAGCGATGGTTAAAAATAGTTTTTCTTCAAACCAGAATTAAGAAGCAGCAAAAGATGCAAGACTCTGGTGGGAATGATCTCTCGGCCTCCTGATAGAAGTGAAATAGTAGACAGGTGCTCATGTATGGATCTTCTGGTTGTCATCCTTCTATCTGACAGCATACAATCCATTTAGGAGAGGTATCTTCCAACAGAGAACATGTAGCAAAGGCAAAACAGTTCGAATGGGATATTGTATTTTTCATATGGACTGGGAGATGCAAAACTGCTCAAGTCATAAAGGCAATGAATTTCGAGAATGTATCCAGGCCAGTTTTCTGAAACAATCTGTAGAACCAACAAAGGAACAGGCCACTAAAATAAAAGCAAAATACTGCAGATGCTGGAAATCTGAAATAAAAACAAGAAATGCTGGAACCATTCAGCAGGTCTGGCAGCATCTGTGGAAAGAGAAGCAGAGTTAACGTTTCGGGTCAGTGACCCTTCTTCGGAACTGACAAATATTAGAAATGTCACAGGTTATAAGCAAGTGAGGTGGGGGTGGGGCAAGAGATAACAAAGGAGAAGGTGTAGATTGGACAAGGCCACATAGCTGACCAAAAGGTCACTAGATTTAGTGATGAGTAATGAACCAGAATTATTGAATAATCTGACAGTAAGGCATCATTGTGCAAACAGTGATCATAACAAGCAGAATTTGGCATTAAGCTCAAGAAGGAGAAAGATTATATGCAAACCAAGGTTTAAAATTTAAGTCAGGCTGACTTTGAAGAATGAGATGCAAGGTGAACACGCTAAGCTGGGTTGAGCCATTAACAGGCAAACCTACAACAAGACAGTGGGAGATATTCAAAGATGTCTTTAGTACAATGCAAAACCAATACATACTCCTAAAGAGCAACAGTTCCACTTGTATAATCAAGCAACCATGTAAGGTTAGACTAAAACTAGAGAAAGTGGCTTACACAAATGCCAAGAAAAGTGGTAACTCAGCTGACTGGAAGAAATATAGAAAACAACAAAGAAAATATTAAGAGCTACAAAAAGGGAGTATGAAAATAAACTTGCAAGTAATATAAAGGCTAATAGTAAATGTTTTTGTTAAGAGTAAGACAGTCACAGAGAGGTATGAGTCCATTAAATACAGCACATATGATACTGTAATAGACAATGGCAGCTGCTTCACAAACCACTGACCACCTCCAGGCGCGTATCCATTGTCTCTCGAGATAAGGAGGCCCAAAAGAAAAAGAAAAGAATTTTCACAGTAGAATACCTGTGATACAGAAGAGAAACTAAAAACTAATTCAAGTGGAAGAAACTATTGGATTCAATATAAGTAAAAGAGATGGCAATTGAGAAAATAACAGAACTTAAAGTAGATAAATCTCTACAATCTGATGCTTTCCACCACAGGGTATTAAAAAAAAATACTAGATGTGATGTTTGGGGTGTCAATTAAGGGGGCTGTTTTGGTCTGAATGGTGTCCAGCTTCCTGAGTGTTATTGGAGCTGCACTCATCCAGGCAAGTGGAGAGTATTCCATCACACGCCTGACTTGTGCCTTGAAATGGTGGAAAGATTTTGCAGAGTCGGGAGGTGAGTTACTCACCACGGAATACCCAGCCTCTGACCCACTGTTGTACCCACAATATTTAAGTGGCTGCTCCAGTTAAGTTTCAGGTCAATGGTAACACTGCCCCCCACCCCCCCCCCACCCCCCAGGATGTTGATGGTGGGGGATTCAGCGATGGTAATCCAATTGAAAATCAAGGGAGGTGGTTAGACTCTCTCTTATTGGAGATGGTCATTACCAGGCATTTGTGTGACGTGAATTTTACTTGCCACTTATCAGCCCAAGCCTGAATATTGTCCAGGTCTTGCTGCATGTGGGCACGGACTGCTTCAGTATCTGAGGAGTTGCGAGTGGTACTGAATGCTATGTAACCATCTGCGAATATCCTCACTTCTGACCTTATGATGGAGGAAGATCTTTGATGAAGCAGCTGAAGATGGTTGGGCTTAGGATCCCTGAGGAACTCCAGCAGCAATGTCCTGGGACTAAGATGGTTGGCCTCCAACAACTACAACCATCTTCCTTTGTACTAGTTGTGAGGAAGGTACTCGAATCTGTCATTTAGTACTCAGCCAAGACATCCCAAAAAAAAATGAGCTGATCAGAGAAAGTCAATATGGCCTTGTTAAGGTAAAATTATTTTTTGTTTTATTGATTCATGGGATGTGGGCGTAACTGGCTATGCCAGCATTTACTGCCCATCCCTAATTGTCCTTGGGAAGGTGGTGGTGAGCTGCCTTCTTGAACCGCTGCAGTCCATGTGAGGTAGGTACACCCACAGTGCTGTTAGGAAGGGAGTTCCAGGATTTTGACCCAGTGACAGTGAAGGAATGGCGATATAGTTCAAGTCAGGATAGTGTGTGACTTGGACGGAAACTTGCAGGTGGTGATGTTCCCATGCATCTGCTGCTCTTGTCCTTCGAGGTGGTAGAGGTCGTGCGTTTGGAAGGTGTTGTCGAAGGAGCCTTGGTGCATTGCTGCAGTGCATCTTGTAGATGGTACACACTGCTGCCACTGTGCGTCGATGGTGGAGGGAGTGAATGTTTGTGGATGGTGTGCCAATCAAGCAGGCTGCTTTGTTCTGGATGGTGTCGAGCTTCTTGAGCGTTGTTGGAGTTGCACCCATCCAGGCAAGCGAAGAGTATTCCATCACACTCTTGACTTGTGCCTTGTAGATGGTGGACAGGCTGGGGAGGCAGGAGGTGAGTTACTCTCTGCAGGATTCCTAGCCTCTGGCCTGCTCTTGTAGCCACGGTATTTATATGGCTACTCCAGTTCAGTTTCTGGTCATTGATAGCCCCTAGGATGCTGATAGTGGGGGAATTCAACAATGGTACTGCCATTGAATGTCAAGGGGAGATGGTTAGATTCTCTCTTGTAGGAGATGGTCATTGCCTGGCACAAATGTTACTTGGCACTTATCAGCCCAAGCCTGGATATTGTCCAGGTCTTGCTGCATTTCTACACAAACTGCTTCAGTATTTGAGGAGTTGCGAATGGTGCTTAACATTGTGCAATCATCAGCGAATATCCCCACTTCTGACCTTATGATTGAAGGATGGTCATTGATGAAGCAGCTGAAGATGGTTGGGCCTAGGACACTAGGCGGCACAGTGGTTAGCACCGCAGCCTCACAGCTTCAGAGACCCGGGTTCGATTCTGGGTACTGCCTGTGCGGAGTTTGCAAGTTCTCCCTTAGTTTAGTTTAGAGATACAGCACTGAAACAGGCCCTTCGGCCCACCGAGTCTGTGCCGACCATCAACCACCCATTTATACTAATCCTACACTAATCCCATATTCCTACCAAACATCCCCACCTACCTATACTAAGGGCAATTTATAATGGCCAATTTACCTACCAACCTGCAAGTCTTTTGGCTTGTGGGAGGAAACCGGAGCACCCGGAGAAAACCCACGCAGACACAGGGAGAGCTTGCAAACTCCACACAGGCAGTACCCAGAATTGAACCCGGGTCGCTGGAGCTGTGAGGCTGCAGTGCTAACCACTGCGCCGCCCATGTGTCTGCGTGGGTTTTCGCCGGGTGCTCCGGTTTCCTCCCACATCCAAAGACTTGCAGGTGATAGGTAAATTGGCCGTTGTAAATTGCCCCTAGTGTAGGGAGGTGATAGGGAATATGGGATTACTGTAGGGATAGTATAAATGGGTGGTTGTTGGTCGGCACAGACTCGGTGGGCCGAAGGGCCTGTTTCAGTGCTGTATCTCTAAATAATAAAAAATAAATAATAAACTCCTGCAGTGATGTCCTGGAGCTCAGATGATTGACCTCCAACAACCACAATCATCTTCCTTTGCACTAGGTATGACTCCAACCAGCAGAGAGTTTTCCCCAATTCCCATTGACTCCAGTTTTGCTAGGGCTCCTTGCTGCCATACTCAATCAAATGCTGCCTTGATGTCAAGGGCAGTCACTCTCACCTCACCTCTTGAGTTCAGCTCTTTTGTTCATGTTTGAACCAAGGCTGTAATGAGGTCAGGGGCTGAGTGGCCCTGGCGGAACCCAAACTGAGCATCACTGAGCAGGTTATTGCTAAGCAAGTGCTGCTTGATGGCACTGTTGATGACACCTTCCATCACTTTACTGATGATTGAGAGTAGATGGGGTGGTAATTGGCTGGGTTGGACTTGTCCTGCTTTTTGTGTACAGGACATACCTGGGCAATTTTCCATATTGCCGGGTAGATGCCAGTGGTGTAGCTAATCTGGAACAGCTTGGCTAGGGGTGCGGCTAGTTCTAGAGCACAGGTCTTCAGTACTATTGCTGGAATATTGTCAGGACCCATATCCTTTGCAGTATCCAGTGCCTTCAGTCGTTTCTTGATGTCACGCGAAGTGAATCGAATTGGCTGAAGTCTGGCATCTGTGATGCTGGAGACTTCAGGAGGAGGCCAAGATGGATCATCAACTCAGCACTTCTGGCTGAAGATTGTTGCAAATTCTTCTGCCTTATCTTATCTAATCTCTAATCTAGTTGAACTTTTTGAGGAACACGCTAATAAAGTAGATAAGGGTCCATGGATACTATCTATATGTACTTCCAGAAGGCATTCAAAAGGTCTCATAAAAGAGATTATTAGCAAAAATGAGAGTGCATGGAATTAGAGGCAGCCTTCAGATTTAGATTGGAAATTGTTTGGGAGGTAGGAGAGAGAGTTAGGATAAAGCTTACATACTCTGATTGCTCAGATGTGACAAGTGGCATTCCCCAGGGATCTGTTCTCAGACTTCAACTTTTAACCATATCTATTAATGACTTGAATAAAGGAATTGAGTTTTATATCCAAATTTGCAAATGACACAAAGTTAGGATTCCAACAAGGGTGAAAGATAGGGGAACCAAGAACAGGGGTTCCTTGGTTGACGAGGGAGATAGAGATGATGATGAAACAATAAAAGAGGGTGTTTGATGCATTTCAGGTGAACTCATCAGGTGAGAACCAGGCTATATACAATAGGTCGAGGGGGGAGGGGAAGAGGAAAATAAGACTGGCAAAGAGAGAATGTGAAAATAGAATGGCAGTTAACATAAAAGGGAACCCAAAGATCTTCTACCTGCATTAAATAGTAAGCGAGTAGCAAGAGGAGAAGTGGGGCCTATTAGAGAGAGAGGGGGTAATATATGCTTAGAGAAGCAGGGCAAGGCTGGTATACTTTGTGTATCAGTTTTCTCTAAGGAAATGGAGACTGACAAAATATCAGTAGAAGCAGTAAGAGTAGAGGCAATGAATAGAATAAAAAGTGAGAGGGGAAGGTACTAAAAAGGTTGGTCATGCTTAGGGTAGATAAGTCACCTGGTCAGGATAGCTTGCATCCCAGGTTGCTAAAGGAAGTGGGGATAGAGATAGTGGAAGGGCTTGCCATAATCTTCCATACTTCCCTGGATATAGGGGAGGTGCCAGAGTCATGGTTTGGAGAGTGGAAAATGTGACACACTTATTCAAGAAATGGTGTAAGGATAGTCCTAGCAACTGCAGGCCAGTTAGTTTATCAGTGGTGGGTAAGATTTTACAAACTATAATCGGGGTGGGGGGGGGGGGGGGGGGGTGGAATCAACAGACACTTGGAGAAGTTTGAGTTAATTAAGGATAGCCAGCTCGGTTTTGTAAAAGGCAGATCAAGCTTGACAAATCTAATTGAATGTTTTGATAAACAGATAAGGTTGATGAAGGGTACGTGGTGGATGTTGTTTATATGGATTTTAAGAAAGCACTTGATAAGGTACCACATCAAAAGGTTGGTTAAGAAAATTGAGCTCGTGGAATAGGAAGGTCAGTGTCCAATTGGATAAAAATTGGCTTATGGACAGAAAGCAGCGAGTCCTAGTAAATGGTTGCTTTTCAGTCTGGAGGATGGTCGACAGTGGTGTTCCCCAAGGTCTGTGCTGGAACCACTGCTTTTTTGATACAAGACATCAAACTTGGAGGTGCAGCAAACAGCGAGGATATGAACTGCCTGCAAAATAACATGGATAGGCTAGCAGAATGGGCAGAGAGGTGGCAGATGGAATTTAATACTGACAAATGTGAGGTACTGCATTTTGGCACAAAGAATAGGGAGAGGCAATATATACTTAATGACACAGTGCTAAAGAATGCAGGAACAGAGGGACCTGGGGTGCATGTGCATCAATCTTTGAAGGTGGCAGGACATATTGAGAGAATGATTAGTAAAGCATATGGGATCTTGGGCTTCATAAATAGAGGCATGAGTACAAAAGCAGGGAAGTTATGCTGAACCTTTATAAAGCTCAGGTTAGGCCCCCAACTGGAGTATTGAGTCCAGTTCTGGTCACCATACTTCAGGAAGCATGTGAGGGTCTTCGAGAGGATGAAGAGGAGATTTACCAGAATGGTTCCAGGGATGGAGAATTTTAGTTCCAAGGTTAGTTTCGAAAAGCTGGGTTTGTTCTCCTTAGAACAAAGGAGACTGAGTGGAGATTTATAGAGGTATACAAGATTATGACAGGTATAGGTAAGTTAGACAAGGAAAAGCTGTTCCCATTAACAAATGGTACAAGGACTAGGGGACACAGATTGAGGAAGCACTTTTTTTTAATGCAGCATTTGGTAATGACCTGGAACGCACTGCCCACAATAGTGGTGGAAGCAGAGACAATGACTTCAAGGAGGAATTTGGATGGTCACCTGAGAGAAATTGACTTGCAGGGCTACAGGGATTGAGCTGGGGAGTGGTACTGACTGCATAACTCCATGGAGAACTGGCATGGACTTGATGGGCTGAATGGCCTCTTTCTGTGCTGTAAATGTATCTGTAAGTAGTGTAGTTGGAAACAGGAAGCTGCAAAGAGGCATAGACAGATTAAATGAGTGGGCAAAACTATGGTAAAAATGGTTTAATATGTGCAAGCGTGAGGTCATCCATTTTAGACCCAAGAAAGATAAATCGGAGTTTTTTTTAAAATACGGTGAGAAACTAGGGACGATGGAGGAGTAGAAAGATTTGGGAGTCCCACTACACAAATCATTAAAAGCAAGTAGACAAGTACAAAAAGCAATCAAAAAGGCCAATGGAATGTTGGCCTTTATTGCAAGTTGTTGGAATACAAAGGGTTGGAAGTTATGCTTCGGGTGTAAAGAGTCTTGCTCAGATCCCAACTGGAGTACTGCATTCAGTTCTGGGCACTGCACTTCAGGAAAATATAACAGCCTTGGAGAAAATAGAGCACAGATTCTGCAGAAATATACCAAGGCTGAGTTAGGAAGTCAGATCGCATAAACTTTAACTGTATTCTCTTGAGCATAAGAGATTGAGAAGTGATCTGTTCAAGGTGTTTAAAATGATAAAAGGATTTGATAGGATAAGTGGGCATATTCTTAAATTTAGGTCCAGGCCCTGCAGAGGCAAAATTGGGAAGCATTTTGTCACATAGAGGATAGCAGAAATTTGAAATTTTCTCCCTAAAAGGCAGAGGTTGCTGGGGAGCTTTCAAGATTGAGATAGATGGGAAAATGGAGTAGAGTTGCAGAACAGTCATGATCTAATGGAATGAAGCAGGCCCGCGGGACTGATTGGCTTACTCCTCTTCCTATGTCCCAGAGACCAAGAAAAACCACTGATTTACTTGTGCATTGTAGTACAATTTGTACTGAAACTTTGAATTCTTTCAATATGCAGATTGGCAGTGATCAGATGCAGTGCTATCTCTAGGCAGCAACATCCCATTGCATTAGGGAAGGGAGTCTCCCCACCTGAGAATAGTGAACTCACAAGGAAAAAAAAAACAAATTTTCCATCATGGGCATCTTAAGAATTCAAACAACTGACCTCAAGACTCTTGAATGAATCAGGTTTATTAGTTTTCAAAAATAATAAATCTTCCAAACAGGTATGAACAGGATAAGAGCCGACAATGCTTTTGAGATGAAAAATAAACAAAGTTCTTTCCCGCCCTCTCCAATGGGTAGTCCAGCCACCAGCGGAATGAAAACTGAAAATGCTGGCAATCTGCAGCATCTGAAAAGCAAGTAAAAGTTCTGGGTAGCCTTCCAGACGCTGGCAAACCTACTGCGTGCTACCCGCACTCTCTCATTTTAAATTTCCAGCTGTTTTCGCCCCTCTCTCCCCCACTATATGTGCACAAAAGGATGAAAATGTCCCTTTGCATATTCAAGCTGGAAACATATCAGTAGTTCTTCTTTGAGCAGGACCCATGTGGAGCATGTCCATGCTCTATCATCGTATGCAGTCTGTTCTGACTAAGATCTAGTTGGTTTTTCTATGTTAGTTGGTTTGGCAGTGGGAGCACCTTGCACTCAAGTTGAGATCAATGGCAGTAACAACAAAAAAAGAAACATTGCAGCTGCACATTGCCACACTGTTCTTAAAAAATAAAGAAGGGAAATTTGAGAGATAAAACTGTAAAGCCCATTGGCAATTAACTTTCTGAACTAGCTGGTTGAGAAACTAGAACGTTGAGCTTGCATTAAAAGAAATCTTGTACCATGGCCCACTGTTTAAGAATGGATGGAGTTTTAAAAATGGAAAACCAACATCCTACTGAACACTTTATGCCACTTAAAAGACAGCATAGCAGGACAACCAGTGCAGTCTGTATCCATCCTTGTGAATACTGCGCCACCACATTTATAAAAGGTTTCATTTGCATGAGAAAGCTCAAATGAACACACACAAACATTTTCTCTGTAAATAAGGTTTCCAGAAATGTTCAAGCAAAAAAGTAGAGAAATAAAATGCAGAGTCAGTACTTATTAATGCCACTCCATTCAATCTCAAAAGCAGGGGCCCATGTTCCTTAAAAGTGAGCTTTATTCTGCTGAATTGACACATATACCTAAATGCGAGGCATTCGCATTTGCCCCATAAAACGCATCACAATTTCACACCATTGGGGAAAAACTGTACATAAAACATAAGCATCCAGGGTTGCCTCTCAATAATACCCTTTCCCTTCAATGTTTTTCTTCTTCCCGCATGAAGGCATTAACTCTGCTGTTGGGAGTGGTTCCACCAATGGCAGTCACCCTCCAGTACCTTCCCCAAGTGGCCATTACTCAGGTACAAGCCTTAACAGTGCTGGTAAAATATCAACTGTAGAAGACATTGCAGCTGTGCTAGATAAGTCCTGAACCGACATACATACACGCACACATGCACAAACCTGACAACAGCTGCAGATTAGCTACGAGAGGGAATCCGGACTGACTTTCCCCTGCTCCAAACAAGGACTTAACGGCCATTTTAAAGCATATAGGAAAAAGGGGGCGGTTATGACTGTGGAAAAACCTCCCTTTACAGCATTCAACATTATGGGACAAATCAGATGAATACAATTCTTCCTTAAATAAGCAAAGCAAAAATTAAAAACATTTTCATTCACAATTTATCTTAATACTGATTTAGTAAATGACTAATATTTAAGCTGTTCACAGCTTTATTTTCCTCTCTCTTCTCCGTCAACTACTACAGTAGATGATATTATTGGCAGAGCCTGGGGTATTACAAAATATACCATTTCCACAACCACACCATTCTTGCTACAAAAAAGTTGAATTATAAAGTTGTTTAAAACTATCTTTTATAAAAAAATGTTCTTGCATTAGTTACAAACCATAATTTGCAGGTATATATTATTCTACCATTACTTTATATATATATATATAAAAAAACATGTATATATTATTTTTTTAAATCACATATAAGTACAGAAATTCTACTTGAAATGCAACAGGTATCAATCAAGGTTTCACAAGAGTTGCTGAGATCAAGTTATAGCAGCAGCTATTTGAAGATGCAGTGTTTTGCACTTCCCCACTCGACAGCTCACCTGCCATCTATAGAAATAAAAAAATAATTCTAGCTGCACATGGTGTTGCCAACCCTCAGAACTGCCCTGGAGTCTCTAGGAATTAAAGACTTTTCCTGGACACTGCTGCGAGTATAAACCCAGGAGGCAAGTCATAGGGGCATTAAAATTGTTAACTTTAAAAAAATTTCTTAGAATACTTTTATTTATTAATTATATAAATGTTGGAGATGGGAGGAATGGCTGTTTGACTGGGCAAGACTGAAGGTCATGTGATGAAACCTCCAGGAATATGTCCAACCAGAGTTGGCAACTCTAGTTGCATAACTTTCCTCAAAGCAGGCTCCAAATATCAAATGATTAAACAAAGAATAACTTTAGAATGGCTGGCAGTGACCATTTTGATGCAACATTACAATATATAAATTGGATTTGTTCTGTTTTTACACTTTACAAAGCTAGATTTCTGATACAGTTTCTCTAGCATGTTTCAGGATTGTGTCAAGCGACTGTGCAATTGTGCTGTCAATAGGCCCTCCTGTAAATGTCGTGTTGGGAACATCTACTACTGGACAATGTAATGAAAAATTCCAGGGAAAATATAAGAGGTAACAAAAGAGCATCTACAGAGAGAACATTTGGACCATGTTGAAAGTTATGGTGAGTGGTACTTAGGAGGGTTCAAGTATACTTTGAATATGTCTTGTCTACCTCCCCATCCTCCACTGCTTGAGGCAGCAACAGATCATCAATTGCTTTACCAGCAGCAAGGACAAAACCAGATCAATTTACGGAAGGAGGTGCTTGCCATAATTGTTTCCAATCAAAATACCTGGGCTGAAAATGGATAAAACAAGGGCAAATTTACATGGCAACCAGTTTGTGAGCTAGCACAGAGAAGATATACCACCTGAATAAAAGAGGTCACTGAATATGTTCGAACTCTTTCATTTTCAAGAATGTGATGGTTGCAAAAAAACTTAATGGGTATTAACCCACAACACCATAAAATAAAACTCTGCAACACCATCAGCGTGTTTTTAAGATTCAGACATTTGTTCAAATCATTCTTGATCAGTCACTACTATTTGCAGACTTCTGATCACTGGTGTGATCCTTCATGTTGGCAACTGTTAACTATATCTCTTTATTGGCCTGGGACCAACAGAGATCAAAATTCAAGTGATCACCTAGATTGTTTCGCTGTTGTATGCCAGCCTCAGTAAACACTGAACTTGCACAAGGATTCAATAAAGTCAGTGTTACACCACCTGCAGTGGTCCAACAAGCAATGCCATGGAGAAGGCTTCAAAAGCCTGAGATTACTCACAAACACACACAGGAAGAACTGACCTCAGCCATGCCAACAGTGCAGGAACCTGGAATGGGTTCTAGCAGTTTGTCATGGGAACAAAGGAAATTAAAATTTTACCCAAGGCCCACTCTCATACACCTTTTAATTGCTGGCTTGACCAGCTTGGCAGCAGTGTTTAAACACTCGAAAATCCTAGAATACCTGTGCACATTAGTCAGTGATTCTGAGTTAGACAATCATACAGCACACAAGGCAGCTATTCAGCCCATCATGCCTACGAAGGCCCTTTGAAAGAGCTATCCAATTTGTCCCACTCGCCAGCTATTTCCCTATAGCCCTGCAATTTTCATCCCTTCAATTTATCCAATTACTATTCAATCTGCTTCAACCAGTCTTTCAGGCACAGCATTCCAGATAACAACTCGTTTATAATAATAGTTCTTATAAAATCTGTATTATAATAGCCATTAGACATTGCAAGGTCCACAGGCCAAGACTAAAGGTGTCCAGCATAATCATACTTTGACAATGGACCCATCTGCTTTAGAATAAGGAGGGATGTTGGTGCCTGAATGTTTACAGCGTTACAACATCTAGATAAGGGTTACAGTATTCAGACATACTGGAGGTAGACTGGATTTGTAAACCTATACAAAATCTGATTTTCCTCTGTACCTATTCGCGTGTGTTTACTAAAAAAATTAAGCAGCATATATGTGAAGAAAAAAAATTATTGTAGCAGCTTCCAGTGGTTTGAATCAATTAGATTCAAAAGCTAACTGGAAAGAATTTCTGTCTCAAAGTGGGTAACCAACACAATAAAGGAGAAGTGTTTGGGTGAAGGAAAGAGTCATATTGAAAAACAGTATGAAAGCAGAGATGTCTTTAAAATTACCCTTTTTTTGGTAAATGTTGTGTAATGTATAAGTAGCATATCCAAATCAAAGCTGCAGGTAACATTAAGCTGGTAGAAATACCCTTCAATAAGCAATCCAGGGCAGCAAGAGGGTAAGCAAATCAGCATTCTAGCATTTTGCGAAGATATACTGGTGCTTAAAACCCAGGTTGCAGTTAGATTTTGGGAGATCAAGAAGTTAGTTCTGCAGTAAAACAGATTAAAGAGAGTTCAAATTTCCTTAATGAAGGAATAAAAGGTGGCATCAAATGTTGAATGTGTTTAATCAGAAACAGAAATGAAGGTGGTGTAAGGGAAAAGGAGCTTTGGGGAGAAGAGAGAGAGAGAGAGAGAGAGAGACGGAGACAGAAGGAAGGTGGGAGCAGGACAAAGTGATATTAAAACAGCCATATATGAAGATTCTACAGGTTTACTGCCAGATGCACAAAGGCCATAAAGGCACACTGCAGATTTTCATCTCACCGTAGTAAAGCAAAGTAAACCAAAATCAACAAGACAAGGCATCACATACGACATATACATCAACACACCATGGCCAATTCCTAGTGATAAAATGGGAGACATTTAAAAAAGTATAGGAGAATGGTAATTTGTAGGCATTATACAACAGTAAATATTTACACTGTTTACCTGCAATTATTGTCGACTCTATAAACAGCTCACAGCAAATGCTGATGGTGGTAAATCATCACTGTCTACATGTGTCTATTTTATATAGCTCTGAAATTTGTATTTTGCAATGCTTGGAAATTCTAGCATACAGGATTGGGATCTCAGCTGTGATATCCCCATGAGCAACTACTCAGTGTTAAAACTCATGCATACTGAACGGGCAATCAGGCGAGGCACTGGAGGGACTGCCACCGCCAATGGAAGAAAACCAGGTGCCAATGAAACATTCTACCTTCCACAAATGCCGAGCTTCACCATTCCAGCCAGCTGCTCACGAAGGGAGGAGGTACAAATGAAAAGGGAGGTTTTGAACCTAACTGTAAATTACAACTATTCTATTTATGCACACACTTCTGCGTTATGCAAAGTTTCTTACAATATTTTAAAATGGCGGTGTTCTTAAGCCTTTCATGAAGTCAGCAGAAAACACTCCACTGATAACAGATTCAAACAAAGTGCACCATATACATGGTAGAGTACAAGATATATCTAAGCTCCCATCAGTAAAAATGAATGTTGTGTGATTTATTTATTTGTTAATAAATCTGTTAGCTTTCTCTCTCTCATATAACTATTTTGAAAATAATTTATTTGACGAGGATCAGTACAGACACCAAAGGATTGACTCTCCTGAAGGTTATGCCCATTGAGGTTCTATGTTAAGATACAGCTACGAACAACATTAATCGAGCTATGGCATACCAGTCCCTACCAAACTAGCATGGAAGGAAGGCTGTTAAATTTATACCTCAATAAGATGCTGGATCAACTTGCATTATTATAAGTTACTGGAAGGAACAAGGTGGTAAAAATGCTCAGTGTCAGCCAACACTGCAGTCTGGCTGTTTCAATCGCTATCTAAATTACTAGTTTTTCTTGGGGCAACGGGGTGGAAAGGTTTATTTCAAGATGGGGTGGAAACTTGCAGCAAAATTCTCGCCAATATTTTTCATCAGTTACAGTATCAGATTTGAAATTCACAGAAAAATTATCCTTTTTCCACTGTTCACGCTCTGAGCACAGACACGTCAAGCATTGCCAATTTATAGCCTCTTCAGTTTTTCTCAGCCTTTCCACCTGTCTCTCCTCCTCTAAGATGCACCTTAAAACCTACCTTTCACCTGTTCTAATATCTCATGTGGCCTTTTGTGTCAAGTTTTGTCTGATAATTCTACTGTGAAATGCCTTGGGAGATTTTAGTATGTTAAAGGCACAATATAAATGCAAGTTATTGTTTTTGGCTGTTACCACAATCTTCTTGAAAACCTCCTAAAAAGAAATATGCTGATAAAGCAAGTGATGGTGAATACAACCATGAAGACTTAATTTAAACAGCATCAAACCCTGGGTTTCAGGATCTGACAGTGCATGCTACAGCAGAGTCTACACCTCACCTATCTATACAGAAAGCAAGTGTAGAATTGGCCCAGGTGGGCCAAATTGCCAGGCATTTCAGTTACTCAAGAGTAGATGGAGAAATGTTCCTGAAATTTTAACATTTTCTTTTTTATGGTGCAGACCCATTGCAGGCCCTTCTCTAAACTCAGCAGAAACATGCCAAGTACCACATATCAACTGAGCCAATATCACCTCATCCCACTGGGAGTCAACTCTCCCATTCCTGTGAATGAAATGGGAAAACTCACGAGTCCTCCTATCTCCATGGCAAAGATCTCCCTTGAGCTTGAAAGGTTGTGACAGTATTACTTCAGTCTTGGTTTAGTACTACAATCAAAAATATTGGTTCATTTATTCATCAGTCCACATGTCACAAAGGCTGCCCAATGATGAAAGTGGGAGAAAGGGCAACTATTAAGATTGGTCTGATACTCTGGTCAATATCGTACTCAAGGCATGTTGACCAGCTCCTTACACAATAGTGTCATTCTCAGCAATAGCAACCTGCCTTTGTATTTGCCCAAGAGCACTGCAATCCTGCAACTCCTGTGCTTCAGCAGGTACTTAAGGAACCTAATATTCATTCATTCATCAAAGTTACAAAATGTATCATCTCCAGCTCAGCTAAACTATGCTGCACCTACCATCCAGGCTGTACATTACTCAGTGCTAATGGAATAGACCAGTGTGCTCTCCCCACTACCCTATGCATACATGTTTCCTTTAATTGTTACCTTTGAAAATATCAGCGTAATTAATTGAAGGGTTTTTCTATAGGTAACAGTTTTATTCAGAAAGCAGAAGAAGATGAAATCTTTATAACCCACTTCTCAGCAGCTACCATTAATTTCAGGAAAATCAGCCTTTTGTTCTTTGAACACACAAATCGGTATCTACTTTCACCACCTCTATGTCTTCACAAGTGAAACACCCATTTGGATTTGAGGGGAAAAAAATAGGGCAACAATTGCTAGCTGGCAAATGTGCTCCGGACAAACTCCTCCCATCATGATGTCAGCAGGGCGGATCCACTTCACTCCCTCTTCAATTAAATGGTTGTTTTCTGGACTCAGCTGAAGAGCTGTTTTGCAGAGAATTGCTCTTCCAAAAGGAAGGAATATTGTTGATATTTCACATTGAAAGCACCATTTTTCCTCCTCTACTGTTGCTTTTCCCTTTTGCATTGGCCTACTTGCGTATGCAAAACCTCATTGCTGCTTCCTCACGTTTTAAAAAAATATTGAAATGTCTTTGGGGAAGTTAATGTATTTTTAATAAGGTTTCCTGTTTAGGTTAAAAATGGAAAAAAGGACATCAACTTCGTACTAATCTCGCTGGGCCAGAAGTAGAAAGGGTTCAAGCCGATTTGTTGTCGTTTGGACTGTTGCATTATCTGCTGCTGCTGTTTTCCAGGTCTTAGTTATGAGAGAAGCACTGTGTGCTTAAGGGCGAATATTTAATTATAAAAAGTTAAGCACCATAAATCCCGCGCATTGCACGAACTAACCTGCGCAAGCAGGGGAGGGTAGGTGAAAGCCAGGAATAAAACTTGAGCTTAGTTTCAACAGTTTATTACCAGGGCTTCTGGTTTATGCTGAACAAACAAGTCAAATTTGTTTTCTTTTTGACTAAACGGGATTCAGAGATTTTTGTTAAACCTTCATTTTGGCGACTGCGTTCTGCCTGTATCGGTGGCCTTGTTCATTAAAATCCCATCACTCCTCAAAAACTGCTACTGCCTCATGCCCTATCTGGGAGAAGACTCAGATGCCTCCCATTTTACTGGCTGAAAAGAGTATGAAATGCACTTACAAAGAAATGAGCAATGGGACAAAATGAAAATAAACCAAAATGCTTGTACTTTAGAGATGAAAAACATGAATTGTATGAAGAGTTAAAAACGGGTTGCTCTCAGTGAAATGCAGACAGACAAGTTACAGCGGCAGTAAAGGTTTACTTCTTCCATGTGATGGGATTGTACCAATAACAGGGACTATACAACCTGTCTGAAACAAGCCATATTTCTATAGTAAACAGTTATAAAGATGTTTTTCAATAGAAACAGAAGTTGACAGATGTCTTTAAGGTTATGAAAGGGTTTGACATAGAGTAGTAATTTCCACTTGTGGGGGAGTCCAAACTAGGGACCATAAATACAAGATTGTAACTAATAGATTCAATAGAGAATTCAGGAGAAACTTTTTTTTTTACACAAAAGCGTAGGTAGAATGTGGAACTCCCTACCTCTGCTTTGAGGTGATTACCATAGATGCATTGAAGGGGAAGCTAGATATGTAGATGAAGGAGGAAGGAATGAAGGATTTGTTGATAGGGTGAGATGAAATAGGGTGGGAGGACGCTCATGTGGAGCATAAACATCGGCACAGAGCTGATGGGCCAATGGTCTGTTTTTGTATTGTAAAATCCTACGTAATTTGCTTACAAGCATTCATACCAGTGTTTAGAGTCATATATCTGCCCAGAAGATGAGGCGATGTCACAAATCAGAGTACAATTGATGACTAGCAGCACTGACCCCTAAGCAGAGTGAGGACACTGGACTGGTATGTGGGTACTTACAGCAGCTGAGTGAGGCAGATATGGGAATGGCAACCCCAGCACTCAGACGCTACATCAGGCTTGCCTGCCCTTTGGACTCTCAGCCCTACCCCCTGCCCCCAAACCACTTATTCAGATCAGCCTGGAACAAAAAAAATTCCAAGAATTAAAAATACTGCAGTTTAAAACCCAGTAGCTTCGTTGGAAACTCTGCTCCTGCACCGTAGGTGGTAGTACAGTTTTATTTCAGGCTTATTACACAGTAAGAGCCCTATATCTGAGGTAATACTGTCATCTTCAAGATAAGAAGTCTGGACTGATGTACATATCAATGTAAGGCATTCGACCTGAAATGTTAAATTTCTTTCTCTCTCTCTCCCCTGCCTAACCTGCTGAGTGTTTCTAGCATTTTCTGTTTTTATTTCAGATTTCCAGCATCCTATTGTATTTTCAGACTCAACAATGGTGTTGGGAGTGGAAGCTTGCAGCTAAGAGATGCTTATGTAGATATATCTCATAGCTTAGCTGCCTAGGGCCTAAGCTCTGGAATTCCCTCTCTAAACCCCACATCTATCTCTCCTCCTTTAAAACGCTCCTTAAAAACTAACTCTTTGACCACCTTTTTTGGTCACCTGCCCTAACGTCACATGTGGCTCAATGTCAAATTTTGTTTATGTTAAAGGTGCTAAATAAATGCAAGTTGTCGTTGTATACCTGTCCAGCCTGCTAGGAAATGATGTAGATAACGCCCAAGCAATGAGATGGGAAAAAATATTTAATGGGATGGGTTGGGGGTTAAGGTGGTGGTAAAAGAAAAAACTGCCCAAGCTTTAAAGCATGCATCACAGAATTATCTGTGGATACACGCTGGTTAAGTCCATCCTATGCCTAAAAGGAATCTTTATCCATGGAAAGCTTTGAAGTTTGTTAAACTCGCACAGTGGCCACGGTCAGTAATTCACCCCCAATTCTGATGCCATTTACTCTCGCACAGGCTGCCATTGTCCCAACCTACCTGTACAGTCCACTCAACATGATTTCAATTTGTTTTGGATGTTATTTCTAAAATTAGAACAAATTAAAATAAAAGCTTGAGGAACTTCTCAGTTACAGGCCTACACAGTAAGCATAAAAATCTCCACACTGCAGGTTGCACACTGCTGTCAGTGTAGTGTCAAAACATTTTTTTCTCCCTTCTCCTAAAAGGGCCGTGCAGCCATGCGGCCAACAAAAAACATTAATCTCTTAAGTGTGCTCTTCAGTGCCAGGAGCTGCGACTTGGGATCCAGCTGGAGGAGGATTCAGTCGCCCAACTGGAAGACTCTGTCTCTGCTGGTGCAATACGTGCCGATGAGATAAAGTCTCCGGCCTAGGACAGGATGGCATTAGAACGACTAATTCCTATCAAATTGTCGGCGCTGAATGATCGCCTTATAGCAGCTTTGCTCATGTCTTTGTATTTGTCCTCACACAACCTGGAGATAGCCTGGTGGGAGGAAAAAACAGATTAATTACCCGGTCCTTTCTTTTCCATTAACCTCATTTATTATTCTCCCCTTTTTATCAATCCACATTTTTAAGTTCCCTTCTTTCTCCAAATCTCCCCATGCCATGCAATATCAGTCATCCAAGATGGCAGGCAGTTAACACAGACAGGACCCCTGCCAACAGAAAGATTATTTCATCATTGGTGCAGTTAATGACTGCTTGGAGATAGGGTCAAGCCTGGAAACTTGTCCCTCACCACCCACCTTTGGAGAACAGCAAGGTCCAAATTGGGCTGTGCCATTCACATAACAGTCTACAGAATGTTGCAAGACAACTTCTCATTGCTCACTTCCATGCCCACCTTTCCTTGAGGTGTACATATGTACATGGTTCTTTTTACAAAAAGTTATTCTGCAAGGATAGCACTGTTTTTATGTAGGAGAGTTTATCAATTTTGCAGACCGAGAATCAATGTAGGTCAGTGAGTACAAGGGGGTAATGGCTGAATGGGATTTGGTACAAGTTAGGATATAGACGGTGCAAGGTGGGAGGCCAGGCTGCAGAGCATGGGGTCACCAGGAGTGTGTTGTTATTTAAGGAGCTGAGGGCGAGGATGTATTTGGTAAATTTTGAAAATCGTTGAATTAGTAGAGGGCTGGGGGCATACTGCCAGCTGAAACTCATGTCGAGATAAGGTGAGGCATGACACAATGGTGACTCAATTTAGGAGCATGCCAAGATTATCCATGTGTCCTAGTCAGTGGTCTGCACTGAGTGCTGCTAGTGGGCACAGATTATGAATGAGGGAGTTTGGTAAATGAGATTTTAGGGGTTAATCTCTCTAAAGTCTAGTTTTTGTTTTGTTTACATTTAGCAATTAACTAAAATTAATGTTTAAGTAAGAGGCAAGTTAAGTTTCTTACAATTTTAAACAGGGGTATACAAGTATCATCACCTCATTCCATGACAATATGAAAAGCAAAATTCAGCATAGCGGTGCCTTATCAGACCCGTTTCCTATCCTGAGTGGCATGAATAGGGCTGTGTTCTCGCACCTATACTGTTTGGGATCTTCTTCTCCCTGCTGCTCTCACATGCGTTCAAGTCTTCAGAAGAAATTTTCCTCCACACAAGATCAGATGGCAGGTTGGTCAACCTTGCCCGTCTAACAGCGAAGACCAAAGTATGGAAAGTCCTCATCAGGGAACTCCTCTTTGCTGACGATGCTGCATGAACAATCCACATGGAAGAGTGTCTGCAGAGACTCATCGACAGGTTTGCGGCTGTCTGCAATGAATTTGGCCGAACCATCAGCCTCAAGAAAACGATCATCATGGGGCAGGATGTCAGAAATGCTCCATCCATCAATATCGGCGACTATGCTCTGGAAATGGTTCAAGAGTTCACCTACCGAGGCTCAACTATCACCAGTAACCTGTCTCTCGATGCAGAAATTAACAAGTGCATGGGAAAGGCGTCTGCTGCTATGTCCAGACTGACCAAAAGGGTGTGGGAAAATGGCACACTGACACGGAACACAAAAGTCCGAATGTTTCAAGCCTGTGTCCTCAGTACCTTGCTCTACGGCAGCGAGGCCTGGACACTGAAACTTGCTGGTCTTCCAGTGCAAAGAGTTGTCCACGACCGAATGTTGTGGACTGGCACATTCCAAGGTCCAGGACTACGTGCTGAGGGACGCACTAAAGCTTGGGACAGCCGCGGCAAAGGCTCAATGGGGAAAGACTACTGTGTAAGGTACGCCCCACCAAGGTGAACCGAGGGGCTGGACCAATGAAAAACCCAACTGTATCCAGAAAATATTTGGTTTGCTGTAAAATGTACATCGCATGAAAAATGAAACGGAACGGTTGTGAGGCAACTCACTCCTGTATTGAAGGAAACTGATCTCTTTTGCACTCCTTGTATTTTTTGACTTTGTGCTTTTTGGAACTGTTTGGTAATGTTTTTTTTTTATTACAGTTTTTTTATGAATAAAGTATATTTTGGAAATAAAAAAAAGCGAGGCCTGGACAATGTATGTCAACCAAGAGCAACGTCTCAACGCATTCCATCTTCGCTGTCTCCGGAGAATCCTTGGCATCAGGTGGCAGGACCGTATCTCCAACGCAGAAGTCCTCGAGGTGGCCAGCATCCCCACTATATATGCCCTACTGAACCAACAGCACTTGAGATGGCTTGGCCACGTGAGCCGCATGGAAGATGGCAGGATCTCCAAGGACACATTGTACAGTGAGCTCGTCACTGGTATCAGACCCACCGGCTGTCCAGAAAACACGACATGAAATCCTGCGACATTGACCACATGTCGTGGGAGTCAGTTACCAGCGATCGCCAGAGCTGCAGACAGCTATAAAGGCGGGGCTAAAGAGAGGAGAGAGCAAACTGTGTAACAGCCCCGACAACCAATTTTATCTGCAGGGCCTGTGGAAGAGTCTGTCACTCTACAATTGGCCTTTATAGCCACTCCAGGCACTTACCCATTGTCTCTCAAGACAAGGAGGCCAAAGAAGAATACAAGCTCTCAGAGTAGCTGTAGCTAATTAAGTAGGTAGCTAGCTTAAACTGGTTCAGAGCTTGAGCAAAGCTGACACATGATTGTTGTCAGAGACTATAAATTCAGGGGACTCAGTGCTGCTTGTCTGCATTGAATGCTGCTGGTGGGCACAGAGTGTGCAGAAGGGAGTTCAGTAAGGAGGGGAACTATAAATTAATTGCGATAAATTTAAATTTAATTAACACAATAAAGATGGCAGTTCAGGTGATGTGTCGTGGCTGCAGTATGCGGGAGCTCCTGCATGCCATAGCAATCCATGGCAACCACATCTGTAATAAGTGTCTGTGGCTTGAGGAGCTTCGGCTCAGTCATTGAGCTGGAGACCGAGCTGCAGACACTGATACATCAGGAAGGGGTAAAGTTACCTGGTCACTTTGTTCCAGAACGCAGGCACACCCCTTAGGATAGGGTGGTCTATTTTGATCAGTGGTCAGGGACAGGAGGGTGTGACTGCGAGTCAGGCAGGTAAGGGGATTGAGAAGGTGGGAATGGAGGAGCCTCAGCTCTTGCAATTGAGCAACAAGTTCGAAGTTCTTGCAGCTTGTATGAACAAGAGCGAGGGCTGTAGTGTGGATGAGCAGACTGACCATGGCACAAGAAGCTGTTCAAGCGGGGGAGCAGAAAGGAATGTAGTGGTAATAGGGGACAGTATACTTAGGGGGATTGACACTGTTCTCTGCTGCAAATAGCGAGAGTCCAGAAGGCTGCGTTGCCTGCCTGGTGCCACGCTTCGGGACATCTTCTCAGGGCTGGAGAGGAATTTACAGTGGGAGGGGGGAGGATCCAGTCATCGTGGTCCATATCGGTACCAACGACATAGGCACCAACGACATAGGCAGGACAAGGATAAAGGTTCTGCTTGGTCAGTATGAGGAGCGAGGCACCAAATTAAGAAGCAGAACCTCAAAGTTAATAATCAATGGATTATTACCTAAGCCACCTGCAAATTGGAGTAGGGCAAATAAGATTAGAGAAATGAATGTGTGGCAGAAGTGGGTTCCGGTTCATGGGGCACTGGCACCAGTACTGTGAAAAGTGAGGGCTGTCATGTTGGGATGGTCTACAGCTGAACCGTGCTGGGACCAGTGTTCTAACGAGCCGCATAACTAGGGAAGTAGAGAGGGTTTTAAACTAAATAATGGGGGCAAGGGATCGAATTTGGGAAGATGTGGTAATTCAAAGAGTAGAGACAAGGCAAGAGAGAAAGGTATTAGTATGGGAAAAGATAAACAGACCATGACAGGAAGGGACAGAGAGAACAAATTTAATTAGATAAGGCTACAGATTGCAAAAATAATAAAAAGAAAAAACTAAAGGCTCTGTATCTGTATGCACGTAGTTTTCGAAACAAAACAGATGAACTGATGGCACAAGGAGAAATAAATAAATATGATCTGACAGCCATTACAGAGACATGGCTGCAGGATGACAGATTGCGGCCTGAATATTGAAGGGTACACGACATTTAGGAAGGGCAAGAAATGAGGAAAAGGTGGAGGGGTGGCTCTGTTAATTAATGATGGTATTAGCATATTAGAGAGGGATGACCCAAATTCAGGAAAACAGATGTAGAAGCGGTTTGGGTCGAAATGAGAAATGATAAAAGCAAGAAGTCACTTATGGGAGCGGTGTACAGGTCCCCTAACAGTAATCACACGGTAGGACGGGGTAAAAAGGAAAAAATAATGGGAGCTTGTCAGAAAGGTACGGCAATAATCATGGGGGATTTCAATCTACATATAGACTGGAAAAATCTGATGGACAAAGGTAGCCTAGATGAGGAGTTCATAGAATGTTTTCAGGATAGTTTCTTAGAACTGCACATTCTGGAGCCAACCAGAAAGCAGGCTATACTAGACCTGGTATCGTGCAACAAGACATAGGAGTAATTAATGACCTCGTAGTGAAGGCGCCCCTAGACAGCAGCGATCATAAGATGACTAAATTTTACATTCAGTTTGAGAGAGAAGGATGGGTCTAAGACTAGTATTTTAAATTCAAATAAGGGCAATTATGAGGGCATGAAAGCAGAGCTAGCAAAAGTGAACTGGCAAATTAGGTTAAGGGATAGGTCAATGGCAGACATTCAAGGGGATATTTCAGAATACACAGAACAGATACATTCCAATCAGAAAGAAAAATTCCAAGGGGAAGACCCACCATCCATGGTTAACTAAAAAAAGTTAAAGATAGTATCAAACTTAAAGAAAAAACATAGAATTACACAAAGATGGGTGGCAGGTCAGAAGATTGGGCAGAATATAAAAAGCAACAATGAATGACTAAAAGATTAATAAGGAGGGTAAAATTAGAGTACAAGAGAAAGCTGACTAGAAATATAAAAAGTGTGTGTCATGCAGGCCCCCACCTGCCAAGAATGAGGCACATTAATTTCGCCACATGGACATTAAATTTCCAATTGTTGCTGGGAAGAAAAGGCCTGTGACAAGGGATTTGCCAGGCCCCTGGCTGGAAAGACATTTTTGCATATTAACAGACAGTGCGTGGAGCAAAGGAGCTATCCCCTGCTCCAAAACAATCCACAAAACTGACGTACTCAAACTAGTTAGTCACATGACTAACCTGCTTGGCAGTCTGGTTTTTAAAAAAAACTGAATTGTAGTTTGAACTGAGAGCCTGCCGAAAGCTGTTTGCTCCTGGATTGAAAAGACTTCTCCTGGCTGGCTCGTCACAGCCTCTCCTGTCTGCGACCATCTCTTTCTCACGGAACTCCAAAACCCACTGAAGACACATGAACTCCAAGACAGAAAAATCTCCTACAGTGAACAAGGTTTAAGAAGAATACTAGACCCCAATGAAAAGCAAGATCTACCTACAATCAAGGACTCTACAGTGTGCTCGAAGCACAGTAACAAAGAACCCTCTTCAGAGATTGCCTCTAACTTTTCCACTTAATTTTTCTTCGGCTCTTTCTGTCCCTATCTGCATGTGTCTATCGCGCATGCATGCTAGTGTGGGCGCGTCGTGTATCCGTAAGCGTTAACCGAATTAGAGTTTAAGTTTAAGGTTCATAAATTTCAATCTTTCTTCTTTAAACCCAAGAAAACTTGTGTGTGCTGGTTTCTTTGCCTTATAATTGGAAAGTGGTGAACAAGGATTCACCAAGGGGGAGCTAAAAACACTACGCTTAAAAATAAAGCCATCTTACAGTAAGACCAGATGAAGGCTGAAAGGGAACACTAGACCTCTTTCTCACCCAGACGTAACAAGAGTAAGAGTTTCTATAGATATTTAAAAAAGAAAAGAGTTAACAAAGTGAGCGTTAATCCTATAGAAAGAGAGTCTGGGGAATTAATAATGGAAAATAAGGAGATGGCAGATGAATTGAATAGATATTTTGTATCTGTCTTCACCATACAGGATACAAGTAACATCTCAAATAGCTGCAAATCAGGAAATGGAAGGGATGGAGGAACTCAAGAAAATTACAATCACCAGGGAAGTGGTCCTGAGCAAATTGTTGGAGCTATGTCCTAGGGTCTTAAAAGAAGTGGCTCGTGAAATTAGTTGATATGTTGGTTTTAATTTTCCAAAATTCCCTAGATTCGGGGAAGGTTCCATTAGATTGGAAAATAGCCAATGTAACTCCTTTATTCAAAAAGGAAGGGAGACAGAAAGCAGGAAACTACAGGCCAGTTAGTTTAACATCGGTCATAGGGAAAATATTAGAAATTATTATTAAAGACGTTATAGCAGGCCACTTAGAAAAATTCAAGGTAATCAGTCAGAGTCAACATGGTTTTGTGAAAGGGAAATAGTGCTAAACAAATTTATTGGAGTTCTTTGAAGTAATAACATGTGCTGTGGATAATGGGGAACCGCTGGATGTACTGTACTTAGATTTCCAGTAGGCATAAGGTGCCACATCAAAGGTCATCGCAGAAAATAAAAGCTCATGGTGTATGGGGGGTAACATACTAGCATGGATAGAAGATTGGCTGGATAACACAAAACAGATCAGGCATAAATGGGTCATTTTCTAGTTGGCAGGATGTAACAAGTGGTGTGCCACAGGGATCAGTGCTGGGGCCTCAACTTTTTATAATTTATATAAATGACTTGGGTTGAAGGGACCGAAGGTATGGTTGCTAAATTTGCTAATGATACAAAGATAGGTAGGAAAGTAAGTTGTGAAGAGGCAATAAGGAGGCTACAAAGGGATATAGGTAGATTAAGCGAGTGGACAAAGATTTGGAAAATGGAGTATAATGTGGGAAAATGTGAAATTGTCCATTTTGGCAGGAATAAAAAAAGCATATTATCTAAATGGCGAGAGATTGCAGAGCTCGGAGATGCAGAGGGATCTGGATGTTCTTGTGCATGAATCACAAAAGGTTAGTATGCAGGTACAGCAAGTAATTAGGAAAGCTAATAGAACATCATTTATTGTGAGGGGAACTGAATACAAAAATAGGTTATGCTTCAGTTATACAGGGCATTGGTGAGACCACATCTGGAATACTGTGTACAGTATTGGTTTCCTAGACTAATACCCAGAATGGATGGAGTTTCTTATGAGGAAAGGTTGGACAGGCTAGGCTTGTATCTGCTGGAGTTTAGAAGAGTAAGAGGCGACTTGACTGAAACATATCCGATTCTGAGGGGTCTTGACAGGGTGGATGTGGAAAAGATGTTTCCCCTTGTGGGAGAAGGTAGAATGAGGGGTCACTGTTTAAAAATAAGGGGTCGCCCATTTAAGACAGAGATGAAGAGAATTTTTTTCTCTCAGAGGGTCGTGAGTCTTTGGAACTCTTCTTCAAAAGGTGGTGGAAGCAGAGTCTTTGAATATTTTTAAGGCAGAAGTAGATAAATTCTTTATAAGCAATGGGGTGAAAGGTTATTGAGGTTACAATCAGATCAGCCATGATCTTGTTGAATGATTGAGCAGGCTCAAGTGGCCTACCCCTGCTCCTAATTTCTATGTTTGTATATACTTTGTAGGTCACAGACATAGTGGCAGCTTCCAATAAGGCAAGCCCGGCACACACGTGAAAAACATTGGCAACGCCTGTGAACCAGCAGGTCTTGGATTTAAGCCCCACTCCAGGGACTTGTACACATAACCTGGACTGACACTTCAGTCTAGAATTGAAGGAGGAGCTGTCTTTTGGATGAAACTTTAAACCGAGGCTTTGTCTGCCCACTCAGGTGGATGTAAATGATCCCATGGCACTTTTCAAAGAGACACTTGGGTTTTCCCAGTTACTGGCCAACATTTAACCCTCAACCAAAATCACAAAGAAAAAAGATTATTCGATGATTTACCTCATTACAGTTTGTGGAATCTTGCTATGTGCAAAATGGCTCCTACATTTCCCTCCATTACTGCAGTGTTATACTTCAAAAGTATTTAATTCGATGTAAAACACTTTGGGATGCTCTGAGGTTGTGAAAGGCACTGTATAAATACAAGTTTGTTTGTACTTTTTATTAGTCATTACCTCCAGTTTCTGTGCTCTCTCTTTATTGAGTGGCTCCAAGGGGAAGTTCATATTGTTGTCATCTGCCAGAGAGCGCAGATCAAAGTAATATTTGGCATAAACACTAGCAGGAACATTAATGTTAAACTGTAGCAGCTCTAGAAACTGTCTCTCCATCTCGTTCCTGTAAGGAAAGAAAGCACCATGAGAACCATCAAGAAAGCAAAATACCTGATTAATAGGGACAGCAGATAATTACCGACCAGCCCAAATCGAAAATGTAATTGAATTCAACAACCCAGCAACCTTGGAATGTGCAGAAAAATTAAGCAGTAGCCAATAGCCAGACCATTCTGCAATATCTTTTGACCCATTCCAGCTTACAACTCTCAACATTGCTTGCAAATCTATTTGTACATTTTCACGCTCCCAAAGCATCCAGATTTGTACACTCTCACTGGGCGAATAGCCTGCCTACACTTGGTATCTAGGACTTCTAGGTGAAAAATACCCACTTCGGCGAAGTACCAGAGGACAGTAGCTGCCTGTGGAATCATGTCCTGGCACAAGTCCCTGTCTTCAGGAAAGGAAGGGTGAGTGGAGAAATTTGTTTTGTCTACCAGATAATGCCAAACTAACAGCAACATTTGTATTTCGACTGGTTGTATTAAGGGTTATGAAATCAAGTAAATAGAGTTAAGATACATATCAGCCATGATCTGATTGCCAGACGCGAAGGGCTGCATGTTCTACTCCAGCTCCCATATTCCTAATGAAACCTCAAGCCGTCAGATCCAACTATGAAACTATAGGTATTCTCACACTGCAGAGGTGCAGCATGAGGCACTCATGCTTGGTCTTCTGTTTACAGCACCACTCCCAAGGGAGCCAACTAAATACACAAACACGAGCCTGCGAATGCGCCTTTGACTTAAACCTGCGGAGTTAGTAGATGTATTTGCACTCCAGGCTTCCAACTTACAAAGCAGCACTCAGCATATATGGAGACCGTATCCTGTTACACAATGCTGATGTAAGAGGGCAGCAGACAGAGGCCATTCATCAAAACAGAATGAAGTGCAAATGTAAATATCACCTTAGAAGTTGAAATGTTAGGCTATTTTTCATTACCAGGCTTAGATAGGAGTAGGTTTGCAACTATAATTAACAGTATATACAAGATGCAAAGTCAGATGACAATAACTGGACATCCTCTAAATCAGCTTCACATAAGAATACTTCATCCCATAAACTGAATTGACAAAACTGGGGAGAGAGAGCTTCAGTCTGCCTCCTTTCTGAACTCTAGCATCCCCACAACAGATGAAAAGGATTTATATGTTGTGCATTATCAGCAAATGACTCAGAGCCACTTTCACCAGGATGATAACAGAGAGAAATTTACTGGGGAGGGGAAAAAAAAACACACACACAAAGGCCTCGGTCAGTCGCCACGGCAACAAATGGACTCTCAGAATGCTACTGTTATCATGTCAGAGGATGAGGGCCCTTGAACCTGCAGAGACGCATTACAGAAAGGCTTTTAACAGGAAACTGCTCTTCGTTATGCAACAGGCTAATGCATAGGTAGCATATACTACGAGTGCTGCACTTTGCTGCCCTTGACATTCTGCGGCCATGGAAGCTGTGCAATTCTCCACGAGCTTTATTTAATAATTATCTTAAAATGAACCTCAATGCCCACTTACTCTCATCTTTTACAAGCTTCCATTTTGAGCGAGACTGAACAAAGGCACTAATGTAAAAGACAGCCTCAACCTTCTTTTTAATTCACTTGTCATTCACTCCTATAATCACAACAAAGGTCTTCGAAGGGAGCATTTAGAAAGTGTAGCAAGTAAATAAAGCTGCAGAGTCTCACTAAAATTTGCAGCAAGCTTCTCTCAGTGTTGCTCGAGTGCGACCCGTGAATGCTCCTAAGAATGGCTGGGATCATTCATCCAGCCTGTTTCCTAGACACTGAAAAATGACTCATTACCTCGAAATGAACTGCTGATCTTAGTAAATAAGTGACAAATGCATAGCCTAGCACCTAGTATTATACCACCTTCTCGCAAATTATAGCTAAAAGGTGCCATTTAGTGCATTCAAAGGTTTAAAAACATTTTTCAAGGAAGTGAGCAAGTAAAAAGGGAAAAATCTACAGCATATAAAACATTTTTTGAAAGCAGCAAGTTGTTACAATTTGGAATGTACTGCCTCATGAGGTGGTGGAAGCAGATTCTATATTAACATCCAAAAAGGGAATTGGACATGAACTTGAAAAAGATAAATAAGCAGGGCGAAAGGGAAAGAGAAGGGGAGGGGGACTAATTGGTAGCTCTTGCACAGAGCAAACGCAGACACGATGGGCCTTCTCCTGGGATATACGATTCTATCTTTCTATATCTTAAATAAACTGCAACAAGAGTTTTAACATGCTTCTGTACGACTCCCTTCAGCACAGCATCAAGCCATTTTCTACTTTTATTGGGAAATGCGAGGAAAATGATGAAGGCTTAGGAGAGCTCTGGGCTCAGTAAAGTGAACTTCAAACTGGAGACAGGTTTAGCAAAGGCTGAGTCAAATACTTACATATCCTCAACGGTCATGTCTTTCAAGATCTGGCAATAGTCCACATTCCAAACTGCCTGATCATCCCAGACCTTGGAAGCAAGCAGAATGGCACCCAGTACAATCCGTTTCCAGTTACTAGGACAGATATCTATCTCAGCGTATGTCAGCAACCTTTCCAGGTATACCTGCAAGAAGTGGTGTTCAATTAAGTTATTACTTTGTAAACAAATCAGATTGAAAGTAAAATCTTATTGCAAGATACAAATGCCCAAAATACTTAGATATCTCATGCATGGGGTGGGTGGGGTCAGAGGATCTGTGGGGGATTGCCAAAGATGCCAAAAGAACCACAATATAGTACAGCACAAAGAGTAGGAGCAAAGCTCAATCCTCACACTAACTCAGAGTGGAAGCCAAGCATTTCCTTGCAGCAAGGGTCATTCAGGTTGTCTTTCTATATAGATGTGGCACTCTGGCACACTACTGCGTCACACCTTGAAGTGGGAGAATCTAGTGCTGTGCCTACAATTTCCCACTCCAAAAGCCCTGTTTCACCTGCAAAGGTGGTGGAAAGTGGAGAAAAAACAGAGGCAAAGACAAACTAGTCTGCTCTTGTAGGTTTCTTGGCAGAGGTCTCAATGCACAAGAATATCAGTAGCCAAGGTGTGGTATGCCTGCTTGGTTGGGTAGTGGTGCATGGTGACCTAAAAGGGTAAAAGAATGAAAAAACATTAAAATAAAATGTCACATCATTGTGGAACTCTTACACATTGTAGCATTGAATGATGCAGATTTGAGGATGCGTTTCACTACAAATCAACTTCCTTTAGTTACGCCACCAAAGGTAGCAAGAGAAGATCAAATACATTCCTCCCACCGGGAATGAGAGAAAGTTTAAAGTTAAATGCTCGCATCAGCTTCAAGCAACAGAGGAAGAAAGGCAGATCAGGTTGCCAACCAGGCTTCTTGGCCCGGGTTCATATCTCTTGAGAGACGACAAAACAAATTAAAAAAAAAAATACTTCAAATTAAAAAGGAGTAGGTCACCTCAAACTAATGTGCTCCGCACAGCTACTGGTTCCATTGTAGGAATACCAGAGGCCTGGAAACAAATCAACACCCAATTTCTCAGCTGAGGATAGTGCATTACAGAAAGAAGAGTGCCAAAGTGGCTTCTATACATTAGATTGTACCTTACGTTTCTTCCCCACCAACCCCTTCCTCTCCCGCCACACTTTTCCCCCTTTTTAAATTTCCACCTTCCTTTTAAAGGGACTGTCTCCTGCTGGGATAAGGTCAGGACTGAGTGCTGCTGGAGGCACAGAGTGTGAAGAAGGGAGTTTGGTAACTGAGTGGATTTTAAGGGTTAATCTCTCTGAAGTCTAGTTTTTGTTTTGTTTACATTTAGCAATTAATCTTTCAGAGAGCCGGTGCGGACACGATGGGCCGAAAGGCCTCCTTCTGCGCTGTGACGATTCTGTGAATTGAAATTACTGTTTACGTTATGAAAGTTAGGTTTCTTACAGCTTTAAACAGGGTTATACAAGCTCTTGGAGAGCAGCTGTAGCTGGTTAATTAGGTAGCTAGTATAAACTGGTTTCTGAGCTCTAGCAGAATTGACACAGCACTGTTTACAGGGAGCATAAATTCAGGGCACTCAGTGTTGCTTGAGGGCACAGAGTGTGAAGAATGGAGTTTGGTAAGTGAGAGAGGTCGGTATGGAGGGGAAATATAAATTAAGGGAGAAAATAAATTTGTCTGCGCTGAGAGCTACTTTGAGTGCACAGAGTGTAAAGTGTGTTGGTGCATGAGGGAATTCAGAGGGAGGGGCTCCTTGTTTTTTCTACCTTTTTTCAGCCTACAGTAGCTGCCTCTCTCTTCGGTACAGGGGAAGAAGCTGATTGGTGAGTAACTGGTAAGTTATTCTACCTCTAATTGTAGTTAATAGTTTTTAAAGTTTCAATATGGCAGGTCACCTCGGCCAACTGGAATGTACATCCTGCAGTATGGGAAGTCATGGATGCACCATTTGTCCTAGACGAACACATCTGCAGGAAGTGTCAGCGGCTGAAGCTGGAGCTTCAGGCTTTAGAACGCGAACGGCGGCTGGAGTCACTGTTGTGCATCCGCGAGGCAGAGGACTATGTGGATAGCACATTTAGTGAGGTGCAGGTTAGGAGCATGCTGGCAGAGAGTTAACGGGTGACCTCCAGGCAGTCTAGGAGGACCAGGCAGGCAGTGCAGGAGTCCCCTGAGTCTATCTTGCTTGCTAATCAATTTTCCATTATAGATACTGGTGAGGGCGATGGTTCCTTGGGGGAATGCAGTCAGAGCAAAGTCCGGGGCACCACTGGACAGCTGCACAGGAGGGGAGGAAGAAGAGTGGAAGAGCAATAGTGATAGGGCATTCAATAGTCAGGGGATCAGATAGGCATTTCTGCGACAGTAAATGTGACTCCAGGATGTATGTTGCCTCTCTGGTGACAGGGTCAAGGATGTCACGGAGCAGTTGCAGGACATCTTTCTGGGGGAGGGTGAACAGCCGGAGGTCGTAGTCCACATCGATACCAATGACATAGGTAGGGAGAGAGATGATGTCCTGAAAGCAGATTTTAGGGAGTTAGGAAGCAAATTAAAAAGCAGGACCTCAAGAGCAATAATCTCAGGATTATTTCCAGTGCCACGTGCTCGCGAGCATAGGAATAGGAGGACTGATCGATCAAACACGTGGCTGGAGAATTGGTGTCGGAGGGAGGGCATCAGATTTCTGAGGCATTGGGACCAGTTCTTAGGCAGGTGGGACCTGTACGAGATGGACCACCAACACCTCAACAGGACCGGAACAAATATCCTTGCAAGGAGATTTGCTAGTGCTGTTGGGGAGGGTTTAAACTGGCTTGTTGGGGATGGGAACCTGAAGGGTAGCTCAAATTGGAAGGAAGTAAAGCTGGTAACAGGAGGTAGAAAAGTAGCAAGTGACATTAGAAGGCAGGCGACACAAAGGCAAGCAAAAACTAGGTTTAAAATGCACAATATGGTCAAGACGACAAGGTTAAGGGCACTCAGCCTGAATGCAGGCAGCATTAGCAACAAGGTGGATGATTTCAAGGCACAAATAGAGGTAAATGGGTATGATCTAATTGCCATTATGGAAACGTGGCTACAGGGTGACCAAGACTGGGAACTGAATATTCAAGTATATTCAACATTTAGGAGAGACAGGCAAAAAGGAAAAGGAGGTGGTGTTGCACTGATAAGAAGGGATGGGATCAGTACATTAGGAAGGGAGGATCTCAGATCGGAAGAACAAAATGTGGAATCTGAAATAAAAACAAAAATACTTAGCAGGTCTGGCAGCAGCTGTGGAGAGAGAAGCAAAGTTAACATTTCAGGTCAGTGACCTTTCATGAGACTGTTGCCAGACCTGTTGAGTATTGCCAGCACTTTTTGTTTTTATTTCAGATTTCCAGCATCTGCAGTATTTTGCTTTTATTAAATTGTGGAATCTGTTTGGGTGGAGCTAAGAAACAGCAAGGGTCAGCAAACATTGGTAGGAGTTGTTTATAGGCCACAAAACAGTAGTGGTACTGTGGGGCATGGTATTAATCAGGAGATTAGAGAAGCATGTAGCATGGGTAATACAGTAATTATGGGTGACTTGAATTTGCACATAGACTGGGTAAACCTAATGAGCACTAATGCCATGGAGGACAAGTTTCTGGAGTGTGTTAGGGATGGTTTTTTTTTTTAAGAGCAGTATGTTGATGAAACGACTAGAGAACAGGCTATTTTAGATCTAGTATTATGTAATGAAAAAGGGCAAATTAATAATCTTGCTGTAAAAGAACCTTTCGGGATGAGTGATCATAATATCATAGAACTTTACATTATGTTTGAAAGTGAGGCCGTTCAATCTGAAGCCAAGGTGTTAAATTTGAACAAAAGAAATTATGAAGATATGGAGGGGCAAATTGGCTGAGGTGGATTGGGAAAATGCATTAAAAGGTATGACAGTGCAAAGACAATGGAGAATCTTTAAAGAATTATTACATAATTTACAGCAACTATACATTACTTCAAGGCACAAAAACCCCAAAAGTAAAGGCAGTCAACCGTGGCTAATAAAGGAAGTTAAGGATTGTGTAAGACTAAAAGGAAAGGGCCTATAAAGTTGCCAGAAATAGTAGTAAACCTGAGGATTGGGAGGATTTTAGAATACAGCAAAGAAGGTCCAAGAAACTGATAAAGAAAGAGAGAATAGAATATGAATGTAAACTAGCAAAAAACATAAAAACGGACTAAAAGCTTCTATAGGTACGTAAAAAGGAAAAGTTTGGCTAAGACAAATGTGGGTCCATCACAGGCAGAGTCAGGAGAATTTATAATAGGGAATAGAGAAATGGAAGATAAGCCAAATGATTACTTTGTGTCTGTCTTCACTGAGAAAGATACAAGAAATCTCCCAGAATTAGATATCCAAGGGAGAATAAGGAATTGAAGGAAACTAGTATTAATATTGTATTGGAGAAATTAATGGAGTTGAAGGCTGATAAGTCCCCAGGACCTGATATTCTACATCCCAGTGTGTTGAAAGAGGTAATTATGGAGATAGTGGATGCATTGGTGATGATCTTCCAAAATTCTATAGATTCTGGAATGGTTCCTGCAGATTGGAAGGTAGCAAATGTCACCCCACTATTTAAGAAGGGAGGGAGAGAGAAAACAGGGAACTACAGCCCTGTTAGCCTTACATCAGTAGTAGAGAAAATGTTAGAATCTATTCTAAAGGATGTGATAAATGGACACGGATAATAATGATCTGATTGGGCATTGTCAAAATGGATTTATGAATGGGAAATCATGTTTAATGAACCTGTTGGAGGTTTGAGAGGATGTTTCTAACAGAATTGATAAAGGTGGACATAGTATACTTGGATTGTCAGAAGGCTTTTGATAAAGTCCCCCACAGGAGGTTGGTTAGCAAAATTAAAGCACATAGGATAGGAAGTAGTATACTGGCTTGGATTAAAGATTGGTTTACAGGTAGAAAACAGAGTAGGAATAAATGGGTATTCTTGTGCTGGCAGGCTGTGACTAGTGGGGTACCGCAAGGATCAGTACTTGGACCACAGCTGTTCACAATATATATCAATGATTTGGATGTGAAGACCAAATATCATATTTCCAAGTTGACAGATGACACAAAAGGAGATGGGAATGTGTGTTGCGAGGAAGATGCAAAGCGGCTTCAAGGGGGTTTGGACAGACTTAGTGAGTGGACAATAATGTGGCAGATGGAATATAATGTGGAAAAATGTTAGGTTATCCATTTTGGTAGGAGGAACAGATATGCAGAGTATTTCTTAAATGGTAAGAGATTAGAAAGTGTAGATGTACAAAGGGACCTGGGTGTCCTAGTCAATAAGTCATTGAAAGCTAACATGCAGGTGCAGCAAGCAATTAGGAAAGCTAATGGTAAGTGAGCCTTTATTGCAAAGGGATTTGAGTACAGGAGTAGTGAAGTCTTGCTTCAATTATATAGAACCTTGGTTAGACCGCACCTGGAGTATTGTGTGCAGTTTTGCTCCCCTTATCTTAGGAAGGATATTATTGCCATAGAGGGAGTGCAACGAAGGTTCACCAGACTTGTGCCCGGGATGGCAGGACTGTCCTATGAAGAGAGATTGGGGAAACTGGGCCTGTGTTCTCCAGAGTTTCTAAGAATGAGAGGTGATCTCATTGAAACCTACAAAATACTGAAAGGGATAGACAGGGTAGATGTAGCTTAAGATATTCCCCCTGGTTGGGGAGTCGAGAACCAGGGGACACAATTTCAAAATAAGGGGGAAGCCACTTAAGAGAGATGAGGAGACATTTCTTTACTCAGAGGGTTGTGCATCTTTGGAATTCTCTATTCCAGAGGGCTGTGGAAGCCCAGTTATTGAGTATGTTTAAAGCAGAGATTGACAGATTTCTAAATACCAATGACATGAAGGGATATGGGGATACAAAGAACAAAGAAAATTACAGCACAGGAACAGGCCCTTCGGCCCTCCAAGCCTGCGCCGATCCAGATCCTCTATCTAAACCTGTCGCCTATTTTCTAAGGGTCTGTATCTCTTTGCTTCCTGCCCATTCATGTATCTGTCTAGATGCATCTTAAAAGATGCTATCGTGCCCGCGTCTACCACCTCCGCTGGCAACGCGTTCCAGGCACCCACCACCCTCTGTGTAAAGAGCGTTCCACGCATATCCCCCCTAGTGTGGGAAAAAGGCATCGAGGTGGATGATCAGCCATGATCATATTGAATGGTGGAGCAGGCACGATGGGCTGAATGGCCTACTCCTGTTCCTATGTTCTGTATGAACTAATAACTTTATTCAATCTTGCCTGCATGTCCTTTTCTCATCGCAAAGCGTACAGGCTCTAGTTGGCCAATGCTGGCAAGCTTATTGCCTGGTGAGAGCATCATAGAAGGGCCAGACATCCACGCACATGCCGTTTCCAGCAGAGCTCACTGATTTGCAATCAGAAGCAGGAATACGGAAACATTATTTTGTCCCTTGCGTGGGGCAACGAGACCCATTGCAGTGCCCCAACTGAGGCCAACTGAACCATTGGAGACCAGGTATGTAACTTGGTCACGTAATTTTGAGGTTGAACACAATTTGAAAAATGCCAGAGCAAGAGAGCGACACAGAGAAAAAGAAAGCGAGAATAAGAGAACGAAAGGTACTGAGTACAGAACAGATGCAAATAATTGTGAAGATCAACTCACTACCCAGTGAATTCTACTCACTATTTTTTGAAACATTTATCATATATTCAGATCCTCTGCTAACATTCCTAAACATAGCTACAATATTGTGGTGAATTCTGGTTACTGTAATAATTTTTAAAGCACAATTCAGAGAGAGATCATTGCTTCTCCTTCCCACAGTGTGCCCTGGGTGGATTCTAGATGGTAGTGTGTTTGTGTTTAAGGTCCTGCACTCGTTAAAAACCGAAGCTCGAAGACTAAGATCACCTGATCTTTATCTAGTTTCTTTTGCCAATAAATGAAAATTTAATCTAAAAAAAACATTTTAAAACTGAGAGAGACCTGACAAAAATATCTCTACTCTCTCGCAACAGAGACCACAATATGTAATGATATTAGGAGAAAATATAAAGGTAGACACTTAATTGGGAGTTGTACAGTTCAGAAAAGAGGAGACAAAATTATTCTGTCAAATATCTCTGAAAAGTGCTCCATTCCTGTGGCTTTTCTTGGCTGCCTTGGTGTCTTGCCTAGGTTGCATGTGCTCGAATCAGTCGCTGATGCAGGTACAATTCAAAGCATGCAAGCCAGTCAGAGTCAGAATAGTAAGTCTCGCACAGGAGTTGGTCATTTGGCCCATCAAGTCTGTGTTAGCTCTTCTGAAGAGCAATCCAGTTAGTCCCACTCTCTGACTCTTTCCACATATCACTGCAATTTTTTCTCCTTCCATAATTTATCCAATTCCCTTTTGAAAGCTACTACTGAATGTTGTGCATTCCAAATCCTAACCATTCACTGTGTGTAAAGGTTTTCCTCATATCACCTCTGGTTCTTTTGCCAATCACCTCAAATCTGTGCCTTCTGGTTATTGGCCCTTCAGCCACTGGAAACAATTTCTCTTTATTTCCTCTATTTAAAACCTTCATGACTTCAAACCCCTTCATTAAATCTCCTCTTAGCCTTCTCTGCTCTAAGGAAAACCACCCCAAGTTCTCCAGTCTATTCCCAATACTGTATGCCTTCAACCCTGGAACCATGCTAGTAAAGTGCTTCTGCACTCTCTTCAAAGCCTTCACGCCCTCACTTAAGTGTGGTTCCCTGAACGGGACACAATACATCAACTGGGGCAGCATATTACTTTCAGCATAACTTCCTGGCTTTTGTACACTATGCCTTTATTTATAAAATGCAGGATCCTAGGTGCTTTATTAACTGCTTTGTTAACTTGTCCTGCTACCTTTCAAGATTTGTGTATGAACACCCCAGGTCTCTCTGTTCCTACAACCTCTTCAGAATTGTACCAATTTATTTTGCATTGTCTCTCCTCATTGTTCTTAACAAAATGTATCACTGAAGGGACAAAATTACAGTGGTTTGTTGGGAGATGTGTGATATTGGCAAAACAAGGGGGGGCAGGTGGGGGTTTGACTGCTCCTCTTGGGAAGGTAGACGGGGCCTCGGTTTGGCATCTTGTCTGGGAGAGCCACCTCTGGCAGTGCAGCGCTCCCTCGGTGCTGCACCAGAGTGCGCGCTCAGGACTCTGAAAAGGGGCTTAGGCTGAGACCAGAGTGCTGCTACTGTGCCACAGCTAACACTCAAAAGGAGGAGGAGGAGAAACTGCTGTGTGGTGGGTGTAAACATTTTTTTTTGAAGAGAACAGGGAAATAACTAGGTGAGGTGGCACACAGGCAGCTGTTTGTTTTAAAACAAAGTGCTGCATGTGAAAACCAGCTCTCAGAAGGCAATCAGGTTTGCTTGTAAAGAATTCAGGAAAAAACTTTTTATCCTTAGAGTGTGGAACTTGCTACCAACTGTGAGTAGTTAAGTCATATAGCATAGACTAAGTTAAGGGGAAGCTAGCTAAGTACATGAAAGAGAAAGCAGAATGATATACTGATAGGGTAGGATGAAGTATGGTGGAAACAGCATAGACCAGTTGGGCCAAATGGCCTGTTTCTGTGCCGTAAATTCCGGTAAATAAAAAGGTAGAACTATTTAAAATAAATAGTCCAGATTCATTGAGCAAGTTGGCAGACATAATTGTAATTTTAGCTAAAATATACTGCAGGGACAAGCAACATTACCACCTAGTGGGGAGGTTTTAAAAAAAAAATTATAAAAGTATCTCCACCACAAGGCTTATAACACTGAGACCACACACAACTAATGGACTCAGCATGTGTCAACCACTCTTACACTTCACATTATGAAAATCAACAGAAAGAAAAGACTTGCATTTATATAGCACCTTTCATGACCACTGGATGTCTCAAAGCGCTTTACAGCCAATGAAGTACTTTTTCAAGTGTATTCACTGTTGTAATGCAGGAAATGCGGCAGCCAGTATGTGCACAGCAAACTCCTGCAAACAGCAATGTGATAATGACCAGATAATGTTTTTGGGATGTTGGTTGAGGAATAAATATTGGCCAGGACACCAGGGATTGCTCCCCTGTTCCTCTTTGAGATAGCGCCATGGGACCTTTTACATCTATCCGAGCAAGGGGAGACAGCGGCATAGTGGTAATGTCACGGAGCTAGTAATCCAGCGGCCCAGGCCAATACCTCTTCTTCTCCTTTGGCCTCCTTGTCTCGGGAGACAATGGGTAAGCGCCTGGAGGTGGTCAGTGGTTTGTGGAGCAGCGCCTGGAGTGTGCTGCAGATAAAATTGGTTGTCAGGGCTGTTTCGCAGTTAGCTCTCCCCTTGCGCTTCTGTCTTTTTTCCTGCCAACTGTCAAGTCTCTTCGACTCGCCACACTTTAGCCCCGCCTTTTAGGCTGCCTGCCAGCTCTGGCGATCGCTGGCAACTGACTCCCGTGACTTGTGATCAATCTCACAGGACTTCATGTCGCGTTTGCAGACGTCTTTAAAGCGGAGACATGGACAGCCAGTGGGTCTGATACCAGTGACGAGCTCGTTGTACAATGCGTCCTTGGGGATCCTGCCATCTTCCATGCGGCTCACGTGGCCAAGCCATCTCAAGCGTCGCTGGCTCAGTAGGGTGTATATGCTGGGGATGTTGGCTGCCTCAAGGACTTCTGTGTTGGAGATACGGTCCTGCCACCTGATGCCAAGGATTCTCCGGAGGCAGCAAAGATGGAATGAATTGAGACGTCGCTCTTGGCTGACATACGTTGTCCAGGCCTCGCTGCCGTAGAGCAAGGTACTGAGGACACAGGCTTGATACACGCGGACTTTTGTGTTCCGTGTCAGTGCGCCATTTTCCCACATTCTCTTGGCCAGTCTGGACATAGCAGTGGAAGCCTTTCCCATGCGCTTGTTGATTTCTGCATTGAGAGACAGGTTACTGGTGATAGTTGAGCCTAGGTAGGTGAACTCTTGAACCACTTCCAGAGTGTGGTCGCCGATATTGAAGGATGGAGCATTTCTGACATCCTGTCCCATGATGTTCGTTTTCTTGAGGCTGATGGTTAGGCCAAATCCGTTGCAGGCAGCCGCAAACCTGTCGATGAGATTCTGCAGACACTCTTCAGTGTGAGATGTTAATGCAGCATCGTCAGCAAAGAGGAGTTCCCTGATGAGGACTTTCCATACTTTGGTCTTCGCTCTTAGACGGGCAAGGTTGAACAACCTGCCACCTGATCTTGTGTGGAGGAAAATTTCTTCTTCTGAAGACTTGAACGCATGTGAGAGCAGCAGGGAGAAGAAAATCCCAAACAGTGTAGGTGCGAGAACACAGCCCTGTTTCACGCCACTCAGGATAGGAAAGGGGTCTGATGAGGCGCCGCTATGCTGAATTGTGCTTTTCATATTGTCATGGAATGAGGTGATGATACTTAGTAGCTTTGGTGGACACCCGATCTTTTCTAGTAATCTGAAGAGACCACGTCTGCTGATGAGGTCAAAGGCTTTGGTGAGATCAATGAAAGCAACGTGGAGGGGCGTCTGTTGTACCAATGCTCCGAATACAGGTTCAAATCCCTCCACGGCAGCTGGTAGAATGCAAGTACCATTAATTAATAATAAAAATATGGAATTGAAAGTTAGTCTCAGTAATGGTGCCATGTAACTATTGATTGTTGTAAAAATCCATCTGGTTCATTAATATCCTTTAGTGTGGGAGGGGTTCCTTTAAGGAAGGAAATCTGCTGTCCTTACCTGGTCTGGCTTACATGTGGCTCCAGACCCACAACAATGTGGTTGATTCTTAACTGTCCTCTGAAATGGCCTGGCAAGCCACTCAGTTGTCAAGGGCAATTAGGAATGGGCAATAAATGCTGGCCTTGCCAGCAGTGCCCACATCTCATGAAAGAATTTAAAAAAGCAGACGGGGTCTCAGATTAACATCTCAGCTGAAAGACAGTAACCCCAACATGCAGCGCTCCCTCAGTACTGAAGTGACAGCCCTGATTTTTGTGCTCAAACCCTGGAGTGGGATTTGAATCCAGAACCTTGTGATTCAGAGGCGAAAGTGCTACCGACTGAGCTACCTCTGACACCCTTGCATAACTTTTGTTATGAGTTCTTCCATATTTTTAAGTATTTTCTTTGAGAACTCATGTATTTTCAAGCTGGACATTTGTTTATTTTGGGAAAGTTGAAAAAAAACTCCATGGATGGGTTTTTAACCAGGGTCACTGAGAGGTCTGACTTTGAAAACAAACAGTTACTGAAACCGGTTTACAAATAATTACCCAGCAGGGGTTGTTTTTGACTTGGAGGAAGGTGTCTACAGAGAAGTGACAGGTCAAGATTTAGAGGCCAGGAGGCTTGGCTCTCGTGACATAATTTATCATTTTGCTTTGGACAGTAAGTTGGGATATGGATAATATTGAAAAGACAGTTGGAGAAAACTTGTCAAGAAGAACAAACCACCCCAACTCAGTCTACCAGCAGTTTGAAAAGCCTACTAGATTTCCATCTCTCAAGGAGCCTAAAAGCAAGTGTAAGAAGCAGACTGGAACTGTAGCTACATTCCTCCTGTAAGGCCCCTGTCTGAAATCTGTTGCTGCATTTCCTGGAATCCTACCCAAACTGATTGTCAACGTCATCTGAAAAGAACTGTTCCAGGAAGCTCCCAGTGACAGCCGTCTAAGCGCATTTGGGACGCCAAACCAAAACAAAGGAAATCTTTCCATATCTTCTCTCTCTTTTTCAAGAATTAGCAAGTATTTAACCCAAGTGTTTTTTGTCTTTTTTTGTAATGGAACTCAAACACAAATCCCTTTATTTTTCCAGTTAACCAGTGTATATGTGTGTGGGGCTGGAATTTTACACCACCCCAGCGAGCTGGATAGTGGTAATTTGGGGGGGGGGGGGGGGGGGGGGGGGGGAGGGGAAGTTGGGGGAGCGAGGGCGGCCCTCAATCAGGCACCCTGTGCCCGATTGTCAGGGGCCTGCCCCCTACCCCCAGTGTGCTGAGAGGCCGCCAAGTATCACTGGGCAGCCTTTCACATCTCCCGGACGCCCGCTTGCCACTGGTAAAATACCCGTGGAGGCAGGCAAAGGCCCTTAAGTGGCCGTTAAAATGGCCACTTAAGGGCCTTGTTTGGCCTGCGGCGGGTGGCCCGTTTCTCGCCCTTCCCCGGCCCACGTAAAGTGGGGCGGAGGCGGGAGTGGGCCGGGAAGGCCTCCCGAAGCCTCCTGCTCAATTTTACGGCACTCCACTGCCACCATCCGGCTCGCTGGGGTGGCGTAAAATTCCGGCCACACACACACACATACAGTGGTTAACTGGAAAAATAAAGGAATTTGCTCTTTGTAAAGGCTATCCTAATTAGTTCCACTCCCCTACTTTCCTCGTAGTCCTGCAAATGTTTCCTTTTCAAAGATGTATCCAAATCCCTTTTGAAAGTGGTTATTGAATCTGCTTCCACCACCCTTTCAGATTGTGCATTTCAGATCATTACAACTCATTGCTTAAAATAATCTCTCATCTCCCCGTGGTTCTTTTTCCAATTATCTTAAATCGGTGTCCTCTGGTTACTGACTCTTCTGCCAGTGAAAACAGTTTCTCCCTATTTATCAAAACTCCTCACAGTTTTAAACACCTTTATTAAATCTCCCTTTAACTTTCCCTACTTCAAGGAGAACAATCCAAGCTACTCTAATCTCTCCACATAATCATCTATGCTTTATATATATAAAAAAATACACAAAGCACCCAGGCTTCAATCAAGCACAACTTATGCAAGTACTGAAACTTGAGCGGTTGGCAGGGACCCTCAGTTTTCAAAGGAAGGGTTAGAAAAATGCAACTGAGAACAGCTTGATGAATTGATGCTGGATTCAGCAACATGTTGCTTGTGTGTATATGCAGGGGATTTATAAACACCACAGTATCTGGCTGAAATCACAAGGGGAGGAAACACTTAACAAAAATGTAAGTCTCTGTACAATGATATGAATAGATGGTAACTATGTATATGCAGGTGTTTGGTTTCATGAAAGTGAAGTAAGTTCGACACACTCATCCTTTAAATATCAGGAATAAGAAGGCACTCCATGTCCACACCCCTTCCCATTCAAAGATCACAACAGACTGAATGTCATCTTCAAAATTCTAATGAATGTCCAATTTGCTACAAATAGATACGCTAGGCCTGGAATATCCTATAATCAGGACAGGGAACTTTTTTCAGCTTGGTGGTCTAGGCAGATAATCAGGAGTATCCTAGTAGCCCCAACCCTGGCATTAAAGTCCCCCAGCAGGAACAAATGTTCGGTATTGGGAATGCTACTAATGATATTATGGAACTCCTCATAGAACTGGTCTTTAACTTCAGGTGGGGAGCAGAGTGTTGGAGCATAGATGCTGAGTAGGTGTACTGAACCAGAGGCAGTGAGCAGTCGGATGGACAGTATGCGTTTCGAGCCATTTGAAGGTGGCTCTATCATTCTAAGCAAGGAGTTTCTGATGGCGAAGCCCACTCCATGCTGTCTTGGTTCTTCAGGATCCCTGCCCTGCCAGAAGAAGGTGGAGTCTTGCTCTCTTGGAGATCCGCTCGCAGGGAGGCGTGACTCCTGAAGTGCTGTAATGTCCACATTGAGTCTACTGAGCTCGTTAATGATGGCGGTCTTCTGAGAATCGTTGATTTGTGCAAGGTCTTCCGACAGGCCAGGACACACAGTTCTGACATTCCAGCTTACAAAACGAAGAGCTGGTATTTTTCCTTTTTTTGTTGTGCTGTTTGGTGCGGTGTTACAATCCACTTGTCGGGCAATGACCCTGAGCTCCAAGCACCCATTGAAGCAGGTGGACTGTGGCGGGACAGAACCTTACTGACCGGGGGCTGCCCGGTTTGAGGCAAGTGGTAGCTGTCCAGTGAGATGCGATGACCTCTCCCACCGACAAAGGCAACCCGTGGCGCCCAATCTCTACGCCAACTGAGCTGGACTTATAACCCTTAACTGCTGCCTTCAGTGTTGTTTTGGACGCTGTGAGGCGACTATGGAGTGACCTCTCCATGATGCATGCCTGGGCGGATATATGGAGGTTGTGAATTGCCCAAGCGTCGAAACCCCCCTCTCGGCCTTCCTGGTGGAGTCCAAAGGAGGTCAGAGCATGACGTTTGGCACCGGTATGGCTGCAGGAACTGCCGGAAACATGCCAAAAGTGACACATGACCGCCTATGGGGTTCCGCTCCGGATTTTCTGTTAGGGTTTACTCCCTTAGCCTTGGTGTCTCCCGAGACGCCCACAAGGCAGTGGCGTTGTTAGGGGCCCTGCTCAGGGATAGGTGAACGCCGGGGGGAGGTGGTGGTGCAGGGGGAGGGAGAGAAGGGAAGGTGAATGGGTGGGCTGGTGAAGGCGGGGGGGGGGGGGGCGGGAGTGAGGGAAGGGGAAGGGCAGGGGGAGACGTCCGGCAGGGGTCGCGACCCTGGCGAGTGGGCCAGCCCACAGCCTCCTCAATATCAGCGTCCTCCAGGCTGACGCCGCGCTCGTGGTCGCCATCCAGCTGACGATGGAGCTTCTTTCCCGGCTCCCAGCAGTGAAGGCAGAAGGATGACCGAGGCCGGATTGAGCCTCGATGACTGCCTCATGGACACTCGGGCCACCTTTCACGTCCCTAGCCAGCGCCTTCCAGGTGAGCGCGTCGTTCACATAGTGGCCACACCAGGACGAGCAGAACTCCACAACCCAGGCAGACGACGCGTTCCTCAGCAGATGATATCCAAGCAGTAACTTGCAAGCAGTAATAAGGCAGTAAGCGCAAAGGATGAACACTTCCCTAGTCCTTTGGAGAGTTGATGATCAGGTCACACAGGGTTGGGGCCGACCATGACTCATGGCCCTCCTGCCTTGGGAGCTATGGCATTGGAAGGATGAATGAGAATGGACAGAGACTGCTTGAGTTGTGTACCTATCACAACCTCTGCATCACCAACTCGTTCTTTCATACTAAACCCTGTCACCAGGTTTCTTGGAGGCACCCAAGATCATGTCATTGGCACCAGCTGGACCTCATCATCACAAGGCAAGCCTCTATAAACAGCGTTAAAATCACATACAGCTTCCACAGTGTGGACTGCGACACCGACCACTCCCTGGTATGCAGCAAGGTTAGACTCAAACCAAAGAACCTGCATCACTCCAAGCAGAATTTCTTATGCACAGCTGTTACATAAGTTTCCAAATTCACTTGCAAAAGCCCTTCAAAACACTCCTACAGGGGATGCAGAGACCAAATGAGCCCACATCAGAGGTGCCATCTATGACTCAGCAATGACCACCTATGGCAAACAGAATGCAGACTGGCTTCAGTCTCACCCCCAACGAGTTAACATCCGTAGCACTTAAAGCAACCAGAAGTGCGGCACAAAGAACAGCCAGGCGCTGCGCAAATGACTACTGGCAACATCTATGCAGTCATATTTAGCTGGCCTTCGACACCGGAAACATCAGAGGAATGTATGATGGCATTAAGAGCTTTTGGGCCAACCATCAAGAAAATCGCACCCCTCAAGTCTAAATCAGGGGACATGATCAATGACCAACACAAGCAAATGGACCGCTGGGTGCAGCACTACCTAGAACTGTACTCCAGGGAAAATGTCGTCACTGAGACCACCCTCAATGCAGCCCAGTCTCTGCCAGTCATGGATGAGCTGGACGAACAGCCAACAAAATCGGAACTCAGTGATGCCATTGATTCCCTAGCCAGCGGAAAAGCCCCTGGGAAGGACAGCATTACCCCTGAAATAATCAAGAGTGCCAAGCCTGCTATACTTCCAGCACTCCACGCACTGCTTTGCCTGTGCTGGGACGAGGGAGCAGTACCACAGGACATGCGCGATGCCAATATCATCACCCTCTATAAAAACAAGGGTGACCGCGGTGACTGCAACAACTACCCTGGAATCTCCCTGCTCAGCATAGTGGGGAAAGTCTTTGCTCGAGTCGTCTTAAACAGGCTCCAGAAGCTGGCTGAGCGTGTCTACCCTGAGGCACAGTGTGGCTTTCGAGCAGAGAGATCGACCATTGACATGCTGTTCTCCCTTCGCCAGCTACAGGAGAAATGCCGCGAACAGATGCCCCTCTACGTTGCTTTCATTGATCTCACCAAAGCCTTTGATCTAGTTAGCAGACGTGGTCTCTTCAGACTACTAGCAAAGATCACATGTCCAAAGCTATTAAGTATCACCTCAGTCCATGACAATATGAAAGGCACAATTCAGCATACAGGCGCCTCATCAGACCCCTTTCCTATCCTGAGTGGTGTGAAACAGGGCTGTGTTCTCGAACCTACATTGTTTGGGATCATCTTCTTCCCGCTGCTCTCACATGCATTTAAGTCTTCAGAAGAAGGAGTTTTCCTCCACATAAGATCAGATGGCAAGTTGTTCAACTTTGCCCAAAGAGTGAAGACCAAAGTACGGAAAGTACTCATCAGGGAACTCCTCTTTGCTGACAATGCTGCATTAACATCCCACACAGAAGAGTGTCTGCAGAGTCTCATCGACAGGATTGCAGCTGCCTGCAATGAATTTGGCCTAACCATCAGCCTCAAGAAAACGAACATCATGGGACAGGATGTCAGAAATGCTCCATCCATCAATATTGGCGACCACGCTCTGGAGGTGGTTCAAGAGTTCACCTACCTAGGCTCAACTATCATCAGTAACCTGTCTCTCAATGCAGAAATCAACTAGCGCATGGGAAAGGCGTCCACTGCTATGTCCAGACTGGCCAAGAGGATGTGGGAAAATGGCGCACTGACACGGAACACAAAAGTCCGAGTGTTTCAAGCCCGTGTCCTCAGTACCTTGCTCTACGGCAGCGAGGCCTGGACATCGTACGTCAGCCAAGAGCAACGTCTCAATTCATTCCATCTTCGCTGCCTCCGGAGAGTTCTTGGCATCAGGTGGCAGGACCGTATCTCCAACGCAGAAGTCCTCGAGGCGGCCAGCATATAACCCTACTGAGCCAGCGGCGCTTGAGGTGGCTTGGCCATGTGAGCCGCATGGAAGATGGCAGGATCCCCAAGGACGCATTGTACAGCGAGCTTGTCACTGGTATCAGACCCACCGGCCGTCCATGTCTCCGCTTTAAAGACGCGACATGAAGTCCTGTGACATTGATCACAAGTCGTGGGAGTCAGTTGCCAGTGATTGCCAGAGCTGGCAGATAGCCATAAAGGCAGGGCTAAAGAGTGGCGAGTCAAAGAGACTTAGCAGTTGGCAGGAAAAAAGACAGAAGCACAAGGATAGAGTCAACTGTGTAACAGCCCCGACCACCAATTTTATCTGCAGCACCTGTGGAAGAGTCTTTCACTCTAGAATTGGCCTTTATAGCCACTCCAGGTGCTGCTTCACAAACCACTGACCACCTCCAGGCGCTTACCCATTGTCTCTCGAGACAAAGAGGCCAAAGAAGAAGATCCTAGTAGCAGATCAGTGACCAGAAGCATTGCTCAATGAGTTGCAGCTGGCTATGGAGAAACAGTAGATAGGCCTGCAAGCACAGAAAGGGCAGAAACGATATTCAGATTTTTTGGAGAAGAGAGTGAGACTAATGGAAATTCTTTAAAAAAAAAATTAGACGCACAAAAAAACCTAACCTAATGTCTTTCACTGAAGGATGATTTTTTATTTGAAGTAATATTGAACAGGCACCAGAAACTAGAGGCAGTTCCGCTACTGATCTCTCTTGTTTTGGGACTTTCCTGACTTTGTGCACAACGAATCTTAAAAAATGTTTTCTTTTGGGAAGTTTCTCTCGAGAAGGAGCTGAATCAAATGGGAATGGCGCACACGAATTTTGTTTAGATCGAGTACATCTTTAATAGTTGTTGAAATACCCTCAAAGGGTACACAATATAAGGTGATGCATGGTACCACAGACGTATTCACTGCTACGAGTCCCTTACCAGTGTTACTATTGCACATTCTGCAGTCAATTGGGCAGCACTGAAGAGAGTCCGTACAAACCGGTATATATGTTTATGTTCTGGGTCACGTTTACAATAATCTACTGGAACCTCTTCTCTCTGTAACAAGACACAAAATTTCAAAAAGATGTATTGGTCAAATAGTACAAAATAAGCACTACGTCTTGACTCTCTTCATTAATCAGTTCAATGACAGCTAACACTTCATCCAGCAATCTAACGAAATTTTGCAGAGTGGCAAAAATGTCATAGGAGGGTAAAGGAAAGAGGTGAAGAACAAGTACATTGCAAGAGCCATCTGGTGCTCATATAATGGCAATAATAGAATGGCAAATTCAAAAGGACCGAATACATATGGTATTTTGTGAGCTTTGGAATTGCCCGGACCTACCAGGTTGGTGTGCTCCAGTCCTGTACAACAAAAGCATATGCATGATCACCAGCACATCTAGCTACACCATATCTACATAATAAGTGCAAGGAATTCAGTTGGCCTTGCAAAATATTTTGTTAATCTTGTTCATTTTGTCATTGGTTAAAGTAGTAAGATTTCAATAAAAAGAAAAGCACTTACAGTCAAAGGATGCATTTTCTCATCAAAAATATCTATTGATCTGTCTGAATCTCTGCAGAAAGAACACAAATCACATTTACTATCACCTTTTTGTTGCTTGTAATATAAATTCTGCTGCTCCTACAACTAACTTTGCTGTCACCCTCTGGAACTCCCTTGGATCAGCGTTGCCACCTTGGTCCATGCTTTTCAAACCTCCTTAAAACTCTTTCAACCGAGCTTTTGCCCCTCCGAAAAACCCAGTGCCCACTTGCTACCCACTGCTGTTAAACTTCCCGAAATGCTTTATCTGTATGTAATAAAAGCTGCAAAAATTACATAGAATTTACAGCATAGAAACAGGCCAATTTGCCCAACTGCTCTAAATGAGCCTCGCCCCACATGTCATCTGCCCTATCAACATAGCTTGCTATTCTATTCTCCCTCATCTAGCTTTCCCTTAAATGCATCTATGCTGTGCACCTCAACTATTCCATGTGGTAGCAAGTTCCACATTCTAACCATTATCTGTGCAATTAAGATTCTCCTGAATTCCCTATTGGATTCCTTGGGGACTATCTTAAATTGTTCGTATTGATGTAAAAGCTACACTTCTGTGCATGGTGAAATTGTAAATTGGAGATGTACTTTTGAAGCAAACTAAAAAAAGAGGAACTTTGCTCTTCCTCTACAGTTGAGATCTTTACAACAAAATACTTTTTAAAAAAATATACTTTTTTTTGCTACTCTCTATTTTAAGTCCCAACTTGCTTGAAGGACTTTGCCAGTGCCATTCCAAAACCAACACCTAAGAGGCCACTGAACAATTTAGAGTATATGTTCTCATATTTTCCTCTGCTAGATTAATTGAACATTTCAAATTGAAATCAATAGTTTTTTTTTGTTAGATAAGAGTATTTACAGATATAGAACCAAGACAAGTAAATGGAGTTAAGGTACAGACAAGCCATGATGTAATTTAATATTGGAATAGGTTCAAGGGGTTGAATGGTCTACTCCTGTTCCTATGTTCCTAAGAGCCTACCTTCCCTGCTTCACCTCCTCCAGTGGCATAACCAGGAAACCAATGTATGGGAAAATGCAGGCGTGAACTATTTTTCTGTCGTAGCATTTTGGTGCAACAAGGCACTACAAGGCAATGTACTTAAAAGGGAGTGCACACAAATACAATTATTAACCTACAGGACCGTTGCTAAAGGCACTCTTTTTCTACAGGGAACGGGCTGGATACCTGTCAAGGTTACCTATTTAATTAGAAACAGTGATGAAATGTGAAGCTACTGTTCATCTCAACTGATTATTCAGCCTGTGCCTTAGGAACCAGATTGATTATTTCATCTTTTTCCCACCTTAAACTCGTATCCTGCAAGTGCATGTTGAATTAGGAATCAATCCAACTACCTTGTGGCAACCCTTCCTGCAAGCTATGTTTGGCTTGGGGCTTCTTGAAGGAGTGGTAGAGGCAGGAACACTCAAGACATTCAAGAAATATTTAGATGAGCACTTGAAACACCATAACATACAAGGCTACGGGCCAAGTGCGGGGAAATGGGATTAGTTAGGACAGGTGCTTGATGGTCGGCATAGGCTCATTGGGCCGAAGGGCCTGTTTCTGTGCTGTATGACTCTATATTCAGACATCCTGGATCCTCTCATGATTTTGCCTGCAGTATATTTGTATCAACTTCATCAATACCCTCCATTTTTAAGAACTTGCTCCTCCTCCTCAATCTACCTTTGCAATGAGAACAGCCTTTGCCACTTTTTTTATACTGAGTGATCGAAACGGACAAGTTATCCTAAATTGCTTTTCACAACTTCTGGACGTTCCAAAGCACTTTGCAGCCAATGAATAGTTTTGAAGTATAGTCACGTTGTAATGCAGGAAACATCGACTACACTTGAAAACTACTTCATTACTTTATAAGAGTAGTAATCATACTTTGACAACACTCCACAAATGGTCTCACTAATGCTTCACGGAGTATCGCTTTTTCCTGTGTTTCACTAAGGTACTGATTGCATTTAATTTTTGCAACTGCTGTCACAAACTATAATGCTTTCATTGTTGGATCAACTACTAGATGTGAGGTGACCACTTGGTTTCACGTGACTTCTGTTACAGTTTCTGTAACAGATCTTTTTTACTTTTCAATCTGATTTGCATTCAATTTATGAGTCAATAAAAAAAAAAAGCCAAATACATTGTAATTTTATTTCCATTAAAACTTGGATAGAGCTAACTAATTTTGGAGACTCTCCTGGATTTTTCTTCTCCATTCTCCTGCTGTAGCAGAATTCCCAAACCTGGCATAGGCACTAAACAATACTGGTAACCCTGAACCCAGCCCAACCTGGCCTCTTACCCAGACTCTCTCTGTCGCATACCATTTTTAAAAGTATTTACAAGGTCAACTTAAAGGCAGAAATCTTCTATATGGTCATGAGCCTCCACTCTCTTGCAAGCCTGTTGCAGGTCACTCCAGAGAGTGCATCCAGCCTTTTGCACATGCCTGGAGGACAACAGAGGCCAATGACAGTACAGACACCAGGAGTGTGATGCACAGTTTTGTTTTACCATCAACAAGGATACAGCTCAAATTAAAAGGGGAAAGAAGCATTATATCCTACTGGGTTCAATTATCTATAAGTATTGAAATGCCCTTTATTCATTAACAACAAAAGAAATAGGAGCAGAGGTAGGCTCCACTATTCAATAAGATCATGGCTGATCTGCTACCTCAACTCCATCTTCCCCCACTATCCTCATATCCCTTGATTCAACAATCTAATCAATCTCTGTCTCAATATACTCAATGACTGAGCAGCCGCAGCCCTCTGCGGTAAAAATTCCAAAGGTTCGTAATCCTTTGAGTGAAGAAATTTCTACTCACCTCAGTCCTAAATGGCCAACCACTTATTCTGAGATTGGCTCCTAGTTCTGAACTCCCCAGCCAGGGGAATCATCCTCTCAGCATCTACCTGTCAAGTCCCTTAAGAAGTCCCTTATATGTTTCAATGAGATCACCTTTCATTTTTTCTAAACTCCAGGGAATATGGGCCTAATCGACTCAATCTTTTCTCAAAGGACAACCCTCACATTCCAGGAATCAGTCAAGCAAACTTATAGTGCACTCCTTCTAAGACAGGTATATCCTTCCTTAGGTAGGAAGACCAAAACATTACTCAGTACTCCAGGTGTGGTCTCACCGAGGCCATACATAATCGCAGTAAGACATCTTTACTCTGATACTCTACTCACTTCATAATAAAGGCAAACATACTATTTGCTTTCCTAACTGCTTTCTGTACCTGCAAGTTAACTTTGTGATTCATGTATCTGTAGACCCAGGTCCCTTTGTATACCAACATTTTCCAGTCTCTCACCATTTGTATTCTGCTTTTCTATTTTTCTTACCACAGTGGATCATTTCACACTTCTCCATATTATATACCATGTGTCATGTTTTTGCCCAATCACTTAACCTGCCTAAATTCTTTTGCAACCTCCTTATGTCCTCCTCACAGCCTACTTTCCCATCTAATTTTGTATCAGCAGATTCTGAAACACTACACACATTCTTTTTTTTAAATATTCCTTTCATGGGATGTGAGCACCACTGGCAAGGCCAGCATTTGTTGCTCATCCCTAATTGAGCTGCCTTCTTGAACCGCTGCAGTCTATCTGATGTAGGTAAACCCACAGTGCTGTTAGAGGGAGAGTTCCAGGATTTTGACCCAACAACAGTGAAGGAACTACGATACATTTCCAAGTCAGGATGGCATGTGGCTTAGAAACGAACTTGCAGGTGGTGGTGTTCCCACACGTCTGCTGCCCTTGTCCTTCTAGGTGAAAGAGGTCGTGGGTTTGGAAGATGCTGACGAAGGAGGCATGGTGAATTGCTGCTGTGCATCTTATATTTGGTACACACTGCTGCCACTGTGCATTGGTAGTGGAAGGAATGAGGCTGCTTTGTCCTGGATGGTGCCGAGCATCCACAGTGTTGTTGGAGTTGCACTCATCCAGGCAAGTGGAGAGTATTCCAACACACTCCTGACTTGTCCCTTGTAGATGGTGGACAGGCATTGGAGAGTCAGGAGGTGAGTTACTCGCCGCAGAATTCCCAGCCTCTGATCTGTTCTTTTGTAGCCACAGTACTTATGTGGCTACTCCAGTTCAGCTTCTGGTCAATAATAATCCCCAGCATGTTGATAGTGGAGGATTCAGCAATGGCAATGCTTTTGTATGTGATGGGGAGATGGTTGGATTCTGTCTTGTTCCAGATAATTGTTGCCTGGCACATGTGTGGCACAAATGTTACTTGCCACTTATCAGCCCAAGCCTGAATGTTGTCCAGGTCTTGCTGCATATGGACAAAGACTGCTTCAGTATCTGAGGAGTTGCGAATGGTGCTGAACGTCATACAATCATCAGTGACCATCCCCACTTCTGGTCTTATGGTCGAGGGAAGATCATTGATGAAGTAGCTGAATGGTTGGGCCTAGGACACTACCCTGAGGAACACCTGCAGCAATGTCCTGAGGCTGAGATGATTGATCTCCAACAACTACAACCATCTTCCTTTGTGCTAGGTATGACTCCAACCAATGCAGTTTTACCCCTAATTCCCATTGACTTCAATTTGCCAAGGCTCCTTGATCACACACTCAGTCAAATGCTGCCTTGATATCAAGGGGAATCACTTTCATCTCACCTCGTGTTTAGCTCTTTTGTCCATGTTTGAACCAAGACTGTAATGAGATCAGGAGCAGAGTGGCCCTGGCGGAACTGTTACAAATAGGTAGTTAATCTTTTAAAACAAAAATTTCTCTTTTTTCCAACCACCTGTTTGTAAGCAAATTAGTGATTGAATTTTTCCCTCCCTTAAACCCTGATAATAAATGACTGCAACAACACAGCTGTTAGAGTTAAAACAAAGTAGGGTTTATTAGCACACTCAAACTGGGGAAGAGGGATTAACCTCTCAACACATGCTTACAAATATACCAAGAAATGTTAAAGGCATAAAAAGGCAAGGACATATACTAAATAGAACTATAAAATAACATGAATTTCAGTCGAACCTTGAATCCATTTTTAATTATCAAAAAAGTCCAAGCAAACAGGAGATCACTCACTGGAAATGCCAAATGGGGGGAGAGCTGTTGGAAATACCACTTCTCTTACAAATTTCTTCTTTGTTGCACACCCGAAGGTAAATGGAGGTAGCTTAAATTTCTGAAGTCACCTTTTTCTTAGACGGAGAGGAAAGCTGGCAGAAAACAGGATTTCTTCTTGCTTCTTGTAGACTGTGTCTTTTTTATTTTTTTGCTTTTGGTAGGAAAGGTCTTAAGAGAGGAGTGTAGAGCGAGGTGTGCAGCTTCAGGCAGCTGTGCTAATCTGAGCAAGGCAGCTGTGGTTTTCCGAACAAGCTGTACCTTCAGCTGCTACAGTTTCAAATCCAAGCAGTCTGGATAGGTTGGCTCCTGGACAAGCTGTACCACATGATCTCCCTCCTCCATTTTAACGAGTGGAACACAGCTAAAGCTTAACATGCTGTACAAAATGGCAGTTGGCATTAATACCCAAATGCACAAAACACCATTTACAGTGGGTTCTCATCGGTTCATGACACCTTTCAGTTGATACTCATCTGTTCATGACAGAACCCAAACTGAGCATCAATGAGCAGGTTCTTGCTGTTTAAGTGCCCATTGATAGCAATGTCGACGACACCTTTCATCACTTTGCTGATGATCGATAGTAGACTGATGGGGCAGTAATCGGCCGGATTGGATTTGTCCTGCTTTTTGTGTACAGGACATACCTGGGCAATTTTTCACATTGTCGGGTAGATGCCAATGTTGTAGCTGTATTGGAACAGCTTGACTAGGGGCGCGGCTAGTTCTGCAGCAAAAGTCTTCAGTGCTACAGCTGGGACGTTGTCGGGAACCACAGCTTTTGCAGTATCCAGTGACTTCAGCTGTTTCTTGATATCACGTGGATTTCTTGCTGCTTCCTTTACCACCTGCCGCAGGCCCAGTTTGGTAGATATGTTCTGCAGGACTCGGCCAGCTCGGTCAGTAGTGGTGCTACCAAGCCACTCTTGGTGATGGACATTGAAGTCCCCCATCCAGAGTATATTCTGTGCCCTTGCCACCCTCAGTGCTTCTTCTAAGTGGTGCTCTACTAGACTAGTAATCCAGAGGCCTAGGCTAATGCTCTGGGGACATGGGTTCAAATCCCACCATGGCAGAAGGTGAAATTTTGAAATCAATTAATAAAGTCTGGAATAAAAAGCTAGCCTAACGGTGACCATGAAGCCATTGCCAATTGTTGTAAAAAACCCATCTGGTTCACTAATGTCCTTTAGGGAAGGAAATCTGCTGTCTTTACCTGGTCTGGTCTACATGTGAGTACAAACCCACAGCAATATGGTTGACTCTTAAATGCCCTAGCAAGCCACTCAGTGGGCAATTAGGGATGGCCAATAAATGCTGGCCTGGCCAGAAATGCCCACATCCCACGAACAAATAAAAAAAAACATGGTGATACATCAGCTAAGGAAGGGCAGTAGGTGGTAATCAGGAGGTTTCCTTGCCCATGTTTGCCCTGATGCCATGAGACTTTATGGGGCTCAGAATCAATGTTGAGGAGTCCCAGGGCATCTCCCTGGTAGGACAGGACATACCCAGGAATGGTGATGGTGGTGTCTGGGACACTGGATGCAAGGTGTGTTTCCATGAGTATGACTAAGTCAGGCTACTGCTTGACTAGTCTGTGGGACACCTCTCATAATTTTGGCAACTCCCATATGTTAGTAAGGAGGACTTTGCGGGGTCAACAGGGCTGGTTTTGCCATTGTCGTTTCCGATGCCTAGGTCGATGCCAGGTTCCATCCAGTTTTATTCCTTTTCAGCTTTTGTGTAGTGGTTTTGTACAACTGAATGGCTTGCCAGGCCATTTCAGAGGGAAGTTAAGAGTCAACCACATTGCTATGGGTCTGGAGTCATATGTAGGACAGACCAGGCAAGACAGCAGATTTCCTTCCCTAAAAGATATTGGTGAAACAGATGGGTTTTTATGACAATCGATGGTAATTTCGTGGTCTCCATTACCACGACTAGCTGTCAACTTCAGATTTTTATTAATTAACTGAATTTAAATTCCACCAGCTGCCATAAGAACTAAGAGGAGTAGGCAATTCAGCCCCTCGAGCCTGCTCCACCATTCAATACTATCATGGCTGATCTCATCTCTGCCTCAACTCCACTTTCCTGCCATGGTGGGATTTGAGCCAGTGTCCCCAAAGTATTAGCCTGGGTCTCTAGATTACTAGTTCAGAGACATGTCCAGTACGCCACCGTCTCCCCCATTGACATAGATTGTAAATAGCTGAGACCCCTACACTGGCCCTTGCTGTACCCCACCAATTACAGTCTGTCAAATCAAAAATTACCCTTTTTTTCCTATTCGGTTTTTCTGTCTGTTAGCCAATCCTTAATCCACCTTACATATTAACTCAAATAAAATGAGTCTTAATTTTGTGTAATAACCCTTTGTGTAGTGAGGTGAGAGTGACTGCCCTTGACATCAAGGCAGCATTTGACAGAATATGGCATCAAGGAGTCCTGGCAAAAGTGGAGTCAATGGGAATCGGGGGAAAACTCTCTGCTGGTTGAAGTCGTACCTAGCGCAAAGGAATATGATTGTGGTTGTTGGAGGTCAATCATCTCAGCTCCAGGACATCACTGTAGGAGTTCCTCAGGGTAGTGTCCTAGGCCCAACTATCTTCAGCTGCTTCATCAATGACCTTCCTTCAATCATAAGGTCAGAAGTGGGGATATTCGCTGATGATTGCACAATGTTAAGCACCATTTGCAACTCCTCAGATACTGAAGCAGTCCGTGTAGAAATGCAGCAAGACCTGGACAACATACAGGCTTGGGCTGATACGTGACAGGTAATATTCACGCCACACAAGTGCCAGACAATGACCATCTCCAACAAGAGAGAATCTAACCATCTCCCCTTGACAGTCAATGGCATTACCATCGCTGAATCCCCCATCATCAACGCCCTGGGAGTTACCACTGACCAGAAACTGAACTGGAGTAGCCAAATAAATACTGTGGTTACAAGAGCAGGTCAGAGGCTAGGAATTCTGCGGCGAGTAACTCACCTCCTGACTCCCCAAAGCCTGTCCACCATTTACAAGGCACAAGTCAAGAGTGTGATGGAATACTCTCCACTTGCCTGGATGGGTGCAGCTCCAACACTCAAGGAGCTTGATACCATCCAGGACAAAGCAGCCTGCTTGATTGGCACCCCATCCACAAACATTCACTCCCTCCACCACCGATACACAGTGGCAGCAGTGTGTACCATCTACAAGATGCACTGCAGCAATGTACCAAGGCTCCAAACCTGTGACCTCCACCACCTAGAAGGACAAGGGCAGCAGAAGCATGGGAACACCACCACCTGCAAGTTTCCCTCCAAGCCACACACCATCCTGACTTGGAACTATATCGCTGTTCCTGCACTGTCGGTGAGTCAAAACCTGGAACTCCCTTCCTAATAGCAATGTGGGTGTACCTATCCCACATGGACTGCAGCAGTTCAAGAAGGCAGCTCACCACCACCACCTTCTCAAGGGCAATTAGGGATGGGCAATAAAAACTGGCCTAGCCAGCAATGCCCACATCCATGAATGAATAAGAAAAAATCTTATCGAATGCTTTTGGAAAATCCAAATACACTACATCCGCTAGATACCATGCAAGTTACATCCTCAAAAGAAAATTCTAAAATTTGTCAAACATGATTTCCCTTTCATAAATCCATGTTGACTCTGCCCAATCATACTATGATCTTCTCAGTGCCCTGTTATCAGGTCCTAAATAATGGATTCTAACATTTTCCAAGTATTGATGTTAGACTCATCGGCCTATAATTCCCTATTTTCTCTCTTCCTCCTTTCTTGAATACCAGGGCTACATTCGCTATCTTCCAATCCACTGGGACTATTCTGGAATATAGGGAATTCTGGAAAAAATTAAAACTAATGCATCTACCATCTCAGTAGCCACCTTTTATTTCAATAAAGCCAAGATGTAGGCCACCAGGTCCATAGGATCTGTCAGCCTTTAGCTCCATTAATTCCTCTGGTACTGTTACTTTACTAATTTCTTTAAGTTACTCATTCTGACTAGACTCTTGATTTCCTACTATTTCCAGAATTATTTTTGCGTCTTCTACCATGAAAACAGATACAAAGTATTTGTTTAATGTCTTTGCCATTTTCTTATTCCCCCATTATAGTTTCTCCTGTCTCTGCCTCTCAGGGACCCACATTTACTTTCTCTAATCTCATCCTTTTCACATACCTATAGAAGTTTTACAATCTGCTTTTATGCCCCTTGCTAGTTTACTCTCATATTCTAATTTTTTCTTTATCAATTTCTTGGCCCTCCTTTACTAAATTCTAAAATTCTCCTAATTACCAGGCTGCTACTCTTTTTGGCAACATTATAAGTCTCTTCCTTTTATTGAATACTATCTTAAACTTACGATTGGACTACTTTTCCCATGAAGTTTTTATTTCTTAAGGGAATATATATTCATTGTGTATTATGAATTAATTCTTTAAATGTATGCCTTTGCTTATCTACTGTCAGATATTTTAATCTGGTTTCCCAATCTAACTTGTCCCTCATACCTGTGTAGTTTGTTTTGTTTAGATTTAAGACCTTAGTTTTGGGCTGAACTAAATCACTCTCCAACTCAATATAAAATTCTATCAATATAACCACTCTTCCCAGAGGCTCTTAATTAACCCTTTCTCATTGCACATTATCAAATCTAAAACAGCCTAATCGGTTCCATGAAATACTCATCTAAAAAACCATGTTGAATGCCATGAACTCGCTATTATTGTGAATTTTGTTTGTCGAGATTTATAAGTTGATGATGGGAATAGATTGGGTGGAACAATGGCGCAGCGGTTAGCACCGCAGCCTCAGCTCCAGCGACCTGGGTTCGGTTCTGGGTACTGCCTGTGCGGAGTTTGCAAGTTCTCCCTGTGACTGCTTGGGTTGCCTCCGGGTGCTCCGGTTTCCTCCCACATGCCAAAGACTTGCAGGTTGATAGGTAAATTGGCCATTGTAAAAAAAAAATGCCCCTAGTGTAGGTAGGTGGTAGGAGAATTGAGGGAAGGTGGGAATGTGAGAGGGAAAATGGGATTAATGTAGGTTTGGTATAAATGGGTGGCTGATGGTCGGTGCGGACTCGGTGGGCCAAAGGGCCTGTTTCGGTGCTGTATCTCTCTATGACTCTATTGCAATTGTATAAACCAATTGCTTCAAATGAATAGGTTAGGGAGGACTTTTACAAGATATGGAAGGGCACTACTAGGTCACATGTTAGAAGTAGTTCTTTTCCCAGAGAATAGTGGACCTCTGGAACAGGGTGCTGGCTCATGCAATGAATGCTGATTTGCTGTATTTATTTAGAGATACAGCACTGAAACAGGCCCTTTGGCCCACCAGAACTAAACCAGCTTTTGGGTGGGGTTGAGAACACCTCCTATAACATTGTAATGTTCATCAAGGCAGAGGTGATCTCCTGAACTAGTTTCACATCACCTAAGGAGGTTGAAAAGGAAATTACCAGATTTCACCACCACACCCCCGTGCCGCCACAGAACCCAACGCAATGCACGAGAGACTAATTACATTCTGAAAATTAACAGTGGACAATTTGTAGAGTACTAGCATGCTGCGATCCCCACAATGTAGGAAAACCCTGCTTCTTGTAAAGACACAAACCAGTTGCTAAAAGATGGCACTTGATAATTGGTGGCGCTTAAAGGAACAATATGAGAAACAGTAGGATTACCTGTTCTTTGTGTGATAATATATTGCAAGTGTAACACTGTTAAAAGGGGGAAAACAAAAGTTATTAAATTTAAACTTAAATATGCAAATTTAAATGCAAGCTTACACTATGACCTGACAAATATAATTTTATGTTATTTCTCATCACTAACTCCCTCCCAAAGAAAATAGCATTGCTAAAGGTGGATTGCATTCACACCATCCAACCACCACACCACCCGCACTGCACCCCACCCTCAGTTGCTGGCAAACCAGGCTGCTGCACAGAACTTTTACTGACCTGTGAAATTTGTACTTAAAATATAAATAAATCGCAGTTTCCAAGATGCAATACTACAAGTAACTTGCCAACAGACTGGAATGAGAAGTCTCTCATAGTGCCCATCATATTCTCTGGACATCTCAAAGCACTTCATGGCCAACAAATTACTTTAAAAGTGCAGTCACCATTGTTATGTAGCCAAATGCGACAACTAATTCGCAAATGGCTAAATCCCACAAATTACAAAGGAGATTAATGATAAATTAATCTGCCCTTGGCAGTGTTGGCAAAGGGATAAATGTTGGCCAGGAAACTGGGAAAACCCCTCTTCAAGTAGTACCATGGGATCTTTCACATCGGCCGTAGCTGCCTCATTTAACATCTTAATCTGAAAGACAGCACCTCCAACCTCATCAGCCCAAATGATGTGCTTATGTCCTAGACTAGGGCTTGAATCCACAATCTTCTGACATTGAGGTGAACGTTCTACCCACTGAGCCAAGGCTGACACATGAATTAAGGATCATTTATTCAGATAAATCACAACAACTCATTCAAGGGCAATTAGGGATGGGCAATAAATGCTGGCCTTGCCAGCGATGCCCACATCCCTTGAACGAATAAAAAAAAAATTAAGAGGTTATAATAAAAACACTCGAGTCTTCAGTGCCCCACAATTAAACAAAGAAACTCAACAATTTCATCTACTTTAAATCTAGTCTGACAGAAAGGAAAATTTCACTTGTTGATCACTTACCATTTAATTGTGCTTTTCAGGTTAGGTTGGCTTACTGTACTGTCATCAATAAATATTGTTGAACATGAGCTGTATTTTTTAGTAAGTTGACCAGGAGAGACCTGTATAAACGAAATCAAATCAGTGTGACTGAAAGGTTTGTAGCACAGCAGCACACGACATTGATTACTCTAACTATTGGGTTAGCAATTCTGTATAATGCACAAGCCCAAACCTTGAGAGTTTATACTTCCAGCATTAATATTGCAATTATATAGCTCTGATTCACATTGAAATTTCTTAAAAGGCATCATCCAATGAGTTATTCTGCAGGTACATGCAACAGCTGAGTGTCAGCAATGCCTCACAACTAATTATAATCAGTAAATCTGTCTTTCTTGGGTAGTGTTGGTTGAGGGAGGACTGCTAGCTACAACACTGGAAGAAGTACCTGCTAAAACCTACCTCTTTGGTCACTTGTCTTAATATCTAAATGTGGCTTGGCGTTAAACTTTGTTTGATAATCACTCCTGTGAAGCGCTTGAGACATTTTACGACATTAAAGTCGCTATATAAATGCAAGCTGCTGTTGTTGTTGCTCTCTGAATAGTACCAAGGGATCTTTATTATCTACTTGAACCAAAGCAGTAGGCTTCTGTTCAATAAAACTATACCTTTGGTTGAATCATGAGGGGCTTTACATTCCCCCAAATATTTTGATAACCTCTCTCAAACAAATGGAAGCAGGACTTACCCATACTTCTCAAGTGAAGCGATCTAAAGTTCACTGTAGTTTTTAAGCAGTTTCACTCTTACGAAGCAGCCTCCATTACTAAGGATCACTCCCTCACTCATCCAGAACTGTAGCATTGATAATGGTATTTACTTGAGATAGAGTTTGAGCTAGATCTCTGTTCTGCAGCATTGCTACCCACTTTAACTGGGTTTATTTTGCAGAAAACCATGATTCCTCTCTCACTTTTAATTGCAGGGTCATCCTCATTTGATACTTTCTACATTGAAAAAAAAGCCTCAGAAACCCACATTAAGGATCAAGGCTCAGTGCAGAATCTTCCAAAGAGAACCGGCACACAATCTGTTTCCAAATTTCAGCGAATGTTGTTGTAGAACGTAACAGCTGCAGTAGCTTGGAGTGAATGACTGTGAAGAATTTAGAAGGACCGACTATGATTGTGGTGCATTGATTGTCTGAACATTTGTGCATTATCTCCATATCTAAATCAGTGTTGGCAAACTTCCCGTTTACCCTGGTGTCACCAGGAATTAAAGATTAATCTCCTGGACACTGCAGCAAGCAACCCAGGAGAAATAAATCATAGGGACATTAAAAAAGACATGGTATGCTTTTCTAGTTTTCTTGAACACATTTGTTAATTATAAACAGATTGGAAATGGGAAAAAAATGCTCAATGACCATGTGGGGTAGTTGGAAGTAGGAGTTCATATGAAGAAGCTTTCAGGAACACATTTGACTGTAGTCCAAATTGATGGTATCCCAACACATTTCAAATCTTAGCCCAACCTGTTCGTGTAGTGCACCTTACAATAAGTACATAGCATCCAAATCCAATTTGTCAAGCAAAAAGCTACAAACCAAGTTACATACAAGCAGCATCAGTGCAATGGGAAAATGTTACAGCACTCACATTAAATACTTCAACTGCAAGAAAATTCCAAGTATAGTGTCTTCTACTACTGTGAGGTACAAGAACATAAATAAGTGCAGGAGAAGGCCACAAGGCCCCTCGAGCCTGCTCTGCCATTCAACAGGAACATGGCAGATTTTCTACTTCAATTTCACTTTCCTCCCTTATTCCCCTTTCCCCCATTATAGCTGCTTTGACATTGCAGTGGTGATCTCAGGACATTGTTCCAATTTTTTGCCCTCCTCTCTCAAAGGTCACTTGGGAAAGATCAGAGGCAGCGGACCTACAAGAGAACGCACCAGAGAAGGAGAGGATATAAATACAGAGTGAGGCTCGGGACCTACAGTTACATGGGAGACAGCGGAGGCTACAGCTTCTATAGAACACCAGGTTTGGGCAAAAAAAAAAAATCAAACCGTAACATCACAAGAAAGTTGTAAGTTGATTAGCTGGTGAATATTGCTGCTTAGGGACCGAGGCTAAACAACCAGGAGTTTAAAAATTTTTTTTAAGTATTAAATATTAATAGCAGGTAACAAGTGAATAGTTGCTGAGTCTTATCTTGTATTTTTACTTAAGGTGTATTTAGTATTAAAAGGGTTTATCAGTATTAGTAAGGTTCATTAATTGTAGTACGGTTTGTTATTATTTGTCAGTTCTGAAGAAGGGTCACTGACCCGAAACGTTAACTCTGCTTCTCTTTCCACAGATGCTGCCAGACCTGCTGAGTGGTTCCAGCATTTCTTGTTTTTATTATTATTATTGACAAAGCTGTATTAGTATTATCGTGTCCTAGATAATCATTTGTGCAGAAAGTGTCGTCAGTTGCAGCAGCTTGAGCTCCAGGTTTTGGAACTTGAGCAGCAGTTGGTGACATTGCGGTGTATCCGTGTGGGTGAGAGCTATGTGGATAGTATGTTTATAGATGTGGTCACCCCACAGCTTCAGGGTACACAGGGAATGGGTGACCAGATAGTCAAAAAGAAACAGGCAGGTGGTGCAGGAGTCCCGAGTGCATTCCACTCTCCAACCAACATTCAGTTCTGAACACTGATGAGTGATGCTTCATCTGGGGACTGTAGCCAGAACCAAATCCATGGCATCATGGGTGGCTCAGCTGTACAGGGGAGTGCAAGGAAGACTGGTAGAGCAATAGAGATAGGGGATTCTACAGTTAGGGGAGCAGGCAGGCGTTTTTGCGGCCGCAGGATGCCTCCCTGGTGCCAGATACAAGGATGTCACTGAGCAGCTGCAGAACATTCTGTAGGGGGAGGGTGAACAGCCATATCTGTACCACAACATAGGCAAAAAAACAGATGAAGTCCTGCAGGCAGAGTTTAAGGAGTTAGGAAAGACATTAAAAAGCAGGACCTTAAAGGTAGTAATTGCCGGATTACTTCCAGTACCATGCGCTAGTGAGTATAGAAATAGGAGGTTAGAGCAGATGAATGTGTGGCTGGAGAGATGGTGCAGGAGGGAAGGTTTTAAACCCCTGGGGTACTGGGACCAGTTCTGGGGGCGGTGGGACCTATACAAGCTGAATGGTTTGCACTTCAACAGGGCTGGGACAGTTTTGTTGGTGATGTTGGGCAGGGTTTAAACTAGTTTGGCAGGGGAATGGGAAACAGAGGATGAATTCAGATGGGACAAAATCAGAAATGGAAATGGAAGGCAGAAAATTAGTGAATGAGTCTGGAAGGCTGAGGAAAAAAGGTTAGAAAATAAAACAAAAAGTTTGACACTGTTCAAGGGTATCTGCTTCAATGCAAGGAATATAGCAAATAAAGCAGACAAACGGAGGGCAAAGATAGAAACGTGGCAGTATGACATCATAGCTATTACAGAAACATGGCTTAAAGAGTCACAGGAATGACAGCTCAACATTCCTGGCTACAGGGTTTTCAGACGAGATAGAGAGGGAGATTAAAAAAAGGAGGGGGTGGGGGGGGTGGCAATTTTGGTTGAAGAAACTATTACAGCTGTGAGTAGGGATGGTATGTTCGAAGGTTCATCAAATGAGGCCATATGGATTGAGCTAAGGAACAGTCACAGAGTGCACTACAGACCCCTGAATAGTCAGAGGGAGATAGAACAGCAAATATGTAGACAAGTATCTGAAGTGCAAAAATAACAGGGCAGCAATGGTAGGGGATATTAACTACCCAAATATTAACTGGGATAGTTTTAGTGTGAAAGGAATGGAGGGAACAGAATTCTTGAAGTGCATTCAGAAGAACTTTTTTGGCCAGCATGTAGCAAGTCCAACAAGAGACGGTGCGGCTCTGGATTTGGTTTTAGGTAATAAAGCTGGGCAGGTGGAAGGAGTGGCAATGAGAAAGCATTTTAGTGGGAGAGTTCATAACTCAGTGAGTTTTAACATAATTATGGAAAAGGACAGAGATAGAACAGGAGTTAAAGTTCTAAATTGGGATAAGACCAATTTTACTTTGATTTAGCAAAAGTGGACTGGAAACAGCTACTTGAAGGTAAATCAGTGTTGGAGCAGCGGGAGGCATTCAAAAGGGAGATTCAAGTGGTTCAGAGCAAACATGTTCCTACAAAGAAAAAGGGTGGGATGGCCAAATCTAGAGCCCTTTGGATGTCAAGGAGCATATATGGTATGATAAGGCAGAAAAGGAAAGCTTATGTCAGACACCGAGAACTCAACACTACAGAAAGCCGAGAGCAGTACAGCAAGTGGAGGGGTGAAATCAAAAAGGAAATTAGGAAAGCAGAAAGGGCATGAAAGAATATTGGCAAGGAGAACCCGAAGATGTTTTATCAATACAATAAGAGTAAGAGTAACTAAGGAAAGAGTAGGGCCCATAAAAGACTAAAAATGTAACCTATGTTTAGAGGCGGAAGATATGGGTATGGTTCTTAATGAATACTTTGCGTCTGAATTCACAAAAGAAGGGGATGATGCAGGCATGGTACTAAGGAAGAGGAGTGTGAAATATTGGATGTGATAAAAATAGGGAGAGGGGAAGTATTAAGGGGATTAACATCTGTGAAAGTGGATAAATCACCAGGGCCGGATGAAATGTACCCCAGGCTATTAAAAGAAGCTGGGGGGAGAAACAGCGGATGCTCTGACCATCATTTTCCAATCCTTACTGGATGCAAGCGTGGTGCTAACGGATTGGAGGACTGCTAATGTTGTACCTTTGTTTAAAAAGGGAGTGAAGGATAGACCAAATAACTACAGGCCAGCCAGTCTAATTTCAGTAGTGGGAAATTATTGGAATCAATTCTGACAGAAAGGATTAACTATCACTTAGAAAGAAACGGAGCAATCACAGTGGCGCAGTGGTTAGCACCGCAGCCTCACAGCTCCAGCGACCTGGGTTCGGTTCTGGGTACTGCCTGTGCGGAGTTTGCTAGTTCTCCCTGTGACTGCGTGGGTTTCCTCCGGGTGCTCCGGTTTCCTCCCATATGCCAAAGACTTGCAGGTTGATAGGTAAATTGGCCATTGTAAAAAGAATTGCCCCTAGTGTAGGTAGGTGGTAGAAGAATTGAGAGAAAGTGGGGATATGAGATTGGAAATGGGATTAATGTAGGATTAGTATAAAATGGGTGGTTGATGGTCGGTGTGGACTCGTTGGGCCGAAGAGCCTGTTTCAGTGCTGTATCTCTCTATGACTCAATCAAGGACAGTCAGCATGGATTTAAGGGAAGATCCTGTTCGACCAACTTGTCTGAATTTTTTGAGGTGGTAACGAGGAGGATTGATGAGGGTAGTGCAGTTGATGCAGTCTACATGAAATTTAGCAAGGCTTTTGAAAAGGTCCCACATGGCAGACTGGATAGAAAAAAAAGCCCACGGGATCCAGGGGAATGTAGCAAGCTGGATACAAAATTAGATCAGTGGCAGGAAACAAAGGGTAATGATTGATGGGTGTTTTTGCGACTGGAAGGCTGTTTCCAGTGTGGTTCCACAGGGCTCAGTATTGGTCCCCAGCATATGTTAATGATTTGTAATTAAACGTGGGAGGCGTGATCAAGAAGTTTGCAGACAATGCAAAAATTAGCCGCGTAGTTGATAGTGAGGAGGGAAGCTGTAAACTGCAGAAAGATATCAAAGGACTGGTCAGGTGGGCAGAAAAGTGGCAAATGGAATTCAACCTTGAGACGTGTGAGGTTATGCATTTGGGGAGGTCAAACAGGCAAAGGAATTCACAATAAATGGAAGGTTACTCAGAGGTGTAGAGGAAGCGAGGGACCTTGGAGTGCATGTCCACAGATCCCTGAAGGTAGCAGGACCGGTTGATAAGGTGGTTAAGGCATATGGAATACTTTCCTTTATTAGCCAAGGCACAGAATATAAGAGCAGTGAGGTTATGCTGGAAGTATATAAAACACCAGTCAGGCCACAATGTGAGTACTGCGTGCAGTTCTGGTCACCTCATCACAGAAAAGATGTAACTGCAAATAGAGAGGGTAGAGGAGATTTATGAGGATGTTGCCAGGACTGGAAAATTGCAGCTTTGAGTAAAGATTGGATAGGTTGGGGTTGTTTTCCTTGAAACAGAAGAGGCTGAGGGGAGATTTCATGGAGGTGTAGAAGGTTTTGAGGAGCCTGAATAGAGGGTGGGGGGGGGGGTCTGGAACTCATTGCCTGAAAGGGTAGTAGAGGCAGAAACCCTCAACACATTTAAAAGGTGTCTGGATATGCACCTGAAGTCCCATAACCTCCAGGGATACGGTCCAAGTGCTGGAAAATGGGATTAGCTGGGTGGTTCTTTTTTCAGTTGGCGCAGACACGATGGGCAGAGTGATGTAAATATTTCTACATTTTGTAAATATTCTAAATATTTGAAAAGGAAGAATGAGCAGGGATGTGGGGAGAGGGCAGGAGAGCGGCAGCATGTGAATTGCTCCTTAGGAGGGCCAACACTGCCATGATGGGTCGTACGGCCTTCTTCTGTGCTGTAACGATTCTATGATTATTTTCTAGGTGCCAAGTCTGGCTGGGCTACAATTTCACCACTGCCAACCATCCTCAGCTATCTCACATAAGTGGGTGTTCTTCCTGTATCAGCAGGCTACAACAACTTGCATTTGTACAGCGATTTTAACATAGCAAAACATTCCAAAGCGCTTCACAGGAGTGTTATCAGACAAAAATCTGGCACTAAGACCACATAAGGAGATACTAGGAGAGGTAACCAAAGGTTTGGTCAAAAAAGCAGATTTTAAAGAGGGTCTTAAAGGAGCAGAGAGTTGCAGAGGTTTAGGGCAGGAATTCCAATGCTTGGGGCCGAGGTAGCTGAAGGAACAGCCACCAGTGGTGGGGTGAAGGAAAATAGGAATGCAGAGTTCATGGATGATTATCCAGTTGGAGGAGGTGACTGAGATGGGAAGGGGCGAGATCATGCGTGATTTGGCCATTCAAACATAACTGAACGCAATCCTGTTTTTTTTTTTAACCAACACAGGTACTTTGCAGCATGTGTCTTTGTGAAGTGGTTAGAAGAAGCACCTTGTCTGATTTTTCTCTACTTGTCAGTTACAATGTTGCCAAAACATTCTCTCAAAAAGAACATAGCAGGGATAGAAATTACGGTTTTGCCTGATGTGAAAACTTGAATTCATACAGCGTCTTTCGCGACTTCAGAATGTCCCAAAGTGATTTACACCCAATGTAAAGTAGGAAGCGTGACAGTCATTTTTGCACATAGCAAGGTCCCACAAACAATAACGTAACGGTGCCCCGATAATCTCTTTTTAGTGACGTTGGCTAGCAGATGAATATTGACTGGGACATCAAGAGGTCCCCTGCTCTTCTTTGAAAAAGTGCGATGGAATCTTTTACGAGAGGGCACCAACAATAACTTGTACTTAAATAGTGCCTTTAATGTAGTATCTATCACAGGAGCATTGTAAAATACAATTTGGCACGGAGCAATATAGGAGATGACCAAAAGCTTGGTAAAAGAAGTAGGATTTAAGGAGTACCTTAAAGGATGAGAGAGAGAGAGAGAGAGAGAGAGAGAGAGAGAGAGAGAGAGAGAGAGAGAGAGAGAGAGATGCAAAGGTGGAGGGGTGTAGGGAGGGAATCCCAGAGCTTAACACCATGGCAGCTGAATGCACAGCCACCAATGTGGGTGTAAAATTGGGAATGCTGAAGGAGCTGGAATTGGAGGACTGCAGATATCTCAGGGGGTTGTAGGGCTGGAGATTACAGAGAAAGGGAGGGACAAGGCTGTAGAGGGATTTGAAAACAAGGATGAGAATTTTAAAATTGAGATGTTGCTTAACCAGGAATCAGTGTAGGGTTAGCAAGCATGGGGGTAATTGGTAAATGTGCCTTGGTGCAATGTTAGGACGCTAGCAGCAGAGTTTTGGATGACGTCAAGTTTAGGGATGGTAGAACATGGGATGCTGGCCAGGAGTGTTAGAATAGCCAAGTCTAGAGGCAACAAAGGCATGGATAAGAGTTTCAGCAGATGAGCTGAGGCAGGCAGAAGGTCAGCTGATGTTATGGAGGTGGAAATAGGCAGTCTTGGTGATGGCGTGAATGCATTGTCATAAGCTGATCTCAGGTCAAATATGACATCAAGATTGCGAGCAGTCTGGTTCAGCCTCAGACAGTTGCCATGGAGAAGGATAGAGTCAGAGTTATATAGCACAGAAACAGGCCCTTTGATCCATCGTGTCTGTGCCGGCCATCAAGCACCTAACTATTCTAATCCCATTTTCCACCACTTGGCCCGTAGCCTTGTATGCTATGGCATTTCAAGTGCTCATCTAAATACTTCTTAAATGTTGTGCAGGTTCTTGCCTCTGCCACCCCATCAGTCAGTGTGTTCCAGATTCCAACCACCCCCTGGGTTAACATTTTTTTCCTCAAATCCCCTCCAAACCACCTGCCCCTTACCTTTAATCTAAGGGAAAAAGTTTATTCCTATCTATCCTATCAATGCCCCTCATAATTTTGTAAACCTCAATCAGGTCCCCCCTCAGCCTTCTCTGCTCTAAAGGAAAACAACCCTAGCCTTTTCAGTCTCTCTTCATAGCTGAAATGCTCCAGCCCAGGCAACATCCTGGTGAATCTCCTCTGCACCCTCTCCAGTGCAATCACATCCTTCCTATAGTGTGGTGCCCAGAACTGTACACAGTACTCCAGCTGTGGCCTAACTAGCGGAGGATGGAGTTCGTGGCAGGAACGAAAGGCAATAGCTCTGGTCTTACCAGTATTTAGTTGAAGCAAATTTTTGCTCATCCAGTACTAAATGTTTGACAAGCAGTCCGACAATTTAGAGACAGAGATAGATAGTGGAGGAGTTGAGCAACATGGTGGTGAGGTAGAGCTGGGTGTTGTCAGTGTACATATGAAAACTGACAATTTTGTTTTTGGTTGATGTCGTCAAGAGGCAGCATGTAGATGAGGAATAGGAGGAGGTCAAGGATAGATCCTTGGAGGACATCAGAGGTAATGGTGCAGGAGTGAGAAGAAAAGCCATTGCAAGTGATTCTCTGGCTGTAATTGGATAGATGAGGATGGAACCAGGCAAGTAGAGTTAGTAACATAGGACTTAGAAGCAGGATTAGGCCATTTAGCCCTTTGAGCCTGCTACGCCATTTGATAAGATCAAGGCTGATCTGGATGTGGTGTCAACTCCACTTTCCTGTCTGCCCCCCCACAACTCTGGACTCCCTTGTCTATCGAAAATCTATCTAACTCAGCCTTGAATAAATTCAATGACCCAACCTCCGCTGCTTTCTGGGAAAGAGAATTCACAGACTAATGACCCTCCGAGAAAAAAATTCTCCTTATCTCCATCTTAAAAGGGTGGACGCTTATTCTTAAACTGTGTCCCCTAGTTCTAGGCTCCCCCACAAGAGGAAGCATCCTCCCAGTATCCAGTTTATCAAGTCCCCTCAGGATCTTATATGTTTCAATAAGATCACCTCTCATTCTTCTAAACTCCAATAGGTACAGGCCCAACCTGTTCAACCTTTCTTCATAAGATAAGCCCTTCATCCTCAGCATTAGTCGAGTGAACCTTCTCTGAACTGCTTCTAACGCAATTATATCCTTTTTCAAATATGGAGACCAAAACTGTACACAGTACTCAAGGTATGGTTTCACCAAAGTCCTGTACAGCTGCAGTGAAACGTCCTCACTTTTATACACTATTCCCCTTGCAATAAACATCAACATTCCACTTGCCTTCCTAATCACTTGCTGTAAGTGCATATTAAGTTTTTGCGATGTGTGTACCAGGACGCTCAGATCCCTCTGCACCACTTAGTTTTGCAATCTCTCTCCACTCAAATAGCTCCATGCAGCTGGATGATGATTGAGAGGCATTGGATAAGGATGGAGTGGTCAAGTATCCAAGGCTCCAGATGGGTCGAGAAGGATGAGGAGGGCTAGATTACCTTTGTCGTGGTCACGTAGGATGTCATCTGTAACTTTGATAAGAGCAGATGGGGCCTCTGTTTAATGTTTCACCCAAAATATGACACCTCTGACAGTACAGCACACTCTCAGTATTGCACTTAAGTGCAGTAGAAGAGCAGTCTTTCTACTGCATTTAGTTTTGTAACATCATGTTAACCGGTGCCATGCAAGGGCTAACCTTCTGACTGTGTGTAGACTGGTTGTAGCATTTTGGTTGAAGCACGTGCCCATTGCTGTGCATGGTGATCTGTGAATTGACCTACTGCCATGGCAGCTGGACATTCACCAGCCCCAGTGAAAAGCAGGTCTTCGTTGTTGCTCACCAAAGAGACCAAAACCTGACAGATTTGATGTTGGGACCTGGGGGTGCACGTGCATCAATCTTTGAAGGTGGTAGGACATATTGAGAGAGTAGTTAGCATAGCATATGGGATTTTGGGCTTCATAAATAGAGGCGTCGAGTACAAAAGCAGGGAAGTCATACTGAACCTTTATAAAGCTCTGTTTAGGCCCTAACTAGAGTACTGTGTCCAGTTCTGATCACCACACTTTGAGAAGGATGTGAGGGTCCTTGAAAGGGTGCAGAGGAGGTTTACCAGAATAGTTCCAGGATGGGAGATTTTAGTTACAAGGGTTGGTTGGAAAAGCTGGGGTTGTTCTTCCTGGAGGAAAGATGATTTGACAGGGGTGTACAAGATTAGGACAGGCTTAGATAAGTTAGACAAGAAAAAAACTGTTCCCATTAACTAATGGTCCAAGGGCTAGGGGACACAGATTGAAGGTTTTGGGCAAGAAATGTGAGGAAGAACTTTTTTTAATGTAGCGAGTGGTAATGACCAGGAAATCGCTGTCCAAGTGGGTGATAGGGACAGAAACAATCAATGATTTCAAAAGGAAATCGGATGGGCACTTGAAGAAAATAAGCTTTCAGGGACTGACTGGATTGCTCCATGGAGATTCAATGGGCCGAATAGCCTCCTCCTGTGCCATAAATGACTCTATGACAATGACTTATCACTGGCTTTGAAATAGAAAAACCCAAGTCACAGGAGCTGGTGACTGATGAATAGAAAAGCACATATAACTTTTTTGAATAGCAGCTGTTTATATCCAGTTGATGTACGGCGGTGCAAAATTTCACACCTCTGTTGTGGTAACAGCAACAAGTGGAAGACAATGTGTGACATTCCATAAAGAATGCCAGATAGTGTTAATTGGCTCAATTAGAAGTCAGTTTCCTTGTGTGGTGGTAGGATCTGCATACGGTCTGCTAATAGCTACTGGGAATGATTTGGCTATCTAATTGTCGGGTTGTATTGCAGAACTGTTTTTCTCCATTGCCAGCTCCTCGTCCTGCTGTTCTGTAAACCCACAGTCAGGAACATTCAACAGCTCATCCTCCCCCATTTTCCACATTTCCAGCACAATGCCACCACCAATCACATCTTCCCCTCCCCTTTCAGCATTCCAAAGGAACCCTTCCCTCCGCGAGAACCTGATCCACTCTGACATCACCCCAAAACCTACTCCCCTTCGCGTGCAAGCAAAAGAGATGCAACATCTCCTACCCTTTCACCTCCTCCCTTCCCACTGTCCAGGGCCCCAAAAACTCTTCCCAGGTGAAACAGCGATTTACTTTGTACTTTTACACTAACATGTTTCCTACATTCTAACAATAGCTGTAATTGTGAAGTACTTCAATGGCTGTAAAGCACTTTAGGGCATTCTGAAGTTGTGATAGGCGCTATATAAATGAAAGCTTTTCTGTATAATGGAAGTAACTGTTTGGCCCAAATGATTGGCTCATTGGACTTTCAGGCCTTGAAGAGATTTCTCTTGACTTACTGGTCAGGTTCCTACAATGAACTAAAGCTTGGACCATCTCAAACTTGGCTCCTAGTGTGAACTGGTCTCGGCACTGTGCAAAGCCACTGCACCGCACAGTTTTCCTACAGCCAGTCTATACTCTCACCTTGTATTTTTCTACAATGCAGAAAAGTATACAGTCGCCAAGGACTGTGACCACGAAATTGCTCCATTGGATATATTAGTGAACGAATGTTTGTGCTTCGATGTAATACCTCTTTTAGTAGAAACACTAACTTATTTATAAAATAAATGGGCTAAGCTGCTATTAAAATACCAGCAGCAAAACTATTAAGCATTTATATGCTAATATCCTACGGAGAGATTTCAGGACCTGCATGATTTAATACCCCACAACATCAGTCCACGACTTTTCATTTTAAATGCCCTTTGCCAAAATCTACTGAGATCGGCTTTTTCCAAATCTGAATGCACATGTTGAACACAAGATGGCACCAAAAATCCTCTCCTGCACCTGAGGACTTCAAGCACGGCACCCAGCCCATTATGTATTTCAAATACCCTCCTCCTTATTCAGAATCTTTTTTGCAAGTGTTTCAAGATTTGAGATGCAGATGTATACATTCAGCTGATATCAGAGGGTCATCAATGAATGTGCAGACTACAAGCTCCAAATAATTATACAAATTATATGATGATATGGGCAAGCAGACAGCATGTGAAGCAGTCTGTTACAGTAAGTGTGTGTGCGCAAGATAAAAAGAAAAAAAAATGTCAAATTTGAAAATAATGACAGAAAATGCTGGAAATACATAGAAGACCCACCAATAGCTGCAAAGAGACAGGTTAAATTTTGGGTGTTTTCACAAACGGTTGGCAGAAATGAAATTGACAAATGTAAGAGTTTTAAGAATTAAATCCTAAAGTTCTATTAAAAGCATTGATGGCCCGCTATGATGGAGCAGACAGACAGCTTGTTCAAAAGAAGTGCACTTACATGGTTTATGTGGTTACTCTTCCTCTTCTCCCTCACTGTTTTTAAAAGAAAGAAAGAAATTTAAAACATGTCAGTAAATGGTTAATCTTTGAGCCAAATGTAGACTTTTGGATTATGATTTTTACTTGGCATGGCAGATACAGGACAGCTGAAGTATTGCAAGCACGTTAATACAGTAAGTTCCTTACATGGTACTGCTCACATCCTCAGGGTGCCCGAAAGCACTCTGCAACCAATGCAGTATTTTTCAACTTTAATCACTTGATTTGTAAGCAAATGTGGCAGCCAATTTCTGCACAGCAAGGTCCCACAAACAGGAATGCATAAATGAGCAGTTAATTGTGCTCAGTGGTGTTAGTTGAAGGACAATATTGGCTAGGGCACCTGGAGAATTCACCTATTTTTCTTCAAATAGTGCCATGGAATCTTTTACATCCCACCCAAAAGTGCAGATGAGGGCTTGGTTTAACATCTCATCTGAAAAATTGCACCTCCAACAGTGCAGCACTCTATCAGTACTGCAGTGTCAGCCTAGATTATGTGCTCAAATCCTGGAGGAGGCTTGAGCCCACAACCTTCTGAACCAGAGCAAACAATTCTACCATATATTCAAGTCAGAGGGATCGACAGATTTTTGGATGTCAAGGAATATGGGGACCATGCACGAAGGTGCAGCCGAGATAGAAGATCAGCCATGAATGGCGGAGCAGGTTCCAGGGGTCACCTGATCTACTTCTGCTTCTATGTTCTGATGCACCACTGAACCAACTGACGATTATTGTAAGGCAACATAGGGTGAGCCAGCTTTCCTTTATGGATAGGAAATTACTCTTGGACTTTCAACATTCAGGGACACTTCGTCGGCTGCCTCACACAAAGGCCCAAGTGCATGCGTGAGATGACATCTGGAATACTGCGTGCAGGTTTGGTCTCCATACTTAAGGAAGGATATACTTGCCTTGGAGGCAGTACAGCGACGGTTCACTAGATTGGTTCCTGGAATGAGAAGGTTATCCTATGATGAGAGGCCGAGTAAATTAGGCCTATATTTCTGGGGTTTAGAAGAATGAGAGGCAATCTCATTGAAACATACAAGATTCTGAAGGGGTTGGATAGGGAGGATGCTGAGAGATTGTTTCTACTGGTCGGGGAATCTAAAACACTGGGGCATAGTCTCAGGATAAGAGGCGGATCATTTAGGACTGAGATGAGGAGAAATTTCTTCACTCAAAGTGTTGTGAATCGTTGGAATTCTCTACTCCTGATGGCCGTGGATGCGCCATCATTGAATATATTTAAGGCTGGGATAGACAAAGTTTTCGTCTCGGGGAATATGGGGCTCAGGTGGGAAAGTGGAGTTGAAGCCCAAAGATCAGCTATGATCATAGTGAATGTTGGAGCAGTCTCGATGGGCTATATGGTCTATTCCTGCTCTTATTTCTTGTGTTCTTGTATGTGCAGTCGTAAAAAGAAAAATAGTTAGGATGCCTCCCGGTGGATGCTTGCTCTGCCTGTAGTATTTTTCCCAAATGCGAGAGTAGGTGGCATGGCCCAGGAACGGGCTGGCTGGTTTGTCACAGGGAAACTGGTCTCGGTGCCATTTAGTCACCAGCAACCCCTTAGCCTGCTCTTGGAGCTTCCTAGCACAAGTCAGAGGTCTCCACAGAGGACTCTACCTTTTCCAAACTACTTAGAGCCAGCAGTCACCTGGATCAATGGATCATCTGGTCGACCATCACCTGCACTTAACTGGCCTTTTGCCTGCAGATGCGAGATAAGCTATTGGCTGCTGGTGGTTTCCTTAAAAAGAGTGCGAGACTCCGCTGAAATTTTCACCAATTTAGATAAGAAATTCAGTTTTCAAACTTTTAAAAAAAAGAATCTAACTTTCGATACAGAATCCGAAAATCTACACCACTTTAACACTCCATTGATGAAACGCATCATTTACATTTTATGTAAATTTTGCATGATGTCACCATCATTTAGAGGGGTATGATGAGAAAGAATTCAATTGATTTGTGTGCAGATACAACACAAAAAGCTGTGTAAACAAGTTCAAACAAAATCTTGCATTCATTCAGTGCCTTTAACATAAAGAAAAATGTCCGAAGGGACCCCACAAATGGAAAGGGCTATGCGAGCCATGGAGGGAGAGATTAGTAGGGATGACCAAAACCTGACCAAAAAGATGGTTCTTGAGAAGACTTTTAAAGGAGCAGAGACTGGTGGACATGCAGAGGACGTTAGGGGGAAGAATGGAGCCAATGCCACCAAAGGATCCAACACTGGTAAGTTAAAGGGAAGGAGTTGTATTTGAAAAAAAAAATCAAAATCAGAGGTCTGAAGGAAAGTAATACAAGACTTGGAGGATGTTGTAGAGATAGGGTGCAGCAAGATCAGGAAGAATTTGCGAAGAATAAGTTCAAATTTTAATACGTTGTGGGACGGGCTAATGTAAGTCAATGATCGGTGAATGGAATTTAGTATAAAACAGGATATATTTTGCTACATTTTGGACAAGTGGAAGTTTGCGAGGATGGGAGGGCATTAAAATAATCAAGTCCAAAGGTGACAAAAAATGGATAAGAGAAGGGTTTCAATGACAGAGGGGCTGTTGGTGACAGTTAGGATAGGTTTCAGTCCGGGAAGGGGACTGAAATCAATGCTTAGAGGAGGATGGCGTGGGACCCTCCTGGCTCGGTACTGGGATCATTGCTTTTCTTGTTTTAAAAATAAAGACCTGGATTTAGATATGGCCTCCTTCTATGCTGTAAGATTCAATGAGAATGGAGTTACAGGCTGCCACTTTCGTCTTTAATTGGCCCCATAGCATGTGTGCAGTGAGAGCAGTGAGAGAGTATTCCCATAGTCAGACCACTGGCAACAATTCGAAAAACTGTGACTGAAAGAAGTTAGAGGAGAGATAGGATGGGAGTTGGGGGGGAGAAAGGAGGGGTGAAAGCAGGTGAAGAAGGGTAACAGAAGTATTGCTCACCAAATGTGCAGTACACAATAATTTCCCATTATACTTCAGTCTCCAATTTACTGAGCAATTTAAGATTCAAACTATCACCCATCATTCTAAATATTATGCACCTATGCTCAAACAAACAACCTCATCCATCACATTAATGCGAGTAGCACTACTAGTTTAAGTTGTATACATGTATTATAATTTGTACATTATAAGCAATGCTTGGGCATGAAAGGGGTTAAAATATTAAAAGTGTCTGCTGGTAGGGGTATGGGGTATATGGGCAGCTGGTAGACCTGAAAGAGGGGGCACACAATAATTTTGGGAACCTCTGCCTCAGAGTCACCTGGTTCAAGTAAGCTAAAGGGGTTTAAAAATCCCTCAACTTGATTGAGTTACTGAAATATCAATGTTAAGAATTTCTTTACCTTCAGAGTTGCTGGTCACCATGACCCCCAGGTTGCTGATATATTGGAACCTGCGGTCCTGGTCATATCCTTACGGATGACAGACAGCTCTAAAAGGTAGATAAGCAAAAACAACCTTCTCATTACCTCAGCAATTAACAGGGAACAAAGAGGATACCCCCTTCTGCCACCTTTGCCAAGTAATTTTGGGAAGTGCAGTACTTAAAAGGAAAATGTTGCATGGGAAAGGATGAAGGAAGATAGATGCAGTTTTTCAGTGTGCTAAAGGCAACATATTCATCAATTAATGTTAGAAACCTTTATGGAACTTAGCAATGTAAAAAGGCAGTGTTTCTCATTTAAAATTTGGTGAATGAATATTATGGATAGTGTAGTTCCTGTGTTTAGAAAAAAAATAGAAATCAAAGCCATGTTATGACACTGCATGAGGTTTGCTTGTGTAAGTAGGATTATTGTTCCACAGTAGAGTTTATAGTTATCATGTTGACCAGGAAGCATCCAGCATTTCTAAACAGACAGAACATTACTCTTGCAGATAACGGACAACAATGACATGCAGAAATCATGGTATTAATCTGACTTGTATCTACTCACCATCTGGCTGTGACTTGCTCAGGAAAATGGTGCTGGCTCTTGGGTGGTCAGATGGGTTGGATTCAAAGTTCATATCTAAGAAAGAAGATGGACAGAAAAAGAATAAAACAGCATTCAAGATTACAAGTGAAACCAAAGAAGAGAGCAGAGCGGGACTAGCAGATGCTTAAAAGAGCGGGAGAGAGAGCGGGTCCAGTGAGCAGTTGCGGGAAGGAGAGGGTGGTGGGGGGGGTGGGGAAGGGAGACAGAGACAGAGACACAGCAGGACCAGCGATAATTTTAAAAGAGCTATCCAGTCCACTCTAGGCCACCAGAGCACATCGACTTCATTCTGATGGGGGGGGGGGGGGGGGGGGGGGAGAAATCGAACTGTGACGTCACGGGAAAACAGGTAGTTGATCGGTTTGTGAGTTTTTATCATTCGTCTCTCAAAACCCTGGTAATTATACTAATTGTAAGATTTTACTTACTAATACTAGCAAAGCTCAATAGATTGGCTGCATATTTCCTATTAAGTAAATAATTAATTAATTAGTTATTTAAAACACAAATCAGGATGGCAGGGCAGGTGATGTGTTGCTGCTGCAGTAGGTGGGTGCTGGTGGATGCCACAGCGACCACGTCTGCAGTAAGTGTCGACATCTCAAGGAGCTTCGTCTCAGTCAGTGAGCTGGAGGCCCAGCTACAAACTGCGATGCATCAGGAAGGGGGAAGATACCTGGACACTTTGCTCCAGAAGGGAGTCACACTCATAGGATAGGGACATCTGATTTGGTCAGTGGTCAGGGACATGAGGGTGTGACTGCGAGTGAGGCAGGTAAGGGGATCGAGAAGGCAGAAGTAGAGAAGCCTCAGCCCTTGCAATTGTCCAATAGGTATGAGCTTCTTTCAGCTTGTTTGAATGAGAGCGAGGGCTGCAGGGTGGTTGAGCATACTGACCATGGTCATTCAAGTGGGGGGAGTAAATAGGAATCTAGTATTAGTAAGGGAAAGTATAATTAGGGGGATAGACACCATTCTCTGCAGCCAAGAGCAAGAGTCCACAAGTTGGTGTTGCCTGCCCAGTGCCAGGGTTCGGGACATCTACTCGGACTTTGCAAAATGGGAGGGGAAGGATCCCGTTGGCGTGGTCCACATGGGTACCAATGACATAGATAGGACTAGGAAAGAGGTTCTGCATAGGGAATATAAGCAGCTAGGGATGAAATTAAAAAGCAGAACCTCAAAGATAATAACCTCTGGGTTATTGCCTGAACCACGAGCAAATTGGTTTAGGGTAAATAAGATTAGACAGTTAAATGCGTGGCTCAAAGATTGGTGTGGGAGAAATGGGTTTTGATTCATGGGGAATTGGCACCAGTACTGGGGAAAGTGGCAGCTGCACTGTTGGAACGGTCTACACCTAAATCGTGCTGGGACCAGTGTTCTGGCGAGTTGTATAACTAGGGCAGTAGAGAGGGCTTTAAACTAAATAGTGGGGGTGAGGCATCAAGTGATTGAAGACGTGATAATTTAAACAGTAGAAGCTAAGAGAGTAAGATGAATAAGCATAATGATAATCAGGGTGTGACAGGAAGCAACAGTGCGTACAAACTGAAGAGTGAGCCAGCAGATAAGACTAGAGGTTGTGAAATAATACAGTGGAGAGGGGAGGGTTCGGGAGAGGTGAGATTTAGAAATTCAAAGAGAAAGGCCAAGGCATCGGAACAGTATAGCGTTGTGGGTAAAGACAAGCAGGGACAGACAGTTTAACAGAAATTGTAGATCAGCAAATGAGGTAATTGAATGGAACAGAACCAAAAAAATGAAATTAAAGGTTCTATATCTGAATGCGTGAAGCATCTGCAATGAGATAGATGAACTAGTGGCACAAATAGAGGTACATGAAGATCTAATCACCATTGCAGAGACATGGTTGCATGGTGACCAAGGTTGGGAAATAAATATTCCAGGCTACACAGTATTTCGGAAAGACAGACAATAGCAAAGGAGGACGGGTAGCACTGATGATAAGGGATGGCATAAGGGCATTAGCGAGAAAGGATCTGGCCTCAGAAGATCATAAAGTAGAATCAGTATGGGTGGAAATAAGGAATAGCAAGAATCAGAAAACTCTGGTGGGAGTAGTTTATAGGCCCCCTAACAGTAGTTATACCATTGGACAAAGCATTAAACAAGAAATTATTGGAGCTTGTAATAAAGGCAATGTAATAATTGTGGGGGAATTCAATCTTCATATAGACTGGGACAATGAAATTGACAGGAGTGGTCTAGATGATGAGTCTGTAGAATGTTTGCGGAACAGTTTCTTGGAGCAATACATTGTGGAGCCAACTAGGGATAAAGCTATCTTAGATCTAGTATTGTGTCATGAAGCAGGGTTAATAAGCAATGTCATCGTAAAAGATCCACTGGGAAACAATGATCATACCATCAATGAATTCCATGTTAAGTTTGAAAGTGACATGCTCCAATCACAAACAAGAATCTTAAACTTAAACAGAGCCAATTATGTAGGGGAGAACATAATGAGGGGAGAACCAGCTAAGGTAAATTGGGTAAATAGATTAAAAAGTATGGCGGTAAATGAACAGTGGGAAACCTTTAAAGAATCAATTCAAAATGTTCAATAAAAATATATTCCTTTGAAAAAGAAAAATTCAGCCTGAAAGGCCCATCTGTGGCTCACTCAAGAAGTTAAGGATAGTAGTAAATTAAACAACTTACAATGTTGCAAAAAAGAGCAAGTCTGAGGATTTGGAGTGTTTTAGAAACCAGCAAAGGGCCACCAAACAGTTGATAAAAAAGGAAAAAACAGAATGAGAGTAAACTAACCAGTTTCATAACAGATTGTAAATGTTTTTATAGGTATATCAAAAGGAAGAGAGCAGCTAACGTAAACATTGGTCCCTTGGAAGCAGAGACAGGAAAAATTATCATGGGGAATGAAGACATGGCAGAGGCATTGCACAAATATTTTGTGTCTGTCCTCACAGTAGAAGGCACAAGTTCCATACCAGAAATAGACAGTAACGTAGGGGCTAAAAAGAGTGAGGAAATTAAGGAAATTCATATCAGCAGAGAAAAAGTATTGGAGAAACTTAACGGACTAAAATCTGACAAATCTTCAGGACCTATGTTCTAGGGTTCTGAACAAGATAGCTGCAGAGATTGTGGGTGCGCGAGCTATGGCTTTCCAAAATTCCCTAGATTCAGGAACAGTCCCATCAGATTGGAAGTTGGCAAATGGTTTTTCAAGAAAGAGTGAGAGAGAAAACAGGGAACTGCAGGTCAGTTAGCCTGATATCAGTTGCTGGAAAAATGCTGGAATCTATTATTAAAGAAGTCTCAACAATGCACTTAGAAAAGCACAGTATGATTAGAACAAGCCAACATGGTTTTACTAAATGGAAATCCAGTTTGACAAATTTATTAGTGTTTTTTGAGGATGCAACTAGTAGGGTAGATAAAGGGGAACCAGTTAATGTAGTACACCTGGATTTCCAAAAGGTATTCAATAAGGTGCCACACAAAAGGTTAATTGGCAAGATAAGGGCTCATGGAGTTGGGGGTAATATATCAGCAATAGATAGATGATTGGTTAACAGACAGAAAGCAACGAGTGGGCATAAACGGATCATTTTCAAGTAGATAGTGGAGTGTTTAGTAAAGCCTTTGACAAGGTCCCGCATGGCAGACTGGTGCAAAAGGTGAAGTCACACGGGATCAGAGGGGAGCTGGCAAGATGGATACAGAACTGGCTCAGTCACAGAAGACAGAGGGTAACAGTGGATGGGTGTTTTTCTGAATGGAGGGATGTGACTAGTGGTGTTCCGCAGGGATCTGTGCTGGGACCTTTGCTGTTTGTAGTATATATAAATGATTTGGAGGAAAATGTAGCTGGTCTGATTAGTAAGTTTGCGGACGACACAAAGGTTGGTGGAGTTGCGGATAATGATGAGGATTGTCAGAGGATACAGCAGGATATAGATCGGTTGGAGACTTGGGCGGAGAAATGGCAGATGGAGTTTAATCCGGACAAATGTGAGATAATGCATTTTGGAAGGTCTAATGCAGGTGGGAGGTATACAGTAAATGGCAGAACCCTTCGGAGTATTGACAGGCAGAGAGATCTGGGCGTACAGGTCCACAGGTCACTGAAAGTGGAAACGCAGGTGGATAAGGTAGTCAAGGAGGCATTCGGCATGCTTGCCTTCATCGGTCGGGGCATAGAGTATAAAAATTGGCAAGTCATGTTGCAGCTGTACAGAACCTTAGTTAGGCCACACTTAGAATATTGCATGCAATTCTGGTCGCCACACGACCAGAAGGACGTGGAGGCTTTGGAGAGGGTACAGAGGAGGTTTACCAGCATGTTGCCTGGTCTGGAAGGCATTAGCTATGAGGAGAGGTTGGAAAAACTCGGATTGTTTTCACTGGAACGACGGAGGTGGAGGGGCGACATGATAGAGGTTTACAAAGTTATGAGTGGCATGGACAGAGTGGATAGTCAGAAGCTTTTTCCCAGGGTGGAAGGGTCAGTTACTAGGGGACATAGGTTTAAGGTGTGAGGGGCAAAGTTTAAAGGGGATGTGCGAGGCAAGTTTTTTTTTTACATAGAGGGTGGTGAGTGCCTGGAACTTGCTGCCTGGGGAGGTGGTGGAAGCAGATACGATAGCGACGTTTAAGAGACATCTTGACAAATATATGAATAGGAACGGAATAGAGGGATATGGGCCCCGGAAGTGCAGAAGGTGTTAGTTTAGGCAGGCATCAAGATCAGCGCAGGCTTGGAGCGCCGAATGGCCTGTTCCTGTGCTGTACTGTTCTTTGTTGCAAGGATCAGTGCTGGGGCCTCACCTATTTACAATCTATATCAATGACTTAGATGAAGAGAGAGAGAGAGTAATGTATCCAAGTTTGCTGATGATACAAAGGTAGGTGGAAAGGTAAGCTCTGGGGAGGACAGAGAGGCTACAAAGAGGTTAAGTGAGTGGGTAACAAGATGGCAGATGGAGTATAATGTAGGGAAGTGTGAAGTTATGCGCTTTGGTCATAAGAATAGAAAAGCAGAATTTTTTTTTTTTTTTTTTAAAAGGTGCGCAACTTTTACGTGTTGATGTTCAAAGAGGTGTGCTTGTACAAGGACCACAGAAAGTTAACAACAAGCAATTAGGAAGGCAAATGGCATGTTGGTCTTTATCGCAAGGGGATTGAAGTACAGGAATAAGGAAGTACTGCTACAATTGTACAGGGTTTTGGTGAGACCAAATCTGGATTACTGTGTAGTTTTGGTCTCCACATTTAAGAAAGGATATACTTGCACTGGCGAGTGACAGTGAAGGTTCAATAGATTGGTCCGTAGATTTGGAGATGTTTCCATTAGATTGGAAAATAGCCAATATAACTCCTTTATTCAAAAAGGGAGGGAGACAGAAAGTAGAAAACTACAGGCCAGGTAATCAGGCAGAGTCAACATGGTTTTGTGAAAGAGAAATCATGTTTAACCAATTTATTGGAGTTCTTTGAAGAAGTCAGGTGCTGTGGATAAAGGGGAACCAGTGGATACACTGTACTTAGATTTCCAGAAGGCATTTGATAAGGTGCCACATCAAAGGTTATTGCAGAAAATAAAAGTTCATGGTGTAGGGGGTAACATATCGACATGGATAGAAGATTAGCTAGCTAACAGGCAACAGAGAGCAGGCACAAATGGGTCATTTTCTGGTTGGCAAGATGTAATGAGTGGTGTGCCACAGGGATCAGTGCTGGGGCCTCACTTTTTACAATTTATATAAATGACGTGGATGAAGGGACTGAAGGTATGGTTGCTAAATTTGCGGATGACACAAAGATAGGTAGGAAAGTAAGTTGTGAAGAGGACATAGGAAGGTTACGAAGGGATATAGATAGATTAAGTGAGTGAGCAAAGATCTGGCAAATGGAATATAATGTGGGAAAATGTGAAATTGTCCATTAGGCAGGAAGAATTTTTTAAAAAAAGCATATTATCTTAAATGGTGAGAGTTGCAGAGCTCTGAGATGCAGAGGGATTTGGGTGTCCTAGTGCATGAATCACAAAAGGTTAGTATACAGGTACAGCAAGTAATTACGAAAGTGAATAGAATGTTATCATTTATTGTGAGGGGAATTGAATACAAAAGTAGGGAGGTTATGCTTCAGCTATACAGGGCATTGGTGAGACCACATCTGGAGTACTGAGTATTGGTCTCCTTATTTAAGGATATAAATGCATTGGAAGCAGTTCAGAGAAGGGTTACTAGATTAATACCTGGAATGGGCAGGTCGTCTTACGAGGAAACGTTGGACAGGCTAGGCTTGTATCCACTGGAGTTTAGAAGAGTAAGAGGTCACTTGATTGAAAACATAGAAGATCCTGAGGGGTCTTGACAGGGTGGATGTGGAAAGGATGTTTCCTCTTGTGGGTGAATCCAGAACTAGGGGTCACCATTTAAAAATAAGGGGTTGCCCTTTTAGACAGAGATGAGGAGAAATTTTCTCTCAGAGGGTCGTGAGTCTTTGGAATTCTCTTCCTCAAAAGGCAGTGGAAGCAGAGTCTTTGAATATTTTTAAGGCAGAGGTAGATAGATTCTTGATAAGCAAGGGGGTGAAAGGTTATTGAAGGTAGGCAGGAATGTCGACTTGAGGTTACAATCAGATCATCCATGATCTTATTGAATGGCCGAGCAGGCTCGAGGGGCTGAGTGGCCTACTCCTGCTCCTAATTTGTATGTTTGTATGTAAATTGGGCCTGTACTCTCCGGAGTTTAAAAGAATGAGAGATGATCTCATTGAAACTTACAAGATTCTAAAGGGGCTGGATAGGGTAGACACAGAGATTATTTCTGCTGGTCGGGAAATCTGAAACACGGGGGCAGAGTCTCAGGATAAGCGGCCAATTATTTAGGACTGAGATGAGAAGAAATTAATTCACTCAAAGGGTTGTGAATCTTTGGAATTCTCTACCCGAGGGTTGTGGATGCTCCATCGTTGAATATATTTAAGGCTGGGATAGACGATTTTGTGTCTCTCAGGGAATCAAAGGGTATGGCGAGTGCGCAGGAAAGTAGAGTTGAATCCCAAAATCAGCCATGATCGTTTTGAATGGCAGAGCAAGCTCGATGGGCCATATAATTTACTCCTGTGCCTATTTCTTCTGTTCTTGCGTTTCACAAAATGATAGGTTTAGAGAAGTTATTTTTACTTGTGGCGAAGATCTAAACTGGAGGACATTAAAATAAGTTAGTTTCTAATAAATCTAATGGCAAACTCAGCAGATGCTTTTGTTATCCAGAGAATGGAACTTGCTACCATATGGAGTAACTGAGGCGAATAGCATAATTGCATTTAAGGGGCAGCTAGATAAGCACATGAGAGGGAAATGAATGAAAAGCTTATGCTGATAGGCTTACAAGTAGAGGTGGGAGGAGACCCGTGTGAAGAATAAGCACCGACACAGACCTTTTGGACTGAATGGCCTTTTCTGTGCTATACATTCCATGTAATCTTATGTAAATGGAAGATTTCCATGCAATTTTCTTCCGCTATCGATAAATTGTCAGACTGTTTGCCCGACATCGAGTATTGGATGAGCAGAAATTTCCTCCAATTAAATATTGGAAAGACCAAAGTCATCGTGATCCCTGCTACAAACGCTGCTCCCTAGCCACTGACTCCATCCCTCTCCCTGGCAACTGTCTGAAGCTGAACCAGACTGTTTGCAAATTTGGTGTCATATTTGACCAAACATGAGCTTCCAAACACATATCCACACCATCCCTAGGACCGCCTATTTCAACATCCATAGCATCACTTGACTCTGCCCGGTTCTGCTATTGAAACCCTCATCCATGCCTTTGTTACCTCTAGCCGTGACTATCGTTACGACCGAGGCTGGAGGAGTGCACTGTCTTTCTCTAGTTCCAACTCTTCACGGATCACAACATATATTTAAATTTTTACCCAGTTACCAATACGACCAATTACATACTTTATCTATTCTACGCTCAGAAAAAAAATCCATGAAGCAGGATTCTTTAATAAACAACAAAATTATTAATTTATTATAAAACAAGACTTATTGGATAAAGATGCGAAGCTTATTAACACAGGTTGAAATATAAAAGGTCCCTTCTAAATTAGCCCAACACACATGCCGGTTAAAGAAAAAGTAAATAATTTTTCTCTGCAGAGATCTCTATACAAAAAAGACAGGAAACTTTGGCCTAATACTTGTTAATTCTTGAAGAAAAAAAGATATGGAATGCCCTTTGGTCAGGCATCCAAATACACAGATGGTTGTCACTGTGATCTTTTTGGAGCAGTTCTTTTCAGGCGACATCGAGGATTAGGCTGGCAGGCTTTTCAGAAGAAATGCGGCATCAATTTCCGACACTGGATTTCCAGGGCTTTTCCAAAGAGATGGAAAAGGAAGAGCTGGTAGCTTCTCTCCTAGCAGGCTTACCCCCAACTGAATCAAAATAATATCCAAAACAAAATCAACTCTTGACATGTCACTTCTCTGTGAACAACTCCCCTAGTCACCAAGGCTCCTGCTGTTTACTTAGATTAAGACATGTGACTTCCAGTAAGGGCTTGTTCTTAAACAAATCCCCAAGTCCATTCTGTGACCCTTTTTTAAAAAAAAAGTCCAGCATCTATGCTCGGAATCCTGCACCTCTTGACTCCCCAAAGCCTGTCCACCATCTATAAGGCTCAAGTCAAGAGTGTGATGGATTACTCTCCAATTGCCTGGATGGGTGCAGCTCCAACAACATTCAAGAGGCTTGACACCATCCAGGACAAAGCAGCCCGCTTGACTGGCACCCCATCCACAAACATTCACTCCCTCCACCACCATATACAAAATTATGAGGAGCATTGATAGGAAGAAACTTTTTCCCTTAGCGGAGGGGTCAATAACCAGGGGGGCATAGATTTAAGGTAAGGTGCAGGAGGTTTCAAGGGGATTTGAGGAAAACTTTTTTCACCCAGAGGGTGGTTGGAATCTGGAACACACTACCTGAAGGGGTGGTAGAGGCAGGAACCCTCACAACATTTAAGAAGTACTTAGATGAGCACTTGAAACGCCATAGCAGACAAGGCTACAGGCCAAATGCTGGAAAATAGGATCAGAATAGATAGGTGATTGATGGCTGGCACAGACACGATGGGCTGAAGGGCCTGCTTCTGTGCTGTATAACTCTGATACCAACGTACAGTGGCAGCAGTGTGTACCATCTACAAGATGCACTGCAGGGCGGCAGTGGCGCAGTGGTTAGCACCGCAACCTCACAGCTCCAGGGACCCGGGTTCAATTCTGGGTACTGCCTGTGCGGAGTTTGCAAGTTCTCCCTGTGACCACGTGGGTTTTTGTAAATTGCCCTAGTGTAGGTAAGTGGTAGGGAATATGGGATTACTGTAGGGTTAGTATAAATGGGTGGTTCTTGGTTGGCACAGACTCGGTGGGCCGAAGGGCCTGTTTCAGTGCTGTATCTTTAAATAAAAAATAAATAAATAAAATGCAGCAAGGCTCCTTAGACAGCACCTTCCAAACCCGCGACCTCTACCAACTAGAAGGACAAGGGCAACAGATGCATGGGAACACCACCACCTGCAAGTTCCCCTCCAAGTCACACACCATCCTGACTTGGAACTATATCGCCGTCCCTTCACTGTCGCCGAGTCAAAATCCTAGAACTCCCTAGAACTTCCTAACAGCACTGTAGGTGTACCTACCCCACATGGACCAGCAGTTCAAGAAGGCAGCTCACCACCACCTTCTCAAGGGCAATTAGGGATGGGCAATAAATGCTGTCCTAGCCAGCGACGCCCACATCTCACAAACAAATTAAAAAAAAAATCTATGGAATCTCTTCAGTCTTTCAAATGAATCAATTTCCACAATTTTAAACACAAGTCCTCAAAAGATAGTAAAAATTGGAAGCACTTTCATAACACTATTCCAACACTCTTCCCAGATTTTACCCTCCATAAACCTGAGGCCATCCAAAACCCTGCAGTCCATGCCCTTACTTGTACTAAGTCCCGTTTACCATCACCCATGTGCTCATTGACCTACACTGGTGTCTGATTAAGTGCTGCCTAGATATCAAAAGTTCTCATCCCAGTTTTCAAATTCCTCAATGGCCTCACCCCTCCCCATCTCTGTAATATCCCCAGTCCCACAACCCTCAGAGATACCTGCACTCCTCTAATTCTGGTCCCTAGAGTGCCCAAGATGTTAATCGTTCCACCATTGGTGACCATGCCTTAAGCTGCCTAGGCCCCTTGCTCTGGAATTCCCTCCCTAAACCTCTCTGCCTCTCTAACTCTCTAACTCTCTTTCCTCCTTTATGATGCTCCTTAAAACCTAGCTCTTTGACCAAGCTTTTGGCCATCTGCCTTAATATCATTTTACATGGCTCATTTTCAAATTTTGCTTTATAATGTTCCCATGAAGCGCCTTGCTACATTTTATTAGATTAAAAGCACTATATAAAGAAAAGTTGTTGTTGTTATAGTATCGCACCCAAGTGACCACTTCTCATGTATGAATGATGACATGTCCTTGGTCGCTGGAAGGGTTCTCTACAACATGTGAGCACATATGTTTTACAACAGGAGCAGGGTGTTCCAAAAACCTCCCCATCCTCAATGATGGTGGAGTCCAGCACATCAGTACAAAAGACAAGGCTAAAGCATTAGCAACCATCTACAGCCAGAAGTGCTGAGTGGATGATCCTTCACAGCCTCCTCCCGAGGTCTCCAACATCACAGATGCCAGTCTTCAGCTAATTGAATTCACTCCACATGATATCAAGAAACGGCTGAAGGCGCTGGATACTGCAAAGGCTATGGGCCCTGACAACATCCTGGCAACTGCTGAAGACTTGTACTCCAGAACTTGCTGCGCCCTAGCTGAGTTATTCCAGTACAGCAACAGCACTGACCTCTATCTGACAATGTGGAAAACTGCCCAGGTTATGTCTTGTCCACAAAAAGCAGGACAAATCCAATCCAGCCAATATCTGAACCATCAGCCGATACTCAAACAGCAGAAAAGTGCTGGAAGGTATCACTGACAGTGCTATCAAGCAACACTTAATTAGTAACAACCTGCTCACTGATGCTCAGCTTGGACTCTGCCATAGCTGTTCAGCTCCAGACCTCATTACAGCCTTGGTTCAAATACAGACAAAAGGGCTGAACCCCAGAAGTGAGGTGAGAGTCACTGCCCTTGACATCAAGGCAGCATTTGACTTGAGTGTGGCATCAAGGAACCCTAGCAATAATAAAGTGGGAATTTAGGGGGAAACCCTCCACCGGTTCAAGTCATACTTGGCACAAGGGAAGATGGTTGCGTTTGTTGAAGGCCAATCATCTCAGCAGGAGTTAATCAGTATAGTATCCAAGGCCTAACCACCTTTAGCTGCTTCAATGACCTTCCCTCCATCATAAGATCAGAAATGGGGATGTTCGCTGATGATTGCAGTGTTCAGTACCATTCTCTACTCCTCAGATATTGAAGCAGCCTGTACCGCAGGCAGCAAGACCTGGACGACATTCAGGCTTGGATGATAAGTGGCAAGTAACATTCGTCACACACAAATGCCAGGCAATGACCATGTCCAACAAGAGAGAATCTAACCATCTCCCCTTGATATTCAATGACATTACCAGGACTGAATACCCCACCATCAACATCCTAGGAATTATCATTGACCAGAAACTTAACTGGAGCAGCCACATAAATATCATGGCTACAACAGCAGGTCAGAGGCTGGAATTCTGTGGCGAGTAACCTCCGTCCTGACTCCCCAAAGCCTGTCCACCATCTACACGGCACAAGTCAAGAGTGTGATGGAATACTCTCCACTTGCCTGAATGAGTGCAATTCCAAAAACACAAGCAGCTCAACACCATCCAAGACAAAGCAGCCTGTTTGATCGGCACCCCATCCACCACCTTAAAAATTCACTCCCTCCACCACCAGCACACAGCGGCAGCAGTGTGTACCATCTACAAGATGCACTGCAGCAACTTGCCATGCCTCCTTTGATAGCACCTTCCAAACCTGTGACCACTACCACCTAGAAGGACAAGGGCAGAGGGGCATGGGAACACCATCACCTGCAAGATCCCCTCCAAGACACACACCATCCTGACTTGAAACTATATTGCCGTCCCTTCACTGATGCTGGCTCAAAATCCTGGAACTCCCTTCCTAACGGCACTATGGGTGTACCTAAACCACATGGACTGCAGCGCTTCAAGGAGGTGGTTCATCACCACATTCTCTTAAGAAATTAGGGATGGGCAATAAATGCTGGTGTTGTCAGCGATGCCCATATCGCATGAACAAATAAATAAAATCATGCAACACCAATACAATCTCTCACTTGTGATGCAACTTCCTGGCTGTTGTATTAAGTGTCATGATATCCCCCACCAAATTCAAATAAAGTTAATATCACAAAATGGAATGTTTTTGCCCTTCAGATTCAGAAGGCAACTTTCCTTGAAGGGTCTGACAATGTCAAACTGTAAGCAGCTGGGAGATGACAAAGCAGCAGCCTAAGATTACTCACCCTCTGATCTTCCATCACACCCTGTAGGAAAAGCAGCTGGCCTTAATTCATCATACCCCCACCTAATCCCCACATGGGTAGAAGTACCCTGACATTCTATGCCACAGCATGTTTGTAATCCAGTAGCACCATCTCTTATCCCGAGCTTTTCTTCCTATAGCTGCATCAAATTCAAGTACTGAAATAAAAAGGTTCAAGCATGCAGGGACTAAAATTGCTCCCTTGTGCTTACTCAGGAGTGCAGGACATCTTATCCCCTTCTCCTTTAAGGGATCAGCCTTAGCTCAGAGGTAGCACTCTTGCCTGAGTCAGAAGGTCATGGGTTCAAGTCGCTTTAATTACATACCTGTGAATAAGAAGATAGAATAAATATTTATTTGCTACACCCAATACAGGGCTGGAAAATTCCACGTCAGCTCACCAAGAAGCACTGAGCTTTCAGCTTTAGCAAGTTAAAAAACAAAAGCAGCTTGCACATAACATTTAGCCCACTTTGGCCCTTCCCCTGTTGATCCTCCAATTTCAGATTAAACAAAATACAGTACAAGATGCCGTTCAGGCCATTGTTCCTGTGGCAGTGCTAGCACTTGCTGACTCTAAATCCTGCTTCCTTGCCCTTTCCCTATATGATTTCCTGTTCTTCCTTCCTGCTTCCCAGCCTTTCTAAGCTTATCAGGTCCATTTTAACTCTGGGGCTTCACAGTCTAGCTTCTGTCCTGAATCGGAAAAGTGAATCTTAATCTTATTTATTTGAAAAAAAAATGGTTACAGTTCCCTGAAGGTCAGGCGGGTTTAGACTGTAAACAACAGAGCCAGAGAGATTGGGAATATTTCAGATTCAAATTATATGGCCTGCATTGAGTTGATCCCATCGAGAGCATCTGGTGAGGCACTATGATTGGCGCCAGTACCACTGGTTAGAGAGAGGGGAAAAGTCATTCAGGGTTACTGCTTCATCTCTCGAATGCCGCGTATGGATGTGCAGCTGGGATGGGGTCAAACTCAGCAACGTTGCATGCTACCTTCAGGTAACCCCACTGATGCTCACTGTCAAAGATCATATGACAAAGAATGAGTTGTGGCTCAGGTTGGTAGAGCTCTTGCCTTTGTCACAGAAGTTTGTGGGTTCAAGTCCCACTCCAGAGATTGGAGCACAAAATCTAGGCCGACATTCCTAGCGTCGTACTGAAGGAGTTCTGCACTGTCTGAGGAGCTGTCTTTCAGATGAGCCGTCAAACCGAGGCCCCATGTGCTGCCTCAGGTGGATGTAAAATATCTCTTTTGAAGAATAGCAGGGGAGTTCTCCCCATTGTCCTGGTCAAATTCATCCCTCAACCAGCATCACTAAAACAGATCATCACATTGCTGTTTGCGAGAACTTGCTGTGTGCAAATTGGTTGCTGCATTTTACATAGGATGTATAACACAGAAACAGGCCATTCAGCCCAACCAGTCCATGCTAGCATTTATGCTCCACTCAAGCCTCCCCCTCATTTTTCCTCATGTAACTCATCAGCATAACCCTCTGTTCCCTTCTCCTTTACATGCTTGTCTAGCCTCTCCTTAAAGGTATCCATATTACAAGTGAAAGATGCTGTATAAATGCACATCTTTCATTGGCCACTCAATTTTTGGGGGAAATAATTTAAAATATTAACTGTATTGGTAACTCAGTACACTTTACAAAGACTAGGGTGTAATCTACCTGTTTTTTCTTTGGTGGATGTAAAGAACTCAAACTTTTTATGGCTACAATGCAATTGGTTCAGTCACAAAGTAAATGAGACTACCATCAAACTGTGGAAACAAAGCTAATCAAGATGATCAGACATGTGACTGTGCTGTGCCAAATCAGGGTCCTCTTTCATAAGGCTTAGAACAGTCAGGCACAAAAATTCTGACAGACAACTTGCATTTATATAGCACCTTTAACATAGTAAAACATCCCAAGGCACTTCACAGGAATGTAACTAGATAAAATCTGGCACTGAGCCACATGAGAAAATAATGGGGCAGGTGACAAAAAGCACGGTCAAAAAAGTAGGGTTTTAAAGGAGCGCCTTAAAGGAGAGAGGGGTAGAGAGCTGAAGAGGTTTAGGGAGGTAACCCCAGAGTTTAGGGCCTAGGCAGCTGAATGCACAATGGTCAACAGTGGAGTGATAAAAATCAGAGAAGGGCCAGAATTGGAGAAACAGAGCACTCCAAGAGTAGTGACCTCCACTAGACTCATTTTGGAGTGCAGCCCAGCTGTGATCACAAATTCAGTTACCAGTGTGTAGAAAATTGTAGAGCTCAATGTCAATTATCCGCCCAATTTGCCACCAACTCCTAACTTTCACCCATTCTTTACTGGAGACACGCTGATATTGGGCATGGTTTGATCGGTCTCTTCAATTACCAAGGCTATTGGTCACACGTGGGCCCAGACTGAACCTCGATAAGATTTTCAACTGTCAGGAAAATTGTGGCTCAGCCTAATCTTGTCTGCACATTCACTACCTGAACAGCAATCCCAGCTGATATTTTCCCCCATTTAGGTACTGAGGCTAACTGTAGCATCCGCACTGTGACTCCAGTTGAGAATCATCCAACCCAATGCAGACCAGTCAACAAAACATGGACTCAGAACCATAGATGTTTCACCACAGAGGCCATTTGGTCCATCATATCGATGCTAGCTCTTTGCTACAGCAATCCAAAAATAATCCCACTGCATTGCTCTCTCTCCCCAGAGCTTTGTCTCTTCCAGTTCTTAAAATATTTACCTACTCTAAAAGATGCATCAACTAATCCCTGTGGCAAAGCATTCCGTGCTCCGCAGAAGGAAATATTTTCCAAATCTCTCTCCGGAGAGATTGCGGAGAATATGAAATCGATCATCCCTCGTCATTGAATCCATCACCTGAGAAAATAGCAGGCTGACGTTTACCAGCCCCTCAATGCCTTGGGTCGCGGCGGAGGGGCCGGTAAATGTCTGTGGGGAGAGGCCTACCTCGACCTGCGACGTCGAGAAGGGCCTGTCGCATATTACTGCTGGTGGGGGGACCTCATTGCGGCCCCCCGCTGCCTGGCCCTTCATCTGAATTTTCAAATAAATAAAGACATGCAAATTTACTTACCTGCAGGCGGCAGCCATTCCATGCCGATTTTACAGCCACTGTTCATCCTTCGTGCGCCTTCGGAACTATAGGGTTCCAAGGTGAGAACCTGGTGGGGAGGGGGGAGGAATAAAATTTTCAGCGCTGGAGAGGTGGGGGAGCGGGGAAATCACTTTTTATTTGATGTGGGAAGGGGTCGAAGTGTAAAAGTTGGAAGATTGTGGGTGGGGGAGCGGGGAAGTTCGGGTAGGGAAACAGGCAAGTGTTGGTCATATCGGCCATTGAAATGACCATTGCATGGGTTAGGAAAAGGACCTCCATATCTTTATTAATTGTTAATTAAAAATTCTAAGTACTGTAATGTTAAAAATTAAAATTACCTCTTAAGGGCTTAAAGCCCTTTACAAATGGCGCCAGCGCCTGGACGGTGGCGCCGGACGCCGTTGCCCGGACAGGGCGGTCGCCCTCTCTACGTCATCATTCTATTTAAAGGAGCCCCACGCATAACATCGCGGGGGCTCTTTGGCAGTACTTCTGCGACGGAAGGCCGCCGAGTTCAAAGTGGGCACGGAAATAAAATTCAGGCCAGTCTCTCTCTATTCATTCTTAGTCTTTTCTGCTCCAGTGAAAATAGTCTCAATATCTCACGTCTTTAATTGTAGTTTCCTATCCCAGACACCATCCTGTTGAATCTACATTGTATGCTCAGCATGTCCTCTCCACATAAAACAGCACACAATACTCTCACTGTGGCATTGCCAATGGGGAATTCAGGAGAAACTTCTTTACCCCGAGAGTGTTTAGAATGTGGAACTTGCTAACACAAGGAGTAGCATGGAAGTATTTAAAGGGAAGGTAGATAAGTACATGAGGGAGAAAGGAATAGAACAAAGAAAATTACAGCACAGGAACAGGCCCTTCGGCCCTCCAAGCCTGCGCCGATCCAGATCCTCTATCTAAACCTGTCGCCTATTTTCTAAGGGTCTGTATCTCTTTGCTTCCTGCCCATTCATGTATCTGTCTAGATACATCTTAAAAGACGCTATTGTGCCCGCGTCTACCACCTCCGCTGACAACGCGTTCCAGGCACCCACCACCCTCTGCGTAAAGAACTTTCCACGCATATCCTCCCTAAACTTTTCCCCTCTCACTTTGAATTCGTGACCCCTAGTATTTGAATCCTCCACTCTGGGAAAAAACTTCTTGCTATCCACCCTGTCTATACCTCTCATGATTTTGTACACCTCAATCAGGTCCCCCCTCAACCTCCGTCTTTCTAATGAAAATAATCCTAATCTATTCAACCTCTCTTCATAGCTAGCGCCCTCCATACCAGCAACATCCTGGTGAACCTCCTCTGCACCCTCTCCAAAGCATCTACATCCTTTTGGTAATGTGGCGACCAGAACTGCACGCAGTATTCCAAATGTGGCCGAACCAAAGTCTTATACAACTGTAACATGACCTGCCAACTCTTGTACTCAATACCCCGTCCGATGAAGGAAAGCATGCCGTATGCCTTCTTGACCACTCTATTTACCTGCGTTGCTACCTTCAGGGAACAATGGACCTGAACACCCAAATCTCTCTGTACATCAATTTTCCCCAGGACTTTTCCATTTACTGTATAGTTCACTCTTGAATTGGATCTTCCAAAATGCATCACCTCGCAGTTACCCTGATTGAACTCCATCTGCCATTTCTCTGCCCAACTCTCCAATCTATCTATATTCTGCTGCATTCTCTGACAGTCCCCTTCACTATCTGCTACTCCACCAATCTTAGTGTCGTCTGCAAACTTGCTAATCAGACCACCTATACTTTCCTCCAAATCATTTATGTATATCACAAACAACAGTGGTCCCAGCACGGATCCCTGTGTAACACCACTGGTCACACGTCTCCATTTTGAGAAACTCCCTTCCACGGCTACTCTCTGTCTCCTGTTGCCCAGCCAGTTCTTTATCCATCTAGCTAGTACACCCTGGATCCCATGCGACTTCACTTTCTCCATCAGCCTACCATGGGGAACCTTATCAAACGCCTTACTGAAGTCCATGTATATGACATCTACAGCCCTTCCCTCATCAATCAACTTTGTCACTTCCTCAAAGAATTCTATTAAGTTGGTAAGACATGACCTTCCCTGCACAAAACCATGTTGCCCATCACTGATAAGCCCATTTTCTTCCAAATGGGAATAGATCCTATCCCTCAGTATCTTCTCCAGCAGCTTCCCTACCACTGACGTCAGGCTCACTGGTCTATAATTACCTGGATTATCCCTGCTACCCTTCTTAAACAAGGGGACAACATTAGCAATTCTCCAGTCCTCCGGGACCTCATCCGTGTTTAAGGATGCTGCAAAGATATCTGTTAAGGCGCCAGCTATTTCCTCTCTCGCTTCCCACAGTAACCTGGGATAGATCCCATCTGGACCTGGGGACTTGTCCACCTTAATGCCTTTTAGAATACCCAACACTTCCTCCCTCCTTATGCCGACTTGACCTAGAGTAATCAAACATCTGTCCCTAACCTCAACATCCGTCATGTCCCTCTCCTCGGTGAATACCGATGCAAAGTACTCGTTTAGAATCTCACCCATTTTCTCTGACTCCACGCATAACTTTCCTCCTTTGTCCTTGAGTGGGCCAATCCTTTCTCTAGTTACCCTCTTGCTCCTTATATATGAATAAAAGGCTTTGGGGTTTTCCTTAACCCTGTTTGCTAAAGATATTTCATGACCCCTTTTAGCCCTCTTAATTCCTCGTTTCAGATTGGTCCTACATTCCCGATATTCTTTCAAAGCTTCGTCTTTCTTCAGCCGCCTAGACCTTATGTATGCTTCCTGTTTCCTCTTAGCTAGTCTCACAATTTCACCTGTCATCCATGGTTCCCTAATCTTGCCATTTCTATCCCTCATTTTCACAGGAACATGTCTCTCCTGCACGCTAATCAACCTCTCTTTAAAAGCCTCCCACATATCAAATGTGGATTTACCTTCAAACAGCTGCTCCCAATCTACATTCCCCAGCTCCTGCCGAATTTTGGTTTAGTTGGCCTTCCCCCAATTTAGCACTCTTCCTTTAGGACCACTCTCGTCTTTGTCCATGAGTATTCTAAAACTTACGGAATTGTGATCACTATTCCCAAAGTAGTCCCCTACTGAAACTTCAACCACCTGGCCGGGCTCATTCCCCAACACCAGGTCCAGTATGGCCCCTTCCCGAGTTGGACTATTTACATACTGCTCTAGAAAACCCTCCTGGATGCTCCTCACAAATTCTGCTCCATCTAGACCTCGAACACTAAGTGAATCCCAGTCAATGTTGGGAAAATTAAAATCTCCTAACACCACCACCCTGTTGCTCCTACATCTTTCCATAATCTGTTTACATATTTGTACCTCTATCTCACGCTCGCTGTTGGGAGGCCTGTAGTACAGCCCCAACATTGTTACCGCACCCTTCCTATTTCTGAGTTCTGCCCATATTGCCTCACAGCTCGAGTCCTCCATAGTGCCTTCCTTCAGCACAGCTGTGATATCCTCTTTGACCAGTAATGCAACTCCTCCACCCCTTTTACCTCCCTCTCTATCCCGCCTGAAGCATCGATATCCTGGGATATTTAGTTGCCAATCATGCCCTTCCCTTAACCAAGTCTCAGTAATAACAATATCATACTCCCAGGTACTAATCCAAGCCCTAAGTTCATCTGCCTTACCTACTACACTTCTTGCATTAAAACAAATGCACCTCAGACCACCAGTCCCTTTGCTTTCATCATCTGATCCCGGCCTACTCTTTCCCTTAGTCACGCTGACTTCATTATCTAGTTCCTTACAGGCTTTAGTTACTACCTCCTTACTGTCCACTGACCTCCTCATTTGGTTCCCAACCCCCTGCCACATTAGTTTAAACCCTCCCCAACAGCGTTAGCAAAAGCACCCCCAAGGACATTGGTTCCAGTCCGGCCCAGGTGTAGACCGTCCAATTTGTAATAGTCCCACCTCCCCCAGAACCGGTCCCAATGTCCCAAAAATCTGAACCCCTCCCTCCTGCACCATCTCTAGGATATGGTGATATGATGAGATGAAATAGGTGGGTGGATACTACAAACGTATCGCAAGTTCTTACTCTTTTTGCTCTTTGCTCGAATGGGCCAAATGGCCCCCTTCTGTGGAATACATTTTCTATGTTTCTATATTTTCACTTTATGCCCCATGTATAAAATCCAAAACACTACTGGCCTTTTCTACTGCTTTATCTACTTATGCTTGCACATCAAAAGAATTATATATTTCCTGATTTGTATGGTCAGTTACCCATTGAGCCATGATGCACTTCTCACAGTCATGATATTTTAGACAGCCGCCCTGGTTGCGCGGTACAAAGACACAGCTAAAGACACAAAAGCATTTACTTATTGTCAGAGACATTGTTATCTGGTCTAATAGCCCAAGGAGTCAGACGAGTCGCACAGTCTCAGAGTGTTCAGTATGACAGTGTCTAGAAGCAAGAGTGGAAAATACACAGAATTACACCACACAGAAACAGGTCATTTGGCCCACTGGCCTCTGCCACTGTTTATGCTCAAAACAGGCCTCTTCCCACATGACTTCATCCAACCCAATCAACATATCTCCCTATTCCTTTCTCCCTCATCTACTTACCTAGCTTCCCCTCTAAATACCACTCTATGTGGTAGAGTGTTCCACATTCGAACCACTCTCTGGATAAAGAGAATTCTCCTGAATTCCCTATTTGATTTTTTAGTCGCTATCTCATATTCATGCCCCTAGTTTGGGATTTCCCCGTAAACAGAAACATCATGGGTGATTTTACTCTACATATAAACTGGAAAAATCAGATTGGCAATAGTAGCTGGATGAGGAGTTCATAGAATGCTTTCGAGACAGTTTCTTAGAGCAGCACATTTTGGAACCAACCAGAGAGCAGGTTATATTAATAAAAGCAAAATACTGCGGATGCTGGAAATCTGAAATAAAAACAAGAAATGCTGGAAATACTCATCAGGTCTGGCAGCATCTGCGGAGAGAGAAGCAGAGTTAACGCTTCAGGTCAGTGACCCTTCTTCAGAACTGGCAAATATTAGAAATGTGAAAGGTTTTAAGCAAGTAAAGCGGGGGTGGGGCAAGAGATAACAAAGGAGAATGTGTAGATAGGTTATATTAGACTTGGTATTGTGTAATATGACAGGATTAATGACCTCAGAGTAAAGGCACCTCTAGTTAGTAGCGACCACAATATGACTGAATTTTACACCCAGTTTGAAAGAGAGAAGAGTGCGTCTAAGGCTACTATTTTAAACTTAAGCAAGGGCAACTATGCATGAAAGCTGAGCTAGCTGAAGTGAACTGGGTTACTAGGCTAGGAGATAGATCAATAAAGAAGCAGTGGCAGACATTTAAGGGGATATTTCAGAATACTCAGAATAAGTATATTCCTACGAGAAAGAAAAGTTCTAAGGAGAGGACACACCATCCATGGTTAACTAAAGAAGTTAAGGAAAGCATCAAACTTAAGGAAAAAACATATAATTGCACAAAGATGAGTGGCAGGTCAGATGATTGGTCAGAATATAAAGAACAGAGAATGGCAAAAAGGTTAATCATGAGAAAGAAGTTAGAGTATGAGAAGCTAGCTAGAAATGTAAAAATGGATAGCAAGTGTTTCTGCAGGTATTTAAAAAGGAAAAGAGTAAATAAAATGAGTGTTGGTCCTCTCGAGAGTGAGAATGGGGAGTTAATAGTAGATAAGAAGGAAACGGCAGATGAAATGAACAAATATTTTGCTTCTGTCTTCACTATAGAGGATACAAAAAAACATTCCAGTAATAGCTGTAAATCAGGAGGTGGAAGGAAGAGAGGAACTTGGTGAAATTACGATCACCAAGGAAGTGGTACTGAGCAAACTGAAGGAGCTGTGGGCTGACAGTCCTGATGGACTTCGTCCTACGGTTTTAAAAGAGGTGGCTAATGAGGTAGTAAATGCATTGGTGATAATTTTTCAAAATTCTCTCGATTCTGGAAAGGTTTCATCAGACTGGAAAGTAGCAAATATAACCCCTCTATTCATGAAGGGTGTGTTGGGGTGGGGGGGGGGGGGGCAGAAAACGGGTAACTACAGGCCAGTTAGCTTAACGTCTGTTGTGGGGAAGGTGTTCGAATCGATCATTAAGGAGGCTATAGCTGGCCACTTAGGAAAACTCAAAGCAATCGGGAATAGTCATCATGGTTTTGTGAAAGGGAATTCATGTTTAATCAATTTACTGGAGTTCTTTGAAGGAGTAACTTGCGCTGTGGATAAAGAGGAACCTGTTGACATACTGTACTTGGATTTCCAGAGGCATTTGGCAAGGTGCCACATAAAAGGTCAATGCATAAAGTAGGAGCTCATGGTGCAGGGGGTAACATATTAGCAAGGAAAGAAGATTGGCTGGATGGCAGAAAACAGAGAGTATGCATAAATGGGTCTTTTTCTGATTGGCAGGATGTGACGAGTGCAGTCCTGCAGGGGTCTGTGCTCTGGCCTCAACTTTTTACAATTTATATCAATGACTTAGAAGAGAGGAGCGATGGCATGGTAGCTAAATTTGCAGATGACACACAGATAGGTAGGAAAGTATGTTGTGACGAGGACATAAGGAGGTTGCAGACCCATACAGATAGGTTGAGTGAGTGGGCAAAAATCTGGCAGATGAACTATAATGTGGGAAAATGTGAAGTTGTTCACTTTGGCAGGAAGAATAAAAAGCAGAGCATTACTTAAATGGAGAACAACTGCAGAATTCTGAGGTGCAGAGGAATCTAGGTGTGCTGGTGCAGGAGTCACAAAACGTAGTATGCAGGTACAGCAAGTAATAAAGAAAGCTAATGGAATGCTATCCTATAATATGAGAGGAACTGAAAATAAAAGTAAGGATGTTATGCTTCAGTTATACAGGGCATTGTTGAGACCACATCTCGAATACTGTGTGCAGTTTTGGTCTCCTTATTTAAGGAAGTATGTAAAGGCACTGGAGGCGGTTCAGAGGAGGTTTACTGGATTGATACCTGGTATGAGAGGGTTGTCTTATGAGGAAAGGTTGGACAAACTGGACATGTTTTCACTGGAGTTTAAGTATATAAGATCCTGAACGGTCTTGACAAGGTGGATGTGGAAAGGATGTTTTCTCTTGTGGGGAGTCTAGAACGAGGGGGCACTGCTTTGAAATTAGGGGGTCGCCCTTTTAGGACAGAGATGAGGAGAACTTTTTTCCTCAGAGGGTTGTGCGACTTTGGAACTGTCTGCTTCAGAGGATGGCGCAGGCAGGGTCATTGAATATTTTTAAGGCGGAAATAGATAGTTTCTTGTTAGGCAAGGGAATCAAAGGTTATCGGGGGTAGATGGGAGTGTGGAATTCAAGACACAAACAGATCAGCCACGATCTTATTGAATGGCGGAACAGGCTCGAGGGGCCAAATGACCTAGTTCTGCTCCTAATTCATATGTTCATATGCATCTTCTCTATGTCTAACCTCTTGAACTCCTTCATAATTTTAAAGACCTCCATTAGGTCACCGCTCAGTCTCTTTCATCAAGAAAGGAGCTCTGTCGAGTCTTTTCTGATAGTGGTACAATGAAAATCTTTACAATTCAACAATTGCAGATCCAATAACAGGAAATATTGCAGTCAGTCTTCTGGTGGCTTAGTGGTGGAATCTATCACAGAGCGGCAGAATGCGGTATCGAGTCATACATACCAATATCACTCCAGATTCAAGCCATGGTTTGTGCTGAATTATCTGATCTCAAGCAGGGATGCATGGTGCATAATTTGGCTTCAGCATTCCTCACAAGATATGAGAAAATAGAATCATAGAAAGTTTACGAAACAGAAAGAGGCCACTTTGCCCATATCTGCGCGGCTGAAAAACGAGCCACCCAGTCTAATCCACCTTCCGGCATTTGTTCCTTAGCACTGTTGGTTACGGCACTGGAGGTGTATATCCAGACACCTTTCAAATGAGTTGAGGGCTTCTGCCTCTATTACCCTTTCAGGCAGTGAGTTCCAGACCCCCATCACCCTCTGGGTGAAAAACATTTTCATCTCTCCTTTAATCTTTCTACCAATTACTTTAAATCTATGCCCCCGAGTCACTGACCTCTCTGCTAAGGTAAATAGGCCCTTCACATCCACGCTAATCAGGCCCCTAACAATTTTGTACATTTCAATCAAATCTCCCCTCAACCTTCTCTGTTCCAAGGAGAACAACCCCAGCCTAACCAATCTTTCCTCATAGCTGCATTTTTCCAGTCCCGGCAACATCCTCGTATATTTGCTCTGTACCCTCTCTAGTGCAATTACATACTTTCTGTAATGAGGTGACCAGAACTGCACACAGTACTCAAGTTGTGGCCTAATCAATGAGTTATACAGTTCCAGCATAACCTCCCTGCTCTTATATTCCATACCTCGGCTAATAAAGGAAAGGATTCCATATGCCTTCTTAACCGCATTATCGACCTGCTACCTTCAGGGATCTGTGGACATTCACTCCGAGGTCCCTCAGTTCTTCTACACCTTTCAGTATTCCCCCATTAAGCGTGTATTCCTTTGCCTTGTTCGACCTCCCCAAATGCATCACCTCACACTTCTCTGGGTTCAATTCCATTTGCCACTTTTCTGCCCACCAGACCAGTCCATCAATATCTTCCTGCAGTTTATCGATATCTTCCTGCAGTCTACAGCTTCCCTCCTCGCTATTTAACACACAGCCAATCTTTGTGTCGTCTGCAAACTTCTTGATCATGTTCCCTACATTTACGAACAAATCGATAATATACACCACAAAAAGCAGGGGCATGCAAATGCCATTGGAAACAGCCCTCCAGTCGCAAAAACACCCGTCAACAATTACCCTTTGTTTCCTGACACTGAGCCAATTTTGCATCCATCTTGCTGCATTTCCCTAGATCCCATGGGCTTTTTTTTTTTAATCCAGTCCGCCATGTGGGACTTTGTCAAAAGCCTTGCTAAAATCCATGTAGACCACATCAACTGCACTACCTTCATCTATCTTCATTGTTACTTCTTCAAAAAATTCGATCAAGTTAGTCAGACAAGATCTTCCCTTAACAAATCCATGCTGACTATCCTTGAGTAATCAGTGCTGTTCTAAGTGACAGTTTATCCTGTCTCTCAGCACTGATTCCAATAATTTGCCCACTACTGAGGTTAGACTGACTGGCCTATAATTCTTCAGTCTATTCCTCGCTCCTTTTTTAAACAGAGGTACAACATTAGCAGTCCTCCAATCCTCTGGCACTACATCTGTATCCAGTGAGGACTAGATAATCATCTAAAAAGTACTCTTCCACAATTTTCAAGGTCCAGGATTGGCTTTGTGCTGCTCCCATGGTCGAATTGCCTGCTGACACACTCGCTGGCTGGACTCACAAATAAAGTGATTTGTACAATGTACTAAAAAGCTTTGTGGAGCTGTAGAATGTGCTACAGACAGAGATATTCACTTGGGTGGGGGGGAAAGAGAGGCACCAAATCATCAGCTACTTCAGTACAACTTTTTGAGCCCTGCTTATGCACCAATACAAATAACTCCCAAGAGTAAAAAACTGCTCTGCGAGCCTAGTGCACTAATTTCCCACCCCCCACCCCCACAGCTCAGGTATCCATATATACTGCCAGCAGACTGCTCACATTAAGAATGGGAAGACAACCAGAATCTGAACTATGCCTTGAAGTGAAACTAATCGCCACCACATAGGTTGGAATTTACACCGATAGAACCAGCTGCAAACTGTCTTTCACCACGTGAATTATATGTACGCAACTGTATCATAATGAAATCCCACCCAGAGGTTACCACATCACTGACCGCAATGACTGAAATACTACTCAGTGGATAAAGTTACTTAGAAAGCAGTATCTGTTCCTGGAATAAGACTGGAACCAGAAAGCAGCCTGTCCTTGACTTTTAACACTCAAGGGTACAGAAATGCTTGGAACCTTTCTCTCTTTCCTCCCCACCCATCAATCAGCAGCGCAACTTCATTGCCCAATATACTTTCTGAGATGCATTTCTTATAATCCTTAGATTCTATGTGCAATTGAGCCTTAGCTCTCCAACTTCAGGTAAATTCTATACTCCCTGGGCCAACCTAATGTTCAACCTCACCCATACTGCCACTCAAGAAGCATGCAATATTACAGTAATTCTACTAAGAATTTAGTTGGTTTTTTCACATATTACTCTATTGCAATGTGAAATGTTGATAATACATACTACAAAAATCCTTCACGGAAAACCATTACTGCTTTCATGTATGTTTTATGTCCCCATTCTTTTTTTCATATTTCTTAGCTTTTACATTGCATTCCAGTTTCGGAACTTGATATATGGTACCTTTCACATCATTGGTCAATGGTCAAAAGTACTTCAGATAACAAGTTTTACTTGTGAAGCATAATCACAATTGTTATATAAGGAAACATGGCAACCAACTGAGTACAGTAAGTTCCCACATAAAACATCAAATTAATGAATCTGTTAATCTGTTTTTGGTGATGTTAGGTGAGGGAGGAAGGCCGACCGGGGCACTGGGTGAATGACCCTGTTTCTCTTACAAATAGTACCCTGGGATCTTTTGCATTCATCTGAATAGGAAGACTTAACTTAATGAAGCACAAAACTCAGTTTAACGTCTCATTCAAAAAATGGCACACCTTGGCAGTGTAGTACTGGGGTGTGAACCTAGATTATGAACTCAGGTGGCTTGAACCAACTACCTTCTGACTGAGAGACAAGAGTTCTAAAAACTAAGCCAAGCAGACATCTGCAGTTATTTCATTCAACCAGTTCTCCTTTGCCTCCTGCAGCTTCCTACTCTCACAACCAGCATCAGCTCAGTGAGAAATAAAAATAAAGTGCTGGAAATACTCAGAACCTGATGCAAGGTCACAGACCTGAAACGTTAATTCTGTTTCTCTCTCCACAGATGCTGCCAGACCTGCTGAGTATTTCCAACACTTTGTGTTTTTATTTCAGATTTCCAGCATCCGTAGTATTTTGCTTTTAATTCAGTTTATTTTCTGTGAGAACTCGATGGATGCACTGAAACAGTTTGAACTCATTCTTTCAGTTAACCAGGCATTATTTTATGAAAACTTGACATTATTGCAGAATTAGAATGGCTTCTCACATTTTTCAATATCTTCACTACCTCCAGCAAAAATGTAAAATTGCTCCTTACAATGTTACCTGCTAACATTGCTCCCGAGTACCCATGTATACTGTACAATAGATTCAGTAGTAATACAAGGAAAGCAAAAATGAAAGTGCACCACTAGTCTAAAAGTTAGTGACAGCTGTGGCTCAGTGGTAGCACTCTCTCCACAGAGTCTGAAGATTGTGGATTTAAGTCCCACCCTAGAGACTTGAGCAAAAAGTCTAGGCTGACATTCTAGTGAAGTGCTCCACTGTCAGAAGTGCCAGCTTTTGGATGAGACGTTAAACCAAGGCCATGTGCACGGAAAAGATCCCACGGCACTATTGCTAAGAAGAGCAAGGGAGTTCTCCTCCACATCCTCACCAACATTTATTCGCCCACCAATCTGGTCATTGTCACAATGTTGTTTGTGGGGCCTTGCCGTCTGCAAATTGGCTGCTGCATTTCCTACATTACAACAGTGATTATATTTCAAAAGTTCTTCATTGACTGAAGTGCTTCGAGACATCCAGGAGGTTGTGAAAGGTGCAACAGAAATGCAAAGCTTTTTTTTTTAAAACACCCTGTGCCAAGATTACAGACCTGAAACAAGTGCTACCGGGAGCACTTTGCTATCAGAGTACCTATCAAAATACCACCAAAGGAGTATTTTATTGACATCAACAGCACTGCCATGGGGTTGTTTGTGATATACAACTGCCTCTGATAATTGTCTTGCAGGAATTCCAATCATCCATCACTAGCATTCAAAGGAATAGCAAATTATACTACAGTAATCTTCCCACACTTAGACACTCACGGACTCGGGAAGTTCAAGAGAATTAAAATGATCTGTGTTGCGTTTATTTACACACCAATCTGCTTAATATTAAGATATTTCAAGATCCCTGATGTGTTCAATCTCAAGGGTGAAAATAGCTCAAGAAAGCAGCTGCCCCAAAAATAGCTTTTCACAGACCAGAATGCATTGTAATCACTGTCACTGAGAGTCCTTGCACCTCAGCGCGGTGACTGTCAACCTAGAGATGTAATTCATTACCATTCACCAGGCTCTTATTTGAAAAGAAATTTGCCATCCAAATTTCTTCCCTCATTTCATGAATCCATTAACTGAAGGCTGGGGGTAGAACCTCATGGGCATCACCCACCCTTTGGTACCTTATCCCCAAGTGGCCATTCTTCATACGTGACTCTTGTCAGTGATTATCTGCACTTTTTTGAGCATAAGGGAGGGAGCAATGTCACAGCTGAGCCCAGTCCCTACCCTGAGTATTGGAGGCTGATGCTGCATGGACATAAGCAATTGTAAAGCAAAACCCTTGAAAACAAGTAAGTTGGCATTTATCTTTTAAGACAACCACCTCTTGATAATTCAGAGGTATTTCTTGCACTAAAATTCTGAAAGATCCAATAATTTGAATTATAATTGCAAACAGAAAAGTGAGAAAGTAGTGCTGAAAAATATTTGAATTAGGTAAACAGAATTACATCAAAATAAGAATCAATGCAAGTATCAAAATATATAAAGACTTGATTATATATAACAAAGTGACTGCACAATCCCATAAAATGTGAATACAAATGTGCATTTTTAAGAATTCAATAAAAAAAAGCAAAGGTGGAGAATTTGCAAAAAAAAAATTACCAATGCTAATCCAAACTAATGAACAAGACTTAAGTGCTTTCTAATGTCATTTTCTAATGAACAGGATGCCTGCAAGGTGTATAAAATCCAGGGTCAGTTTCCCTCGGTGGTTTAGAGGTACATGTGTTACACGTTGTGGTACGGTGCTATTCAGAGTAGGAAGGTTCTTGCTCCTGAATTTTCTCCATACTGGGAAGCGCACATTCAGACATCTGGTAAAAGACAGGATGGGGGCTCAGCAGTGAAACTCTCTTAGTAGTTTCAAAGGCACAAGCTGCCTGATCCATGAAGAGTTGGATGAGGCACCAGAACCTGTTAATAAGTATGTTCCAGTAAGAGTTCATGCCTTGAGTGTGGTGTGGGAGAGTATGGGTGACAGGAGAAAGGAAAAATCATAGAAACTATTAACCAATGAGCAAGCTATTCTGGGAGTCAAATATACATGGAATTTTGTGATAGGATGAGGAGGCAGCTGCCAACAGTCCGGTCTGCGCAGTAATCCCTCACTTAAACTCCCTGCTGCAACTTAGCGTCTGATTCCACCAACTTAACTCTTTGGCTTGTGCGCTGTCTGTGATGTCAGTGGCGCCTGGTGCCACCTCTCCTCCCCTCCCCCAACCCTCGCGGTGTCGCCGCTCTTACCTTCCGGCGCTTCCCTGTCACTGATGTGCTGCAGGTTGGTTCCGGGGCTAGGCTCGGGTTCCTGGAGCTCCGCCTCCACTCGGTAAGCGTCAATCCGCTCCTGCTGCCTCTGTTCCTGGCCCCGAAGCCCGCCGCGGCCCGACAGCGTAGGGCTTGCTCCCGGGGACACGCAACAGGACAAGGTGTTTCCCATCACTCCTCAATTTGGGGGGAGGAGGGGGCAAGGAAGGGAGTAAAACTTTAGCCCGACGCCTGCGGCCTAAGAGCGGGTTTTCCTTCAGGGAGGAAAGGGGAGGGGACAGGGGGAAAGGGGGGGGGGCTCACGCTCGACGTTGTCGCCGCTTCTCAGGTGAGGAAGGGAATCTTCGCTTGTCTCGCCTTGTGAATGTCAGCCTCTCCGACCGGGACCTGGATGCTGTCAAATCCCCCGCTCACCCCTGTGGCCTTGTCTTCATTTGGCCCCGCGGAATTTCTCCGCCATTTTGCGCCGTGCCTGGCCCCCGGACCCCGGCATGGCAACCGAGCCCGCCCAGCGGAAGCCCCGCCCCTGATTGGTTGCCGTCAGTTTAATCGATCATCATCCTCTCCTCCCATTGGTTGTGGCTCTTGTCAGTCACCCACTCTCTACCCCCATTGGCTGTCTTAATTGTCAATCACCCGCCCTCATTGTTGTGAATTAAAGGCGCTTTACCCCCCTTAAAGTCCCCTCATTTTTTTCCCCTGGCAAAATTTCAAAAGTGTCGTAGACAGCTGTTCATGACATACAGACTCTTGTACAAAAACGGCCTGGCAGCTTATGCATGATTGGGTGGGGTGGGGACATTTTGCAATCATGAAATATGCATTGAATTAAACCTGATAATAGTTTATGATTTCCAAATGAACCTTGCACCTTGTTTATACTGAGGCATTGCTATAAACAATGTTTGGGATTCAAAATTGGTCTTCATTTTGTAGATTAATTCCAAGAAAAGAAAGGAGGGGAAAAATGGAAATACATGTTTGTATTATGAATTTAAACTAAAAACAGACCATTCAAGAAGAAGATCCACCCTTTAATTTTTTCCATCCATTTTCTCTGCCACTTAAAATAAAATGCCCCATCCTCTTTCAAACCCACTGAATTATAAGGAACACTGGCCGTCCTCAACTATCTCATTCAAGTGATTAATACTCAGTTGTGAGCTTTAACAGTGGGGCTATTCAACTGCAGTGTCATCGCGATTGAGCCTGAGCCTCTCCTCACCTAATGTGCACATTGCAAGATAGCAATAAAGAACATGGTTTATGTCTCCTTAACCCAAGGACATTAATGTCACCTTGTAACCCTATTGATGCCATGAATAATAGCAAGTAGGCTTCTTGAATCACTGCCATCTGTGTGGTGATGTGATGGTGATCACCCCAGCCTGTCCAGCTTTGATGGCTTAGCTACTCCAAGACCGCTTGCTTGAATAGCATCTTTACAGTCCAACAAGGAACGAAGCATACCTTGATTTAGCTCTGGGATATGAAGTTCAGCAAAGAACTGACATAAGAGTGGGAGAGCAATTGGGAAATAGCAATTGCAAAATGGAAAAAGATAATTTATGGTCAAAGATAAGGGTGTTGATTTTGTAAAAGGCAAAGTTCTGTGAGATAAGAAAGTATCAATTTAACTTGGCAGAAAACTCAGGAAACAGACAAGTCATGGGGAATCTTCAGCTTGGAGATGGCTGGAGTAAAAATATAGATATATTCCGATGGGTGCAACAAATAGAGTTTTATGGACAAAGAGAGATTAAAACTAAACAAACTTAAAGGGAAACTAGAGCTAACAATACTGAAGAAAATAAGTCAATTTAAAATTGCCAGCAAGAGAGTGGGGAGAGAGATTAGGATATAAGTATTTTGTTTAATGTAAAAGGTTACTGGAGCATGAAAGGCTTTGCCATAGGAAGAGGTTGAGGCAGAGTCCATTACATCTTTAAAGGGAAAACTTGATAAGTAGTTGATTCAGAGGAAGATAGCAGATATATTGGGAGAGAGACAGACAGTGGGATTCGTTTAAGATTCCTGTAGGAACGAGATGGCACAGAATCAATAGGCCGCATGGCTTTGTTCTATGTAAAGTTCAATATGTCTATGAAACACACCAGATAAATTTTGCTGTGCCATAGTGGGTGTCTTATCAATAAGCAAATGTTTAATTCAGTGCATGGAAGGGGAAAACCTGGGAACAGCTAGATGTAGCAAACCCACTATTCATTAAGATGATCAAAGGTTTTATAGAAGGACTTTATCATTATCATATATAGTTTCTCAAATTTGGGACTGGAGACCAATTTACCTGTATATGTTGACTGGACTCTTGAGTAGTATACAAAAAACAAATACAGAGTTGATTTAAGAAAGAAAGAAATTGCATTTAGTAAATGCCTTTCATGACATCAGGCTGTCCCAAAGTGCAATACAGCCAACAAAGTACTTTCCAACTGTGTAATGTAACAGCCAATTTGCACACAACAAGAGCCCACAAACAACAATGTGATAATCTGGTTTAATTAAAGTTGCAGCAGAAATGTTGAGCAGGTCACTGGGGAGAATTTCCCTACTCTACTTCAAAGTACTGCCATGCAATCTTTACACCAATCTGAGAGTCCAGACAAGGCTTAGGTTTGGATATCTCATCTGAGAGATAACACCTGACAGGGAATCACTCACTTAGTATTACACAGGAATATCAGTCTGGAATTTACACTCAGATCTTTGGAGTGGGGACTTGAACCCACAACCTTCCAAATTAGAAGCAAGCATGCTACCCACTGAGCCATAGCCCACACTAGCATCTTAGTGTTGAATCTTGATCTACTGACCCTTGCTAGATAGTACAAGCCAAGGCCCCTACAATGATGGAATCATACCCCTACAATTGATATTCAACAAGGTCCAATTTGGTTTAAGTACTGCAAGGCTTCCACCAACACCCTTAGAGCCCAATCCTTTCCAATCACCCAACGTTTACACATGCAGCAGGAGTCACCAGATAGCAATCAGGAGCAGGAACAATGGCCAATCTTTTCCTCCCTTCGTGGCTTGTGGGTGCTGAGGTCAATTGTGGTGCTCCAAAATGCTACTTGGATGAGATTTGTGAATTTACCATGGATTGCCCTTTATCTGGAATCTTTTGATCTAAATGGTCTAGTACCCAGTGGTACTATTAACCTTGTATTTTAAAGAAGCACCCTGTCACTAATCGGCAACCCAGCAACATTGCCTTCATCTGCCCTCTCTGCTGCTTCTGTGCATCCTTTAGCTTCAAATTGGATTTTATTTGCTACACACAAAAATGACAGACGGGGAATGAAAAGCTGATCCATCAAGTCTGCCCCACACTCAAGACGGTTGCAGCATCATGACTGGACACTACCCGATCCCACCCTCCATTCGCAGCCATGTAAAAAACCAGAGAAAACCAAGGCCAATAAGGGAAAGGTATGCTTTAGAAAATTGCACCCCTCAGGTGATTGAAACCAGACCAGGAGATCATCTGGCCTGTGTTATCTGTAGAGCCACTTCAACATGTTGCCAATTCAGCCTCAGTCACAAACAGATCCAGCTCCCTCCCGAAAGCATCCAGTGAGTCAACACCCACCCGCACCAGCCGGCATCAACTATTTGGTAAAGCACACAATCATAAGGGTCAGGATTTTGCATTTTGAGTCAGGACCCCAACATCAGGGCCAACCCCGCACTATGTCGGGAGCAGTCACCCGACATTGATTTTGCCTGGATTGGCAATTAAGTGGCCAGAGGGTGTGCTTGCCACCCAATTAAGGACAGTGGGCTTGCTCTCAAAGCTGGAGGGCCAATAGGAGCTCCACTGAAGAGCTGCGGCCTGCTGTTGCAGGTAAGGGCGAGAGAGGACGCCTCCATCTTGAAGCACCCCCTCAGCAATCTTAAAATATTTGAAATAAAAAATGGCCACAGCTGCCGGGCCACAGGGTGGCCTACAGCCGCAGCTGTGGCCATGTAGGTGGGGTGGGGTGGGGTGGGGTGGGGGGCCTCACAGTTATCCTGGAGCGCTGGCCCCCTGGTCTGCCACCGTGAGGCCACCTCCAGGCAGCCTTAATTATGAAATTACATGCCCACCCACCTCAGTTTCTGCCCCTTTTGGCCTCTGAAAATCCTGCCCGCGGTGATTCATTCCTATTACTAAACTGTACCTTTGCATTACTCTCTGTTTACTAACCTGGTTATAGAGTCATTGTGTATAGGGTTGCCACCAGTCTGATCTTTCAGTCGAGCAGTCCGTTATTTGAGGATGCTCTGTTTGATTTACACAGTTATTTTATTTAGGTTTCCGGGGCCATGCTACATCTCACCTAAGGAGCAGGACTGCGGCAGCATTAACTCTCACCTCAACCATGCGATAGTGGTAGCACTCTGAATCAGCAGGTTATCGGTTCAGAGACCTGAAAGAAGGTGCCATTTTCTGGATGAGTCACTAAACCAAGGCCTCATCTGCCCGTTCAGCTGCATGTTAAAGATCCCATGCCACTGTTTTGAAGAAAAGCAGGGGTGTGTTCTGGCCAATATTTATCCCATAACCAGCATCACTAAAACAGATGATTTGTTCATTATCACATTGCTGTTTATGAGACCTTGCTGTGCACAAATTGGCTGCTGCATTTCCTACATTACACCAGCAACAACTTGCATTTATAAAGCACCTTTAACCTAGTAAATGGACCAAGGAGCTCCCCAGGAGCATTATCAAACAAAATTTGACACCAAGCCAAATGAGGAGATATGTGGACAACTGACTAAAAGCTTAGCCAAAGAGGTAGTTTTTAAGGAGTGTCTTAAAGGAAGAAAATGAGGTAGAAAGACAGGGAGGTTCAGGGAGGGAGTTCCAGAGCTTAGGGCTAATTGGCAGTAAAGTGCTTTGGAATGTCCTAAGATCATAAAAGGTCCAATATCGAAAGTCTTTCCTTTAGATATTCCCTGAAACACCAGAGGAAAGTAATTAATCCAACATTTAATTGGAACCAAGAATTTTAAGTACTGATCACAGAGCATGAACTGCAGGTGAAATGAAGAAGGATACTATAAATGTGAATTAACAGCAAGCCCAAGCCCCAGTGGGCTGGTTGGGTTTATGAAGCTGGAGGGAGTTTCCCCATCAGTAAGGGGGAAGAGGGCAGGTTGGCATCCTCCCTCTCTCCCTCCCTCCCACTGCAACCTTCCTCTGCGCTGCCCAGCTCCTCGTCTCTCCTCTTCCCCCTTCTGACTGTCTGCCCCCAGAGCTGCCTCAAACCCCAATCCCCATTTCAATCGCCCCCCCACCCCCTTACATTGTAACAAGCTTCATAGCCTGGGTACACGTCGTGCAGCCCTCCTGGACCATAGGCAACTCGACTCCCACCTGTAAATCTGCATCTTGTGCCTTGAGTTGGAGAGCTCTCACACAGAGGGCAATTGTTTATTTTTCCTTTTCTAAGATTTGCAATCATAATGAGCAACATTTCAAATCTTAATTGCAGTTGATTTCTTTCAGCTAATAATTACAGCTTAATTAATTTTTGAGTCCAAATGTATCCAAAGCTGGCTGAATTTGGTAAAACAAACAGAAATGCCATTTTTTAGATTTCTGCTCAATGTATATATGTTCAGTAATATTTAATAATTTTATTTTGAATGGTTAAAATTTCAGTCTATAAATGTTCATTAGTTAATGAGATTCTCATGATTTTTAAAGGGACACCATCACCTCACAGCATTATCAGTTTAAGGCACGTAAAAGAGTTTGGCGAGTTGCTTGTTGTCAATAAAAATAAATATGCTTCAAATATGTTGCAAATAAAAACAGAAAATGCTGGAAACACTCAACAGGTCAGGCAGCATCATTGGAGAGAGAAACAAAGTTAACGGGCTGGGTTTTACCAACCCTGGAGGGACAGGCTGGGAGGGGGTGGAGAGGTGTAAAATGGCGAGGGAAGGCAGGGGAATTTACCAGGGGCAGGGAAGGTCAAGGACGGCCTCCCGCTCAGAGGCCAATTAAGGGCCTCTTCCCACTGCCGCTGATAGCAGCGATGGGGGAGGGGGGGGGGGCTCTCCATCACGTGGGAAGACCACCCAGTAAAAGCTGGTATCCTCCCTGCAGGCTCAGGGGGAGGACCCTTCTGATTGGGCGCCCTGTGACCCCCAGAGGGCTCCCTGGCGACAAGGGCTACCCCCTCGGATAAGATCCACCCTCTCCGGCGCCAGGGCCTGCCTGACTGGCCCCAGTGAGTCCCACAGACTTAGGTTTATTCCAGTGCCTCCTCCATGCTGGCTGGTCCTGAACAACTTCAGTCCCAGCAGTGGCGCTACTGAGACTGAAGAGTGGCTGGCCTTCCGATTGGCTGGCAGCTCTTGGAGGCAGGCTCTCGTCTTTTAAAGAGATGGGAGCCCCAGCGCCAAGCAATTAATGGCCTGAGCGCTGAAAAATGTGGCGGTGGTCCCCAAATGGCCAAGGCGGGGTTGCCCCCAGCTTTCCGGCCTGGCGTCAGGACTCCCTCCATGGGCATAAAATTCAGCCCAACATTTCAGATCAATGACCTTTCACTTACTGTCTACAGTTCTGGTCTGCATATTCTAAAAAGGGTATAGAGGCCCTGGAGAAGGTGCAAAAAAGATTTGCAAGGATGAAATCAGATCTGAGAGGTTATAACTATCAATAAAGGATGACCAGGCTGGGGCTCTTATCTCCAAAAAGAGAAGGCTGGGAGGTGACCTGATTGAGAGCTTTAAATTATGAAGGGGTTTGATAGGGTAGGCTTAGAGAAGATGTTTCCACTTGTGGCAGAGTCCAAAACTAGGGGCCATAAATATAAAATAGTTCCGATGAAGGGTCACTGACCCGAAACGTTAACTCTGCTTCTCTTTCCACAGATGCTGCCAGACCTGCTGAGTGATTCCAGCATTTCTTGTTTTTATTTCAGATTTCCAGCATCCGCAGTATTTTGCTTTTATATTAAAATAAAATAGTCACCACTTCATGCAATAGGGAATTCAGGAGAAACCTCTTTACCTGGCGAGTGGTGAGAGGTAAATAGCATAGATGCATTTAAGGGGAAGCTAGATAAGCACGTGAAAGAAAGGAATAGGAGTTATGCTGATAGTTTGAGATGAAGATGAAGAGCAGGCTTGTGTGGAACATGAACCAGGATAAACCAGTTGGGCTGAATGGCCATGTTTCCGTGCTATAAATTCTATGCAATATTAGAGATTAACAATTTAAACAGTTTAAGCAACTGCAGAGCAAGGACAGGGTGGAACTCAGGAGAGATTAAATGACAAAGGGATGACGGTGCAAGGCAAAATTGAGTGGTAATGGAACAAGTAAAGAAACAAAAGATGGGTCTAGATGAGGTGTAAGTGGAATAGCAGAGAGGGAGGAAAGCATGGAAAATCTGACAAAGCAGAGAGGGTTGTTGCTGGAATGAGGTGGAAGATTTTCAGCATCTGCATTATTTTGCTTTTGTTCTAATCTTTCTTGTATATGCGAACCAGTCTCTTGTGGTCTTTGTTCCTGAAACAGAGCATATGCTGTTTAATAATAAAAGGAATGTTATCAGAACTCTGTGACGGGAGAAATGTTTTAGGAATTGAGGGTCACGCTTAGGGAAGTAGGCATTATATGTAAAACTGTTAATTTATATATAGAAGAATAGAAGGAAGTATTTGAAATGGTGATTCTACTTCAAACATACTCCAGTGGCTGTGAAGCACTTTAGAATGTCTTGAGATTACAAAAGGCGCTGCAATATAAGTCTTTCTTTCTTAGTTTTGCAGACTGCATGAAAGTTTGGGCTGGAATGTAATGGCTTTACTGCCGTATGATGGCGCCATGATACCGGGACTCCGGAAATTCCATGAAGCATCAGCAATTTTTCACTTTGCCAAGCGTGACATAGTGATCAGGCAGGACTGGAAGCAGCTTGGGGTAGCAGCGGTAGTGTGGGATGCAGTAAGTATCAAACTACCATTTCACATCTTAATGAGTGTCCGAGGCCTCAAGGCAAAGGGGCCTGGTTTAGTATCTCCATAACAACTTATCTTCGTATGTGAACCTCATATGCAAAAAGAAAGATTTGCATTTATGTAGCACCTTTGACCACCTCAGAACATCCCAAAGCACTTTGCAGCCAATGAAGTACTTTTGACGTGCAGTCACTGTAGTAAATGCAGCAGCCAATTTGTGGACTGCAAGCTCCCACAAACAGCAATGTGTTAATGGCCAGATCATCTGTTTTTTATAGTGATATTGGTTGAAGGATAAATATTTGCCAGTACACTGAAGAGAACTTCCTTGCTCTTATTCCAATAGTAACAGTGGGATCTTTTACATCCACCCTGGAGGGCTGACGGAGCCTCGGTTTAACGTCTTATCCAAAAGACAGCACTTTCAACAGTGTGGCACTCCTTCAGTACTGCACTGGATGGGTCAGCCTGGATTTAGTGCTCAAGTCTCTGGAGTGGGACTTGAACTCACAATCACAATCTGACACTATTATGCAAAGAAACACGAGCATGAACCCATGTTGTATGAAAGTGCTGTGTAACACCCAGGTTATATTCTGGAACTCATGGTTGCTGTGGGCCTGCATTGGCTGAAAAGTGCTTTGGGACTTCCTGAACTTGTGAAAGGTAACTTTATACATGCAAGTCTTTCTTTATTACAGAAGTGGAGAGTAGGTGGGGCTAAGTGTAGTGGTTAAAAAAAAGATTATTTCAATACCACAATAGCAAGAGGGCATCAGAGAAGAGGGGAAATCCATAAAACAGGTTTGAAATTGATTTTCAGCACAAAATAGTGAAGAATCTGAATGAATCCTTCCTGCAAGTATTCACAAGGGAAAACATGAGCAACCTGCCCTCTCCTAACAAAAATATTCCAAGTCGAATCAATGACTTTGTTATAAGCAAGATGGAAGTTCTGGACAAGGTAACTTGTCTCAAAACAATGGAATTTATCCCAGAGTGCCGGGAGAGACTAAGGAGGAGATTTGTGAGGCACTGACAATCATTATGAGGGAGTCAGTGGACAGTAGAGAGGTACCAGTAAATTGAAAATAGGAGAATATAATGGTCACATGCAAAAAAGGGGCCAAAACAGACACAGTCTACTACACACCCCATAAGTCTTTCTCTCATTCCTTGTAAAGTAATGGAATTAATTATCAGGAGTAAACTTGAGGATCATCTGTATAACAATAATCTACTTAACAGCAGTCAACATTGGATCCAAAAGGGGAAGATCCCTCCTGACCTACCTCCTCAATTTCTTTGAGGCAGGGACAGCTCAAATGGAAGCGGCGGGAGGCCTTAATACATTGTAACCTCCACTTCCAAAAGGCTTTTGATAAAAGCACCACATGAAAGTCTTTTAATTAAATCTAATGGGGAGGCATTGGCGTCGTGATATTGCCACTTGGCTGGTAATCCAGAGCCCAGGCTAATGGTCCGGGAACATGGATTTGAATCCAACCACGGCAGATGTTGAAATTTGAATTCAGTTAATAAATCTCGAATTAGTCTAATGGTGACCATGAAACCATTGTCGATGGTTGTAGATATGCATCTAGTTTACAAATGTCCTTTAAGGAAGGAAATCTGCTGTCCTTACCTGGTCTGACCTACATGTGACTCCAGACCGACAGCAATGTGGTTGCCTCTTAAATGGCCTAGCAAGCCCTCAGTTCAAGGGTAATTAAGGATGAGCAATAAATGCTGGCCTAGCCAGCGACGCCCACATCCCACAAACGAATTTAAAAAAAAATTAAAGTCAACACTGTATAATTCAGGGGAAACCCTGGGAATGGATAAGAAGCTCTTTGATGGGTGGGAAAGCAACTAGTTCTCAGTAGAGGAGTTATGTCGGAGTGGGTGGGAGGGGAATTGCTGAGTGGGGCGCCTCAGGTCTTGGTCCTGGGACCAGCACTATTGTTGATTTACATAGATGACCTAGATTCAGGAACTGTGTTCAAATCAGCAAAAGATACCAAACTAGGAGGGGGCAACTCAGAAATTAAAGAAGAGTTAGACAAAATATGTAAAGTGGGCAAAACAATTGCAGATAAAATTTAATACAGAGAGGTGTCAAGCGCTACACAAAGGAAGGAACTATAGATTGACACAGGCACTCCATGTGTGGTGTTGAAATAGCTAAGGATAAAGGTGATTAAGATTGAGGAGTCTTGACAGGTTGAACACAAAATATGGCCAACTGATGCAGAGCAAAATTGACAAAGGATGTTGAACTACATCGCCAAAACTGTAGGATGTAAGTTTGAGGAGGTAATCTTTTTCAAAGAAAAACTGCAAGACTGTGTATGACCCGACTACATAAAAGGCAGTTGAGGCTGAGAGAATCCTTTTCTTTTGTGTTTCAGGCTATTGTACTTTGCACATATCTTGAACTGGGAGCAATCCAACTACGAGACCGCACTGTGATAGAGTTGGGAGCAGGAACCGGGTTGGTCGGAATCGTTGCAGCATTGCTAGGTAGATGATGGGTTACCAATGTTCATTACCACCCCCACTCCCCCACCATGTTACTAAAAAACCACTTGGCACTTTCACATTATTGCAAGAAGATGGCCGTGAAACCATAGGATGTAGCCTCAGTTCTGTTCTTACTGATTTAACCTCAGTCATGGTATGCGGAGGCATTGAGCTAAGGTGTCGGGAATCTGCAGGGGGTGGTGGTCAGAATATCAAAAGATCAGTGACCCTAAACTATCTCAATTATATCCCTGCCTGGGAACAAAGCTTTGGCCCCTTTAAGTTGACTCTGGAGACGATGGGAAGTGGTCAAGAGGCTGAAATTAAATGACGACTAAGCAGATAGACTGATATCATGGATTTCCTATGCACAGGCTGACTGCCTGCTCGGCAATACCAAGCTAGAAAGACTTACATTTCTCTAGTGCCTTTCATGATCCCAGCACCTTCCTAAGGGCTTTACAGCCAGTAAAGTACTTTTGAAATGCAATCAATATTGATATGTAGGAAACACGACAGCTAATTTGCAGACAGCAAGGTCGCACAAACAGTAATAACAAAATCTCAAGGTAATCTGCTTTCATGATGTTGGTTGAGGGATAATTATTGGCCAGGCCACTGAGGAGAGATGACATCTCTGGCAGTGCAGCACTCCCTCAAGTAGTGTGCTCAGGTGTCAGCTTCCTCAACACTATCTCTTTGACGATGTCTTCAGACATCTTCCCTATTTCCTGGCTTGTTTGGTTTAATTTCCCCTTGTCCCCTACAGTGCCTCCACACCCGCACTACACCCCTCCTGTGAAAGGTACCCGGACCTGCACCTAAAGTGCTGCAACCTGCAAGGCTACAGACCAGCTGCTGGAAGGTGGGATTAGAATGGGCGGCTAGTTTTTTCAGCTCGCGCAGACACAATGGGCTGAATGGCCTCCTTCTGTGCCGTAACTTTTCTATGGTTCTGTCACGATGAGTCACCTTGGGACGTTTTGCTGCATTAAATGCATTATATAGCTGCATGCTGTTGTGTTGGTGATGTTTACTTGTGGAAGAAAAAAGTGTTTAATCCCATCACCGGAAAAAGAACATATATATTTTAACATAATTTTGTTTCCTTGTTGGTTTTAAAATAGGTGCTGATGTAACAGTCACTGACAGGGAAGTGGCGTTACAGTTCCTGGAGTCCAATCTCCAAGTAAACATCCCCTCCGACCTGCAGACCAGGGCACGGGCCAGAGAGCTGAGCTGGGGGGTAAACCTACACCAGTTCGACCCGGGCAGCTATGACGTGGTCCTGGGGGCAGACGTGGTTTACCTGGAGGAGACCTTCCCAGCCCTGCTGGAGACTTTGGAACATCTCAGCTCCGAGCAGACTACGATCCTGCTGTCCTGCCGCATCCGGTATGAGCGAGACCAGAACTTCCTGAAGATGCTTGGGAGGCGTTTCACGGTGGAAAAAGTCTATTACGACACCGAGAAGGATGTTCACGTTTACAAGGCACAGAAAAGAATGGTGAAGGAAGATCTTTAAGGAAGTGAAAGACTTTCTAACCAGAATGTAACTACTGTTTAGTTCTACATAGGAAGAGGAGGAAGAGTTTTGAAATTTTCAATTGATCCCCCAACAGTTTTTGAGGGAAAGAGTTCCAGTATTCCGCTGCCCTTTGTATGTAGAAGTGCTTCCTGACATCACCCCTGAACAGCCTGGCTCTAATTTTAAGGTTATGCCTCCTTGTTCTGGACTTGCCAACCAGGGGAAATAGTTTCTCTCTTATCTACCCTATCAAATCCTTTTAAATCATCTCAATTAGATTGTGTGTTAATTTTCTACATGCGAGGGAATACAAACCTGATCTATGCAACCTGTCCTCATAATTTAACCCACTTAGTTCTGGTGAATCTGCACTGCACCCCCTCTAAGGCCACTCTGTTCTTCCTGAGATGCAGTTCCCAGGACTGAACGGAATACTCCAGAGTTCTCTACAGCTAGAAAATAACTTCCACCCTTTTGTCTTTCAGCTCTCTTGAGATAAAGGCCAACATTCCATTAGCCTTTTGCATCATTTTTTTCTGCCTCTTCACTAGCTTTTAGTGATTTCTGTACTTGGATCCCTAAATCTCTCTGATGCTCCACAGTTCCCAGCTTCTCGCTATTTGGAAAATATTCTGATCTGTCTTAGGGCCAAAATGGATGACATCACACTTCTGAGATCTAGCCTCGACATTTGTGTCCAAGAAGCTGCATATGGGCAGGTCTAATAAAAAAAATAGTTATGTTTAAGATGATGTTTTATTTGTGTGGAACTATTTTTTTAAGTACCTACTTGTTACAATGGCATGACATCAGCTGTGGCTCAGTGGTTAACACTCACCTCTGAGTCAGAAGGTGTGGATTCAAGTCCCATCCCAGAAACTTCAGCACAGAATCCAGGCTGAAAGACCAGTGCAGTGCTGAGGGAGTGCTGCACTGTTGGAGGTGCTGTTCTTCAGATGAGACCCCATCTACCATCTCAAGTGGACATAAAAGATCCCATGACACTACTTTGAAGTGGAGCAGGGAAGTTATCCCCAGTGTCCTTGTCAATATTTACCCTGTAACCAACATCAATAACACAGACTATCTGGTCATTTATCACTCTGCTGTTTGTGCAGCCTTGCTGTGTGCAAATTAGCTGCTGTGTTTCCTATATTACAGCAGTGACTACATTTCAAAAGTACTTCATAGGCTGTGAAGTTCTGTGGCATGTCCAGAGGCTGTGAAAGGCACTATATAAATGCAAACTCTTTATTTCAGGCAGAGCTCTAATTTCTACCCCTGCTGTGTTTTATTTTGAGAAAAACAGCTGGCATCATTACAGCTGTTGCTAAGTAGCCCTGCTTGGCAAGTGGAGAAGAATTGACAAAGGTGCCCATTCCCACTGATGCATCCTGCAAAGTGGATGTATTAATAAAAAAACAAGATTGAATTCAGTTATGAAATATCCATGATTAAATGTTCAAATCACTCATGACCTTGCCCCCCACCCCATCATCTCTGTATCTATCCTCTTCCAATCCCGACAATCCTCCAGGAATCTGCATTCCTCCAATTCTAGCCTCTTAAGGAATCCCTGGTTTCCTTCACCCCACCATTGATGCTTATGCCTTCAGCAGTTTAGGCCCTAAGCTCTGGAATCCCCTCCATAAACCTCTCCCCCTCCTTAAGGACGCCCCTTAAAATCTACCTCTTTGACCAAACTTTCAGTCACCTCTCTTAAAAACTCAAGTGACTTGGTGTCTAAATTTTTGTCTGATCCCGTGAAGCACGTTGCAACGTTTTAGTCCCGTTAAAGGTGGTGCATTAAGTCCAAGTTGTTGTTGTAGCCAGCTGGGCTGACACTTGAAGGACACTCACTTGTGTGAAATAGCAGAGGATGCTTAGCGCCAGTGCAACAGCAAGATTCGGCACCTTCAGGAGACAGGCCAGCATAAAACTGGAACCAAAATATAGTGAAGAGCAAATTTCTCTTTAGCATGTCTCTGTGGTGATATGGGAGGGGGGTTAAGAATAACGGAGTTGGCGCTTTGCACTTTATGCCTTGTTCATTTTCATTTGGTGAGATGTCTGAACAATTTGTGCAGAATGCTGTGACCGACAGTTTCCATAACGGAACGCATGAAGGGTGACGGTCACAAAGAGCCTCCACCATCCATTCGCTACACTCCAGGGCCAGTGCAAACACCCCGAAATCCCAGAACAATAAAGGCAAGTACTATGTACTCAGCCGCGTATTGCTTTTTCTAAGCACTGCACGACAGTAATAATTGAGACTTATATTAAGCAAGAAACCGGACCACTTAACTGTTAATTGCCTAGCTGCAATTTCATATTCACTCCATTAGATTTTCATGACATATGTTCGTTGTTTGATATAATTGATTGATTCACAAGAACAAACTATTAGCTAGAGAACACTTTCTTGTTTTTTCCCCAACTTTTGAACATTCCACACAGCGGTATACTTGTAGCGCACCTTCTGTTTAAATAGATGACACAGCTGCACACTTTAGTCTGTTTTTTTGATGAATCGCAGTTTTCTCAGTATGAACAATAAAAAGGTTAAGTGCGATAACAATTTAAAATGCAAATTAAGAGTCTGTTTACTGCACCCTGTCACGTGCTATATTTGTCTCTTTCCCTCCATCCTTATTCACAAATTACTTTTGTCTCTGCTCCTGTCTCTTTTTCAGAGTTTCTCAACCTCTTGTTTTTATTTTAAAAGCTAATTACATGAAAATAGATATCCGTCAAAACTTAAAAAGGTTCTAACGTTTATGCTTTCACTTATTTTACTAAAACTAATGTGAAAAACTATATGTGTAATCACTCTTATAGTTTAAGAAGACATGCTTTGAGTTGTGTGCAATTTCCGGAATCACACTGGTGCTTTCTGGGAGATTATTCTGTGGTGCAAACACTCAGACTGAGGTAGCTGGGAATTTTGATGTCAGCCTTGGCTCTGCAGTGGGTAGCACTGAATCAGAAGGTTGTGCGATCAAGTCCCACGTCAGCCACCTGAGTACAAAAGGTGAGCTGATGCTCCAGTGTAGTACTGAGGGAGTGCAGCACTGTTGGAGGTGTGGTCTTTCAGATGAGACATTAAACCAAGGCCCTGTCTGCCCTCTCAGGTGGATGTGAAAGATCCTTTGGCACTATCTGAAGAGCAGCAATGAGTTTCTGCCCTGTCCGCTGGCCAATATTTATCCCTCAACCAAAGTCACCTTAAACCAGGGTATCCAACCTTTTTGCATATGGTTGGGGGGGTGGGGGGGGGCACATTACAATTTTTATCCTACATAGAAGGCTAGGGAGCAAAATGCGGAAAGATAAAGGCATTAGAAGTTTATCTTACTATTAATCAAAACAACAAAAATGTGCATTTTTGCAAACAAGCTTCACATGAGAAGACTACTAACTTACTTTCTGGTCACTGTGTTGAACACTGATTCAGTGAGATACCTGGCGTTGATTTTGCATGCACAAGTAGTCAATGTCTGCCCACACACTTGCTGCAGCGATGCGGAACATTACGGATAGATGTCCATCTGTCAGGAGTGATCGTGATCTTGTTTTGATGCTTTTCAATCTTGAAAAAAGCTGTTTACAGCAATATGTGCTGCCAAACAGTGCAATGAATTGAAGGGCATGCTTTGATTGATTTGGATAAGACACTGAGAGAACATATTGATTATAAAATGTCAGAAAGTCATGCCCTGTGAAAGCTCTCTTCATGTCATTGTCATTTTGGATCTCAATTAATTCCAGTTGGAACATGTCATGAGCATCAGTGGCATCAGTTCCAAATGGATCTGCGAACAACTTCACCAGGATGATGGTGGATGCGAATCGATAGTTATCAGCAGGGATTGAGGATACTAGAAACGTTTTCACTGGAGCAGAAGAGCAGATTTAATGGAAATCTGTGTAAAATTATAAGTTTTTTGTAAGATGATTAAGGAAACACGATAATCTCTAGCTAGGGAGTCAGTGATAAGGAATTTCTGATTTTAAATTGTCACAATAGGAGAGGGTTTGAAGAAATGACGTTATGTAGCAAAGAACAAAGAACAGTACAGCACAGGAACAGGCCATTTGGCCCTCCAAGCCTGCGCCGATCTTGATGCTTGTCTAAACTAAAACCTTCTGCACTTCCGGGGACCGTATCCCTCTATTCCCATCCTATTCATGTATTTGTCAAGATGCCTCTTAAATGTCGCTATCGTACCTGCTTCCACCACCTCCCCTGGCAGCAAGTTCCGGGCACTCACCACACTCTGTGTAAACAACTTGCCTCGCACATCCCCTCGAAACTTTGCCCCTCTCACCTTAAACCTATGTCCCCTAGTAACTGACTCTTCCACCCTGGGAAAAAGCTTCTGACTATCCACTCTGTCCATGCCGCTCATAACTTTGTAAACCTCTATCATGTCGCCCCTCCACCTCCGTCGTTCCAGTGAAAACAATCCGAGTTTTTCCAACCTCTCCTCATAGCTAATGACCTCCAGTCCAGGCAACATCCTGGTAAACCTCTTCTGTACCCTCTCCAAAGCCTCCATGTCCTTCTGGTAGTGTGGCGACCAGAATTGCACGCAATATTCTAAGTGTGGCCTAACTAAGGTTCTGGACAGCTGCAGCATGACTTGCCATTTTTTATACTCTATGTCCCGACCGATGAAGGCAAGCATGCCGTATGCCTTCTTGACTACCTTATCCACCTGCATCGCCATTTTCAGTGACCTGTGGACCTGTACGCCCAGATCTCTCTGCCTGTCAATACTCCTAAGGGTTCTGCCATTTACTGTATACTTACCATCTGTATTAGATCTTCCAAAATGCATTACCTCACATTTGTCCGGATTAAACTGCATCTGACATTTCTCCGCCCAAGTCTCCAACCGATCTATATCCTGCTGTATCCTCTGACAATCCTCATCACTATCCGCAATTCCACCAACCTTTGTGTCGTCCGCAAACTTATTAATCAGACCAGCTACATTTTCCTCCAAATCATTTATATATAATACAAACAGCAAAGGTCCCAGCACTGATCCCTGCGGACCACCACTAGTCACAACCCTCCATTCAGAAAAGCACCCTTCCACTGCTACCCTCTGTCTTCTATGACCGAGCCAATTCTGTATCCATCTTGCCAGCTCACCTCTGATCCCGTGTGACTTCACCTTTTGTACCAGTCTGCCATGAGGGACCTTGTCAAAGGCTTTACTGAAGTCCATATAGACAACATCCACTGCTCTTCCTTCATCAATCACCTTCGTCACTTCCTCAAAAAACTCAATCGAGTTAGTGAGACACGACCTCCCCTTCACAAAACCATGCTGCCTCTCGCTAATAAGTTCATTTGTTTCCAAATGGGAGTAAATCCTGTCCCGAAGAATCCTCTCGAATAATTTCCCGACCACTGACGTAAGGCTCACCGGCCTATAATTTCCTGGATTATCCTTGCTACCCTTCTTAAACAAAGGAACAACATTGGCTATTCTCCAGTCCTCTGGGACCTCACCTGGAGCCAATGAGGATACAAACATTTCTGTCAAGGCCCCAGCAATTTCTTCCCTTGCCTCCCTCAGTATTCTGGGGTAGATCCCATCAGGCCCTGGGGACATATCTACCTTAATGCTTTGCAAGACGCCCAACACCTCCTCCTTTTTGAAAACGACATGACCCAGACTATCTACACTCCAATCCCTAGACTCATCATCCACCAAGTCCTTCTCTTTGGTGAATACTGATGCAAAGTAGTCATTTAGTACCTCGCCCATTTCCTCTGGCTCCACACGTAGATTCCCTCCTTTGTCCTTGAGTGGGCCAACCCTTTCCCTGGTTACCCTCTTGCTCTTTATATATGTATAAAAAGCCTTGGGATTATCCTTAATCCTGTTTGCCAATGACTTTTCATGACCCCTTTTAGCCCTCCTGACTCCTTGCTTAAGTTCCTTTCTACTTTCTTTATATTGCTCAAGGGCTTCGTCTGTTCCCAGCCTTCCAGTCCTTACGAATGCTTCCTTTTTCTTTTTGACTAGGCTCACAATATCCCTCGTTATCCAAGGTTCCCGAAACTTGCCAAACTTATCCTTCTTCCTCACAGGAACATGCCGGTTCTGGATTCTCATCAACTGACGTTTGAAAGACTCCCACATGTCAGATGTTGATTTACCCTCAAATAGCCGCCCCCAATCTACATTCTTCAGTTCCTGCCTAATATTGTTATAATTAGCCTTCCCCCAATTTAGCACCTTCACCCGAGGACTACTCTTATCCTTATCCATAAGTCCCTTAAAACTTACGGAATTATGGTCACTGTTCCCGAAATGCTCCCCTACTGAGACGTCGACTACTTGGCCGGGTTCATACCCCAATACCAGGTCCAGTCTGGCCCCTTCCCTAGTTGAACTATCTACATATTGTTTCAAGAAGCTCTCCTGGATGCTCCTTACAAATTCTGCCCCATCCAAGCCCCTAGCACTAAGTGAGTCCCAGTCAATATAGGGGAAGTTAAAATCACCCACCACTACAACCCTGTTACCTTTACATCTTTCCAAAATCTGTCTACATATCTGCTCCTCTACCTCCCGCTGGCTGTTGGGAGGCCTGTAGTAAACCCCCAACATTGTGACTGCACCCTTCCTATTCCTGAGCTCCACCCATATTGCCTCGCTGCATAACCCCTCCGAGGTGTCCTCCCACAGTACAGCTGTGATCGTCTCTTTTACCAGTAATGCAACTCCCCCACCCCTTTTACATCCCCCTCTATCCCGCCTGAAGCTTCTAAATCCTGGAACATTTAGCTGCCAATCCTGTCCTTCCCTCAACCAAGTCTCTGTAATAGCAACATCATAGTTCCAAGTACTAATCCAAGCTCTAAGTTCATCTACCTTACCTGTTATACTCGCATTGAAACAAATGCACTTCAGACCACCAGTCCCGCTGTGCTCAGCAACATCTCCCTGCCTGCTCTTCCTCTTAGTCTTACTGGCCTTATTTACTAGTTCCCCCTCAGTTATTTCACCTGCTGTCCTACTGCTCTGGTTCCCACCCCCCTGCCACACTAGTTTAAACCCTCCCGAGTGACGCTCGCAAACCTCGCAGCCAGGATATTTGTGCCCCTCCAGTTTAGTTGCAACCCATCCTTCTTGTACAGATCCTATCTGTCCCTGAAGAGATCCCAATGGTCCAGATATCTGAAACCCTCCCTTCTACACCAGCTGTTCAGCCATGTGTTTAGCTGCACTATCTTCCTATTTCTAGCCTCACTGGCACGTGGCACAGGGAGTAATCCCGAGATTACAACCCTAGAGGCCCTGTCTTTTAACTTTCTACCTAACTCCCCAAACTCCCCCTGCAGGACCTCATCACTCTTCCTGCCTATGTCGTTGGTACCGATGTGTACCACAACCTCTGGCTGTTCACCCTCCCCCTTCAGAATGCCCCCTGTCCGTTCAGAGACATCCTTGACCCTGGCACCAGGGAAGCAACATACCATCCTGGAGTCTCTTTCACGTCCACAGAAGCGCCTATCCGTGCCCCTGACTATAGAGTCCCCTATAACTATTGCTCTTCTGTGCTTTGTCCCTCCCTGCTGAACAACAGTTCCAGCCGTGGTGCCACTGCTCTGGCTGCTGCTGTTGTTTTCCCCTGATAGGCCACCACCCCCCAACAGTATCCAAAACGGTATACTTGTTAGAGAGGGGGATAGCCACAGGGGGATAGCCACAGGGGGATAGCCACAGACTGCCTGCCCCCTAGCGTTTTGCAGCATGTAATGTTTTATCACATGGAGTATATCGGTTAAAAGAAATTTCTGAAATGGAAGAGATGCAGGCAGGTCTATAGCAGAGAGATCAGAGCGGTGGCTGGCACAAACACCATTGTTAACAAACATGCTGTGCTGTGGACTTCTCTAGTTCTGTAACAGTGGAGCAAAAGCGGGGTGAGATTATAGAGAGAGAGAGATCATAGAGAGAGATACAGCACTGAAACAGGCCCTTCGGCCCACTGAGTCTGTGCCGACCAACAACCACCCATTTATACTAATCCTACATTAATCCCATATTCCCTATCACATCCCCACCTTCCCTCAATTCTCCTACCACCTACCTACACTAGGGGCAATTTACAATGGCCAATTTACGTATCAACCTGCAAGTCTTTGGCTGTGGGAGGAAACCGGAGCACCCGGCGGAAACCCATACGGTCACAGGGAGAACTTGCCAACTCTGCACAGGCAGTACCCAGAACTGAACCCTGGTCACTGGAGCTGTGAGGCTGCGGTGCTAACCACTGCGCCACTGTGCCGCCCAGTGGGGGGGGGGCGGGGGTGTGACGGGAGGTGGAATTAAAAATGTTTGCTGATTGACAACTTGTCACTAACAATTATAAACTGTAACCAACTGAGAAAGTGTAAATTCCTGATGCTCATGGCTTCTCATGTGATAGATAAAGGCAATGAGAAAAATGCTTGCTGACTTTCCCAAGATACATCCCATCACTTTTTAGTGGGCAGACAGATTGATAAAGACTTCATCACCAGGAGCTGATCCACAGCTCAACAACACCACAGAAGACTCTCAGGCATCACTCCAACACTTACTCCAATAATTCAATATATTCGCCCTTCTATATCTTCCACTGTATTAGGTGAACACGAGTAACAGAGCTCAGCCAATAAACCAAGTGGACTAGGGAACAGAATGTGGAAATATCTTAAAATATAAACAACAAAATATGACACCATTCCAGAGAAACAGAGCAAGGAGTTATGTACTTAATTTGTTCATAGTATTTTACATCTACGTTCACCCCCTCTTCCCACTTGCACTATCTCAGATGTTCTTGAATCCTCTGTCAGTAAGGAGTACAAAGCATCTGTGCATAAGACAGGTATGATAGAGGGTTGATTACATCAACCTGTCTTCCCTCTTTACATAGTCCAAATGGGTTACTGTGCATTTCCATCATTTCCTTTTTTCCCAAAAATATACTTTATTCATAAAAATCTGTAAAACAAAAACATGACAACACAGTTCAAAACAGCACCAAGTTGACATTCCAAAAGTGCAAAGGAAATCAGTTTTCTTCAATACAGGAGTGAGTTGCCTCACAACCCTTTCATTCCATTTTACATGCCATGTACATTTTACAGTAAACCCACATTTGGTGTATACAGCCAGAGGGGTTTCCCATGGGTCCAGCCCCTCAGTTCACTTTGGCAGGAGGACGTTAACACTGTGGTCTTTCCCCATTGAACATTTGCAGCGGTTGCCCCAAGCTTTAGTGTGTCCCTCAGCATGTAGTCCTGGACCTTGGAATATGCCAGTCTTCAACACTCGGTCATGGACAACTCTTTGTGCTGGAAGACCAGCAAGTTTCGGGAAGACCAAAAAGCGTCTTTCACTGAATTGATGGTCCTCCAGCAGCAGTTGATGTTTATCTTGGTGTGTGTCCCTGGGAACAGCCCGTAGAGAACAGACACCTGTGTTATGGAGCTGCTTGGGATGAACCTTGACAAAAACAACTGCATCTCTTTCCACACCTGCTTTGCAAAGACACATTCCAGAAGGAGGTGGGCGACCGTCTCTTCCCCACCACAGCCACCTCGAGGGCAGCGTGTAGAGAGGGTGTGACTCTGGGCGTGCGGGAAGGATCTGACGGGGAGGGCCCTTCTCACCATCAGCCAAACTACGTCTGTCTTGGTGTTGGTTTGAAAGTTCTGGTGACGAGGCATTCTGCCAAATGACTTTGGCAGTCTGCTCGGGGAACCATCCGACAGGATCCACCATCTCTTTTTCCCGTAGGGCCTTGAGGACTTTCCATGCAGACTACTGCCTGATGGATTGGTGGTCAAAGGTGTTTTCCTGCAGAAACTTTCCCACAAAGGATAGGTGGTACGGCATGGTCCAATTGGATGGAGCGTTACGCGGCAATGTAACCAGACCCATCCTTCGCGACACTGGGGACAGATAGAACCTCAGCACATAGTGACACTTAGTGTTTGCGTACTGGGGCTCTACGCACAGCTTGATGCAACCGCAAACGAAGGTGGTCATCAGGATGAGGGCGACGTTGGGTAATTTTTCCCGCCCTTATCCAGAGGTTTGAACATCGTGTCCCTCTGGACCCGGTCTATTTTGGATCTCCAGATAATGTGGAAAATGGCTCGGGTGGCTGCCACAGCGCAGGAGTGGTGTATAGGCCTGACCTGCGCCACATACAGCAACAACGTGAGCGCCTTGCCCTCTGACCAGATCGATGGCCCGTGGGACCACCATCGCAACCATTGCCTGTAGGTACTGATGTGCAGTATTCCACACTCCTGCAGAAACAGGTCGGCCTTGACCTTGGCGAGGTAGTTCAAGGTTGAAACACATTGCGTAGTGGATTTAACACTACGTACATTAATCGCAGCAATCTTTATATCCATTTTAAAGTTGGGTGTTTCTTCCCACACCAGGTGTCCTTGCCGTCCTAGTCCTTGGGTATGTTCCTGCATACCCATAGTGTCCGCAAGCTATTTCACATTCGTTGGGCTCAGAAACCCCTCCTGGTTACTAATGGGGGGGGGGGGGGGGGGGGGTTTGTTCCACTGAGGTGACATCGGGGGAGTCTTGTAGGCAGCAAGGCTTGGGTTGTCCTCTGCTGTTGGTGTCTTTCCCCTCTGTTCCTCCTCACAGACATCACTGCTCCCGGCTTCCTGGAGCTGGAGTGCGCCAGACGCTTGGTTGCTCTCGGTGTCCTGGAGCTGGGGTCCGCTAGGCCCATCACAGCTTCCAGTGCCCCAGAGATGGGGGGTTTTATCTTCTAGCTCCTTTGAGTTCTGCCGCTTCTTTTGCAGGTGCGGTCGTTCCGGTCCTTCCTCGTCCAATGAGGAGGAGCTGCCGTAATCTGTCTCAGACGGTAGCCTCCTCTTGCCACTGGTTTGGGTGGTGGCCTGTTCCTTTTTTGGAGGTTTCTTCTGCTTTTACTTTTCAAAGAGGCCAAATGATTCTACAACTGTATGGAGTATGAATTCTGCACTGTTTGTAAATCCTTCTCACTCCAAAGTAAGGGATACCAGATATATCAGCTGTCGAAAAGTCACTTTTAAAATTCAATAAAAGATCTTGTGAATAAATAGGTTATACTTAGTAAAAAAATGAAATCAACTGTCAGATGGATGGATAGATAAAGTGAATCTCATACTGTTGGACCAGGTAGGTAAGTGAGAATTTATTCTAATGAATTAGGTCTTGACTGGCACAGAAATTAGGAGCATAAACATGGCAGGATCATGAATGAGGCTAGAAATGTGAGTAGGTGTCATATTGAGACATAAATGCAAGTTGTTGTTGATTTCCTACATTTGCAAAATATCCAGAAAGATTATGTGCCACAGAGTTGTGTTGCTTCAACAGAGAAGTGCAGGGAGCCAGTCATATTCCCAACATAGAACTAAAGAGAAATACACCTCAGAATGATTCAGTTTCTTGCTTCTGCTTTGCCTTTTTGCTCAGGTATCAAACCTAATCCCACGTCCCCAATCTCACCCCATACCCCGTATCTTCATTTGAAATGAATATATGGTTGAAATGTGCAGTGCTGACTGGGTTGTGCTATGAACTGATTATAATGCATTTTACTAAAACAGTTCCGTTACAAGTGGCCCTGGCAGTAACTGTAAAGTGTGGTGAGGTGGAGAGTGAAACAGTTGGTTTTGTTGGGAATCCCAGCATCAAACCCGACTTGTGTTCACACTCGGTGGTGGGAGTAGGTTTTCCTGTCGGGGTAACGCAATGGGAAAGAATAAATTTATTTGAACCGAGGGAGAGTCATGAACTTGACTTATTTCCCAGATACCTGTAATTCATGGGGATTCATTGATGTTTGACCATTGTTTATGACCTTATGTCAGGCAGTGCTAAATCGCATTGGTTTTAAATTGTTCCCAAATCATTGTGAACATACAACATGAGTCTAGAAGCAATTGGCGGGCCAGATTCTGGCTCGCAGGCCGTATGTTGGACAACCCTGCTATAAACAGATTATCTGGTCATTTATCACATTGCTGTTTGTGGGAGCTTGCTGTGCACAAATTGGCTGCCACATTTCATACATTGCAACAGTGACTACACTTCAAAAAAGTACTTAATTGGCTGTAAAGCACTTTGGGACTTTCTGAGCTTGTGAAAGACACTATAGAAATGCAAGACCTGCTATGGGGACAACAGTAAGAAGGGAAGAAAGCTGCCAATTTGATGAAAATTCTGTTGATCTGCAGTGTATTTAAGCCTCTCACTTTTATGAAAGCCTATCACAGTTGGAAGTAATTGAGACAGAGCTGGGAGTCCACAGACCTGCCAGAAGCAATCAGCCAAATCATTTATTACACTGAGAATAATTGTGAGGCAGCTGAACGGACGGTCACCATAAATAAGAAGTGATGGCTTTGCACACGCTGAGGGATTCTGCAGCAAAACTTTATCTATTTATGTTGCCATTTCATCTGGTTATCCTAAATTAACTATTTAATCTTGCTTCAAAGTGGTAGCATTTTAACACAAAAACAATATACTCTGGATGCTGGAAATCTGAAATCAAAACAATGCCAGAATTAGTCCTGGGGAAAATTGATGTACAGAGAGATTTGGTTGTTCAGGTCCATTGTTCCCTGAAGGTGGCAACGCAGGTCAATAGAGTGGTCAAGAAGGCATACGGCATGCTTTCCTTCATCGGACGGGGTATTGAGTACAAGAGTTGGCAGGTCATGTTACAGTTGTATAAGACTTTGGTTCGGCCACATTTGGAATACTGCGTGCAGTTCTGGTCGCCACATTACCAAAAGGATGTAGATGCTTTGGAGAGGGTGCAGAGGAGGTTCACCAGGATGTTGCCTGGTATGGAGGACGCTAGCTATGAAGAGAGGTTGAGTAGATTAGGATTATTTTCATTAGAAAGACGGAGGTTGAGGGGGGACCTGATTGAGGTGTACAAAATCATGAGAGGTATAGACAAGGTGGATAGCAAGAAGCTTTTTCCCCAGAGTGGGGGATTCAATTACTAGGGGTCACGAGTTCAAAGTGAGAGGGGAAAAGTTTAGGGGGGATATGCGTGGAAAGTTCTTTATGCAGAGAGTGGTGGGTGCCTGGAACGCGTTGCCAGCGGAGGTGGTAGACGTGGGCACGATAGCGTCTTTTAAGATGTATCTAGACAAATACATGAATGGGCAGGAAGCAAAGAGATACAGACCCTTAGAAAATAGGCGACATGTTTAGATAGAGGATCTGGATCGGCGCAGGCTTGGAGGGCTGAAGGGCCTGTTCCTGTGCTGTAATTTTCTTTGTTCTTTGTATTCAGCAGGTCTGGAGAGAGATACAGAGTTAATGTTTCAGGTCGATGACCTTTCGGTTCTGATGATAGGTCATCAACCCAAAATGTTGGCTCTCTTTCTCTCTCCACAGACGCTGCCAGGCAACAACAACTTGTATTTATCATAGAATTGTTATAGCACAGAAGGAGGCCATTCGACCGGTCATGTCCATTCCAGCTCTCTGTGAGAGCAGCTCAGCTGGTCCCAAACCCCTGCCCTTTCCCCGTAGCCCTGCAAATTTTTTTCTCTTCAGGTGTTTATCCAATTCCCTTGTGAAAGCCACGATTGAATGTCCCTCTAACACACTCTCAGGCAGTGCTTTCCAGATCCTTACCACGTGTAAAAAAAGCTGTTCCTCATATTGTCATCGGTTCTTTTGCCATTCACTTTAAAACAGTGTCCTCTGGTTCTCAACCCTTCTGCCAATAGGAACAGTTTCTCTCTATTTACTCTGTCTGGACCCCTCATGATTTTGAACACTTTTATCAAATCGCTCAACCTTCCAGCTTCTCCAATCTGTCCATGTAACTAAAGTCCTTTATCCATGGGACCATTCTTGTAAATCTTTTCTGCATCCTCTCTGAAGTCTTCATACCCTTCCTAAAGTGCAGTGTCCAGAATGGGACACAATACTCCAATTGAAGCCAAAGTACATCAACCACATTACCCTCATCAGCCCTCTCTGTTACCTCATCAAAAAACAATCAAGTTAGAAAATGCTGTTTTTCCATAATTAGTGCACCCTTAGCGCAGGAACTGTTATCTTTGTCCCAGATTATCGTTTCTAAAAGCTTTGCCGCCACTGAAGTTAAACTGACAGGCCTGTAGTTGCTGAGTTTATCCTTAAACAACGGTGTAACATTTGCAGTTCTCCAGTCCTCTGGCACCACCCCCATTTCCAAGGAAGAGTGGAAGATTATGGCCAATACCTCCACAATTTCCACCCTTACTTCCCTAAGCATCCACGGATGCATGTGAACCGATCCTGGTGACGTATCAATGTAGCGTATAGCCAGCCTTTCCAATAGCTCCTCTTTAACAACTTTTAGCTCATCAAGGATCTCAACTACCCCCTCTTTCACTATGACCTTGGCAGCATCTTCTTCCTTGGTAAAGACAGATGCAAAGCAACTCACCAAGCCTCCTTCGACAGCTGCTTTCAAACCTGCGACCTTTACCACTGAGAAGAACAAGAGCAGCAGATGCATGGTAACGCCACCAGCAAGTTCCCCTCTAAGCCACACATCTGCCTGACATGGAACTATATTGCCGTTCCTTCACCTGTGGCTGATTCTAAGACCTGGAGCTCCCTTCCTAACAGCATTGTGGGTGTACCCTACACCACATGGATTGCAGGGGTTCAAGAAAGCGGTTCACCATCACCTTCTCAAGGGCAATTAGGGATGGGAAATAAATGCTGGCCTGATGAGCGACGCCCACATCCCATGAAATAATTTTTTAAAAACCTCAGCTATGCCCTCTGCCTCCATGCATAGATCCTCTTTTTGATCCCTAATCGATACACCCCTCCTCTTATTACCCTTTTACTATTTATATGCCTACATAAGACTTTTGGATTCCCTTTTATGTTAGCTGCCAGTCTCTTCTCATACTCTCTCTTTGCCTCTCATTTCTGTTTTCACTTCCCCTCTGAACCTTTGTTATTCAGCCTGGATCTCACTTGTATTATCAACCTGACATCTGTCATACGCACCATTTATCTGCTTCATTTTATTCTCTATCTCTTTCGTCACCCAGGGAGCTCAGGCTTTGGCTGCCCTATCTTTCCCCCTCATGGGAATGTACCTTGACAGTACCCAAATCATTTCCTTTTTAAAGGCAGCCACTATTCCATTACAGTTTTGCCTGCCAATCTTTGATTCTAATTTACCTCATACAGATCTGTTCTCACCTCCCCTGAAATTAAGTATTTTTTACTCTGGATTGCTCCTTGTCCGTTCCCATAGCTAATCTAAACCTTATGATACTATGATCGCTGTTTCCTAAATGTTCCCCTAATAACTCTTGATCCACTTGCCCCATCCCATTCCCCAGAACCAGATCCAATAATGCCTCCTTCCTCATTCGATTGGAAACATACTGATCAAAAAAATTCTCCTGAAAACACTTCAGAAACCCTTCCCCCTCTCTGCCTTTTACACTATTACGATCCCAGTCTCTATTAGGGTAAATTCCCCCTTTATTCCTACTCTATAGTTTTTGCATCTTTTTGTAATTTCCCTGCAAATTTGTTCCTTAATATCTTGCCCTTAGTTGGTAGCCTATAAATACACCCAGAAATGTAATGGTACCTCTAATGTACTGCGTGACCTGCTGAATATTTTCAGTATTTTCTGTTTTTATTTCAGTACATTAACAAGTGCAAGATATGCACTTATCCAGAAAGCCTAAATTTGGTGTTGTCCAGGTGAAAATGTTCCTGCTTAGAAATGGGAAGCTTTCATAAAAGCAAAATACCGCGGATGCTGGAAATCTGAAACAAAAACAAGAAATGCTGGAACCACTCAGCAGGTCTGGCAGCATCTGTGGAAAGAGAAGCAGAGTTAACGTTTCGGGTCAGTGACCCTTTTAGTTTAGAGATACAGCACTGAAACAGGCCCTTCGGCCCACCGAGTCCGTGCCGACCATCAACCACCCATTTATACTAATCCTACACTAATTCCATATTCCTACCACATCCCCACCTGTCCCTACGTTTCCCGACCACCTACCTATACTAGGGGCAATTTATAATGGCCAATTTACCTACCAACCTGCAAGTCTTTTGGCTTGTGGGAGGAAACCGGAGCACCCGGAGGAAACCCACGCAGACACAGGGAGAACTTGCAAACTCCACACAGGCAGTATCCAGAAGTGAACCCGGTTCGCTGGAGCTGTGAGGCTGCAGTGCTAACCACTGCGCCGCCCTGACAAAGCTTTGGAACTGACAAACTGACGGAAGCTTTCATATTTGGTCTCCAAAGATGAATAGGTATTGGCTGTGGATTAGTTGGTGGCATTCCCACCTCTTATTCAGAAGATTGTGGAATCAAGTACTAATCCAAAGACTTAAACATAAAATCTAGGCTAACACTATTGTGCAGTGCTGAGGGAGAGCTGCATTGTCAGAGGTGCTGTCTTTCAGGTGAGATGTTAAACTGAGGCCCATCACTAAAACAAATGATCTGGACATTGTCACATGGTTGTTTATGTTGGCATTGTTGTGTGCGAATTGGCTACTATATTTCTCACATTACAACAGTGACTACACTTCAACAGTACTTCATTTTTTGTAAAGTGCTTTGGGATATCCTGATGTTGTGAAAGGTCTTATATAATTGTAGGCCAATAATATTTTGCTCGAGTGCAGTTGGTGTCACAATTAACAAGTACATCACCACCATCTATTGGTAGTGAAATGGTACTGCACAATAAAATTCTTGATTTTCTTCTGTAATCTCCAGACTGCAGAAGGCAATGAATGCTCTTTGACGGATTACAAATCCACAGGTACTGGTAAAATAGCCATTATCCCCGTGTGAACATTGACGATAAATATGTGGCCTTGTTACTTGTTGGCATCATTAACTCCCATTGGATAATAGTGACAGTGGATACAATATTAGCTGGGGGACAGAAAGAGAGAAGCGGTAAATGGTTATTTTTCAGGCAAGAGCAAAGTGGTGTTTTCCAGGGGTCAGCATTAGGCCTACTGTTCTTTTTGATATATATTAACGACCTGGATTTGAGTATACAGGGCATAATTTCAATGTTTGCAGGTGACACAAAACTCAGAAATGTAGTAAACAGTGAGAAGGAAAGTAACAGACTTCAGGACATGGACTTGAGAAAAGGGCAGAAACATGGCAGATGGGATGAAATTTAACACAGAGAGATATGTGAATTAATACATGTTTTTGTAGGAAGAGGGAGGAGAGACAATATGAACTAAATGACACAATTTTAAAGGGGGTGCAGGAGCAGAGAGACCTGGGGGTGTACGTACACAAAGCTTTGAAGCTGGCAGGACAAGTTGAGAAGGCTGTTAAAAAAGCATCAATCTTTGGCTTTATTAATAGAGGAATCAAGTACAAAAGCATGGAAATTATGCCGAACCTTTATAAAAACACTGGTTAGGCCTCAGTTGGAGTACTGTGTTCAATTCTAGACTTTAGGAAGAATGTCAAGGCCTTAGAGAAGCTGCAAAAGAGATAGACTGGAATGGTGCCAGGGATATTGGACTTCAGTTATGTGGATAGGCTGGAGAAGCTGGGGTTGTTCTTCTTGGAGCAGAGAAGGTTAAGGGGAGATTTGATAGAGATGTTCATATTTATGAACATTTTTGATAGAGTAAAGAAGGAGGAATTGTTCCCACTGGCAGAAGGATTGGTCACCAGAGGACACAGATTTAAGGTAATTGACGAAAGAATCAGAAACTACATGAGGAAACATTTCTTCACACACGTTTTTATGATCTGGAATGCACAGCTTGAAAGCATGGTGGAAGTGGCTTCAACAGTAAATTTCAAAAGGGAATCGGACACATACTTTATGGGATAAAATTTGTAGGGCTATGAGGAAAGAGCATGGGAGTTTGATTAATTGGATAGCTCTACTAAAGAGCCGATACAGGTACAATGGGCCGAATGCCCTCCTGTGCTGTATCATTCTATGATTTTATGTGTGGGAGAGGAAAGGAGGGAAGATGGCTCAGAGCCAACCCCAGCTCTGTCTCCAGCTCTCACACAAGTAACATTTATCAGTTCAATGAACCTCAACTGATTACACCCCTTCCCTAACCCAGGGGACTGAGGCCAATTGTGATGCCCAACTGCAAACGGGTGATGTCGAGAGTTTTTAGTTTTCGAGATACAGCACTGAAACAGGCCCTTTGGCCCACCGAGTCTGTGCCGACCATCAATCACCAATCCTACACTAATTCCATAGTCCTACCACATCTTCATTCATAAGTATCTTGCGATCAAAGCACAGAGCAGAAATTGCGCCAAAGATTTTCCTGATAGGTTCAGCTCAGTTACTCATTCAATAAAGTGACTGGGCCATGTAAAAGCAAATGTTGGGGGTTTCTATTTATGACTGGGTTTATATGTTTAACAACTTGCATTTGTACAGCACCATTTAACATAGTAAAACATCCCAAGGCGCTTCAGACAAAATTTGACATCGAGCCATATAAGGGGATCAAAAGCTTGGCCAAAGAGATAGATTTGATGGAACATCTGAAAGGAGAAGAGAGAGGTGAAGAGGTCTGGGGAGGAAATTCCAAAGCTTAGGACTTCAGCAGCTGAAGGCACGCCCTCCAATGGTGGGGCAATGGAAATCGGAGATGCACAAGAGGCCAGAGTTGGAGAAACAGAGAATTTGTAGAGGGATGTAAGGCTGAAGGAGGTTACGGAGATAAGGAGGGGTGAGGCCATGGAGGAATTTAAACATGAGGCTGAATATTTTAAGATCAATACATTGCTGGACGAGGAGCCAATGTAGATCAGCGAGAATGGGAGGATGGGTGAATGTGGATGAGAAACCTTCACTCGACAAAGGTTGCACACTTCATAAGTGTTGTATTTGCAAATAGAATGCTTTTCAGCCTTGGCTCAGTGGTAACACTATTGCTTTAGAATCTGGAAAGTCATGGGTTTAAGTCCCACCCTAGAGACTTCAGCCTGTAATTCAGGCTGACGCTCAAGTGCAGTACTGAGAGGAATGCGATATCCCTGGTGTCCTGGAAAATATATATTCCTCAATCAACATCCCTAAAACAGATAAACTGATCATTTATCAGATTGCTGTTGGTGGGACCTTGTGTGCAAAATGGCTGCAGCATATCCTAAATTATAGTAGTGACTACACTTCAAAAAGTATTTTATTGACTGTAAAGCTCTTTGGGTTTGCCCTGTGGTCATGAATCGTTACAGAAATGCAAGCATTTCTTTCCTGAGCTAAGCCACCATTACCTTCCCCACAGTCCTTTATAGCTGCATTGATGAGCTGGAGAGGGAGGAGATCTCCAACTCAAGGAAGGTGCACCGCAAGTCACAAATCAGGGAATGGCCTGGACTTACTTACGTTCTTCATTTTTGAAATTGTAAGGGAGGATGAGCGTAGGCGGAAGAGAATATCAAACAGTATTTCCACCCACTACCACTTATTGTGCTACAGTTCTGCATGTTCCCTGAACGTGTCACTGGTGACATTCGGAAGTAGGAAACCTGGCTTTCTTGCCCTGCCTTCCAGGAATGTCAGACACCACGTGAGGCATCACCACACTTGCTACCATCAATTAACTCAACACAGGCCAAGAGTTGAACCTGTGACTTTCCTAATCTGCATGGCACTGCCGGACACCAGGGCAGTGCGTTCGTCCATTAATCCTCATGTACAGGATTATCTCAATCTGCGCCTTTCCTCAATTAGTGAGGGTGCAATTGCAAATGAGCTTCTATTTTTTGGTAAGATTTCTTTCCATGTCTTTCCCCCCCGAGCTCCTTTATTACGTAAGTAGAAATGAAACTCTGTACCACAGCAAAAACAGCATCAGTTGCATTTTTCGAGAGATTTATGGGGCTGCAAGTAACGACCGGATTCAGCCTCAGATGATTTCTTCCAAAAGCAAGTGTGGGATTTATGGCAGTAGCAAACCTTTCAACTGTCCTGTTTTAATCTGCACAAGTACCACTGAGAGCATCTCTATAGCATTTTTCACGACCTCAGGACATCTTAAAGTGCTTTACAGCTAATGAAGTACTTTTAAAGTGTAGTCACTGTTGTAATGTAGGAAATGCGGAAGACAATTTGCGCACAAGCTCCCACAAACAGAAATATGATAATGAACAGATAATCAATCTTTTAGTGATGTTGATTGAGGGATAAATATTGGTTAGGACACTGGGGAGAACATAGGAACACAGGAAGATAGGAACAGGAGTAGGCCATTCAGCCCCTCGAGCCTGTCCCGCCATTCAATGGCTGATCCGCGGCCTAACTCTATATACCTGCCTTTGGCCCATATCCCTTAATATCTTTGCTTAACAAAAATCTATCTATCTCAGATTTAAAATTAACAACTGTTCTAGCTTCAACTGGTGTTTGTGGGAGAGAATTCCAAACCTCTACCACCCTTTGCGTGAAGAAGTGCTTCCTAACATCTCTCCTGAACGGTCTGGTCCTAATTTTTTAGACTATGCCCCCTAGTTTTAGAATCTCCAACCAGTGGAAATAGTTTATCTTTATCTAGCCTGTCTTTTCCTGTTAATATCTTGAAGACTTCGATCAGATCACCCCCTGAACCTTCTAAATTCGAGCGAAAACAGACCTAATTTGTGTAATCTCTCCTCGTAACTTAACCCCTGTAGTCCAGGTATCATTCTTGTAAATCTACGTTGCACTCCCTCCAAGGCCAGTATATCCTTCCTAAGGTGTGGTGCCCAGAACTGCTCACAGTACTCCAAGTGGGGTCTAACCAGAGTTTTGTACAGCTGCAGCATAACCTCTGTGTCTTTATACTCCAATCCTCTAGATATAAAGGCTAGCATTCCATTAGCCTTTTTGATTATTTTCTGCACTTGCTTGTGGCATTTTAAAGATCTATGCACCTGATCCCCCAAGTCTCTTTGGACATCCACTGTACTTAACCTCTTCCCATTTAGAAAGTACCCTGCTCTATCCTTTTTTGGTCCAAAATGGATAATCTCACACTTGCCCGCATTGAAATCCATCTGCCACAGTTTTGCCCACTCACCTAGTCTGTCAATATCTCTTGTAATTTTATTCTATCATCTAGACTGTCTACAATGCCGCCTAACATTATATCATCAGCAAATATGGATATATGACTTACTATGCCATCACACAAGTCGTTAATGAATAATGTGAATAATTGAGGCCCCAACACAGATCCCTGTGGGACACCATTAGTCACATCCTGCCAATCAGAGTACTTACCCATTATCCCCACTCTCTGTCACCTACCACTCAACCAACTTCCTAACCAGGTCAATAATTTGCCCTCAACTCCATGGGCTTCTACCTTAGTTCACAGTCTCTTATGTGGGACTTTATCAAATGCCTTCTGGAAGTCCATATAAATAACATCCATAGACATAGAAATGGGTGGTTGTTGGTCGGCACAGACTCGGTGGGCTGAAGGGCCTGTTTCAGTGCTATATCTCTAAATAAAATAAAATAAAAATAAATGTCCACTACCTTAAGACACCTCTTCAAAAAATTCAATGAGATTTGTCAGGCATGACCTTCCCATCATGAATCCATGCTGGCTGTCCCTGATTAACTGAAATCTTTCTCGGTGTTCAGTCACCCTATCCTTGATTATAGACTCCAGAAACTTGCCCACCACAGATGTCAGGCTAACTGGTCTGTAATTTCCTTGGTTCCCCCTTTCACCCTTCTTGAAAAGTGGAGTGACATGTGCAACTTTCCAATCCAGAGGGACCATTCCTGAATCTAGGGAACTCTGAAAGACTATAGTTAGGGCATCTACAATGTGCTTCCCTACTTCCTTTAACACCCTCGGATGGAAACCGTCAGGTCCTGGGGATTTCTCACTCTTTAGTTCCATTAATTTCCTTGTTACTGATGTTTTACTTATGTTATTTGTATTAAGTTCCTGTCCCCTATCGGCTATTAATTTTTTGGGGATTTCCGGCAAGTTATCCTCCTTTTCAACTGTAAATACTGAGGCAAAGTAATTGTTCAACATGTCTGCCGTTTCCCCATTATCAATGACAATATCTCCATTTTCAGCTTTTAATGGGCCTACATTGCTCTTGATCACCCGCTTTCCCTTTATGTAACTATAACATTTCTTCTTATTGATTTTGATGTCCCTTGCAAGTTTCCTTTCATAATCTCTTTTAGTAGCTCTTATAAGCTGCTTTTCTTCGTATCGATCCCATTCGGCCGGATCTGTGCTGCATTTTGCATTTTTGTAAGCCCTTTCTTTTTGTTTTATGCTATCCCTAATCTCTCTAGTTGTCCATGGCTGTTTTTTCTGTGAAGTGGAGCTTTTTCCTCTCAGGGTATATACTCTCTCTGTATTTCGTTAAATGTTTCTTTAAATATTCTCCACTGTTCTTCAGTCGTTGGACCCATTAACAGATCTACCCAGTTTACCGTGGACAGTCTCTGTCTCATCCCGGTAAAGTCAGCCTTACCCAAGTCTAAAATTCTAGCAGCTGATTTGTGCTTTTCACTTTCAAACGCTACCGTGAATTCGATCATGTTGTGATCACTATTTGATAAATGTTCATGCACAGTTAGGCTACTAATTAAATTTGGCTCATTACTCATAACTAAATCTAATATTGCCTGTCCCCTTGTTACATCTAGGACATATTGCTGTAGGAAACTATCCCGGACACATTCCAGAAATTCACTACCTTTCTAACAGGTGCTAGTCTGCCTCTCCCAATCTATGTGAAAGTTAAAATCCCCCATTAATACTACTCTACCTTTGTTACACACTTGCCTAATTTGTGCATTTATACAATCTAACACCTCAGAACTGCTACCAGGGGGTCTATACAAAACACCCATTACAGTTTTAGATCCTTTCCTGTTCCTCAATTCCACCCATAAGGACTCCGCTGGATGCTTTCCCCTCATTATATCCTCCCTCACCAATGAGGTGATATTATTTCTAATCAGTAAGGCTACTCCACCCTCTCAGCCATTTTCCCCGTCCCTCCTGTAAACTTTATAACCGGATATATTTAGTTCCCAGTCCCGACCATCCTGCAGCCACGTCTCCACAATGGCCACCACATCATCATCTTCCATTTGAATTTGTGCCTGCAGCTCATCTAGTTTATTCCTTACACTCCGCGCATTTGTATATAGAACTCTTATTTGGGTTATACCCCCTAACCTGTCCCTCAGCACTGATGCTCTATTCGCCTGTTTATTATTTCTCTCTAAAATAAAAGCAAAATACTGCGGATGCTGGAAATCTGAAACAAAAACAAGAAATGCTGGAGTCACTCAGCAGGTCTGGCAGCATCTGTGGAAAGAGAAGCAGAGTTAACGTTTCGGGTCAGTGACCCTTCTTCGGAACTCCGAAGAAGGGTCACTGACCCGAAACGTTAACTCTGCTTCTTTCCACAGATGCTGCCAGACCTGATGAGTGACTCCAGCATTTCTTGTTTTTGTATTATTTCTCTCTTCTGGTTTAACCAATGTAGCTGTTTGGTAACAATCAACCTCACCACTAACCTGCTCTCATACCTTCTCCTTTAACTTCCAGTTTTTCCATGCAAGTGAACCCCCCCCCCCACTATTTAGTTTAAAGCCCTAGTTATGCGATTCGCCAGGACTCTAGTCCCAGCATGATTCAGGTGGAGTCCGTCCCATCGGAACAGCTCCCTCCATCCCCAGTACTGGTGCCAATGTCTCACGAATTCAAACCAATTTCTCCCACACCAATCTTTGAGCCACGCATTTACCTCTTTAATCTTATTAACCCTTTGCCAATTTGCTCGTGGCTCAGGTAGTAATCCAGAGATTACCACCTTTTTGGTTCTGCTTTTTAATTTAGCCCCTAGCTGCTCATATTCCCTCAGCAGAACCTCTATCCTCGTTCTGCCTACATCGTTGGTACCTACGTGGACCATGACAACTGGATCTTTCCCCTCCCACTCCAAGTTCCTCTGCAGTCCAGATGAGATATTCCGAACCCTGGCACCAGGTAGGCAACAGAGCCTTCGGGATTCTCGATCCTGGCCACAGAGAACAGTGTTTATGCCCCTAACTATACTATAGAATTCTCCTGCTCTTCTTTGAAATAGTGTCTTGGAATGTTTAACATCCACCTGAAAGGGCAGATGGGCCTAGGTTTAATATTGCATCTGAAGGACAGTTCTCCTGACCATGCAGCACACCCTCAGTTTCAACCCAAATTTTGTGTTTAACTCTCTGGCATGGGACTTGAACCCACAACCTTCTGACTCATAGATGAAGATACTACCAACTGAGCCACAGCTGATACAAGAGAAGTAATAGCAGGACATAAGATTCTCAAGCCAGCAACATTAATTAATATAGCAGCTCTACAAAAAGCTGCACTCTTACCTCAAGCATCAGCCCTACTTCTGGTTGGAGAGATAGTGAGAGCAATGAACCTTCCCCTGCTCTCCTCAAAGAGCCAACATGGACTCGATGGGACAAATGGCCTCCTTCTATGCCATAAATGACTATGACATGAAAAAGCCTCAAAGACTGCAAAATCCACAACCATAGTTGGTATTTTTGCTATAAAAAAAACATTTTCTTTGATATAGCGCTTCATTTACGAAGGTGTACAACACAATACCTCATAGGCTGCTCAAAGTATTTTCTTTTCAAAACATATCAGCTGAAAATAAATTTTGCAACAAAAAAAAAAATTACTCCCCAACTGAATGTGATCCAAGTATAACTCCTCCACATGAATGTGCCATGAAGAGGAAATGGGTTGTGTTCATAGAATGATGCAGATTCTTGGAATAATACAAGACAGAAGGAGGCCATTCGGCCCATTGTGACTGTGTTGAGGGCAGAGGAAGCAATAATTTTGCCTTGTGTTTCTTCCACATTTTTCCTCCAAACTGTGGCAACTCTTTGATTGCCATAACTTTAGAGTTCTGCTGGTTGATCAGTGGGCAACTACTTCCTGCCATCCGGTTCTCTCCATTTCCTCAGATAGTTATTCAAATAGTAGCTGTGAATTGGTGTTTCCAGCCTCGCTCCACTACAGCTGAAGCCCAGTGGGGGGGTAAATGACAGTCAAATGAACAACCTGGTCTTGTGTTCAATATGCAAAACTATTTACAGCTACAATCTGGAGAGGCCACATTCGATTTCTTTGTCACGCAGAGTGTTCAGCACATTATATATACTCTTGAGTAGGGAAGTGGATCCAAAACTTTGGTATTGTTTAAGAATCCCACCTATAATCTCCACCAGTTAGAAGGACAAGGGCTGCAGATGACTGGGGACACCATCACCTCTAAGTCCTCCTCCATACATTGGCTGTTCCTTCATCATGGCTGGGCCAAAATCCCAGAACTCACTACCAACAGCACTGTGGGAGTACATTCACCACATGGACTGTAGTGGTTCAAGAAGACGGCTCACCACCACCTTCTCAAGGGCAATTAGGGATGGACAATAAATGCCAGGCTTGCTAGTGACAGTCATATCCCGAGAATGCATTTAAAAAAAGTTGGATGTTGAGTTGAGGAACTGGATGGATGAGCAGAATGGCGTTCTTCTTATACTGTCATTACGGCACAGAAGGCGGCCATTCGGCCCATCAAGTCCATGCCGGTTGTCTGTAGAGCAATCCAATCAGTCCCATTCCCCTGCTGTATCTCCATAGTGCTGCAAGTTTATTTCCTTTTGAGATCATTCATCATCTCTGCTTCCACCAACCTTGTAAGCAGGAAATTCCAGGTCAATACAACTCGCAGCATAAAAACGTTCTTCCTCACATCCTGCCTGCACATTCTTTGCCCAAGACCTTAATTCTGTGTCCTCTAGTCCTGTACCATCAGCTAATGGGAACAGCTTTTCTTCGTCTACCTTATTTAACCTGTCGTAATCTTGTAATTGGCTGTCCCTCGATTCAAGGATGACTCAGGGTTGCAGATTTCTACCATGTAACTGAGCAGGCTGATTTTTTGACCAGCAGGTCTCTGGGCACATGGGCCAGGATATCCCACGAGGTAGTTGGATGTGGTTTGCAGGATTTTCTTCCTTTTCTTTCCTTCTCTGCTATCGCTCTGCCACAGCATTAAGGCTTTGGGACTCAAAGTGTGAACCATTTGGGGACAAGTTCTTGCCATTCTGAACAAATGGTAACAAGCTCCTCCCAGTTGTTAAGATCAATGCTTCAAGGAGAGCTTCAGAGTGTCTTTGAAGTGTTTTCTTTGTCCTTCCCTGGAACGTTGACCATTTGAGAGTTATAACAACAGGACCTGGCGGGGAAGACAATTTTCAGCCATTTGGACACCGTGGCCAGTCCATTGGAGTCGACTTTGCAGGAGTTTTGCCTGAATGCTTGTGGATCTGGCTTCAAGAAGGCCACTAGTATTTGTCCTCCCATTGTATCTGGAGGATGCAATGGAATTTCTCTAGCACCGTTAGGTCTCACTACAGTACAGGAGCGTGATGATGACAACTGCTCTGTACACTATGACTTTTGTTGATTTATGGAGGTCTTTGTTGTCAAACACTCATTGCTGTAATTTGTAGAAGACTGAACTGGCGCAGCTGATCTGGTGTCAATGGTGGCCTTTTGAAAGAGGTAACTGCCAAGGTATGAAAAGTCATCAGCATATTCCAGAATCTCTCCTTCAATATGTATAGGTGGGAATATTTGGCTGACCAGGTGTGGATTAATACACGAGTTTTGTTTTGGCAACATTCAAGTCCAGGCTGAGTTTCTTGTATGCTGTAGATCATGTAGATCTATGGTGGTCAGTTTAGTTTTGGCACAGAAGTGACTGAGGTTCAACAACTTTCCATTTAATACTGACACCAGAGGGCAGTTGAACTTTGAGGTGAATAGCCACCATCAGGTAGATTATGAATAGTAGGCAGACTATCACACAGCTTTGCTTGACCCTAGTCTGGATTTTGAAGGTGCTTGTTTCAGATCTCCTACTCAATACAGTTGCAGTCATGTCGCCATGAAGCAATTTCAGGATTGTGATGAAGTTTCTTGGACATCCAAATTGTTGGAGCGCAATCCACTGAGCCTCATGACTTACTGAATCAAATGCTTTGGTCAAGTCGATGAATGCAGAGTTCCTGATATTGTTCTCGACGTTTTTCTTGGATTTGTCTGGCAACGAAGACCATGTTGGAGGTTCCTCTGAAAGGCTGGGAGGATTTCCTCAGCCACAGGGAGTAGGCTACTGGGGGATAGCCTGGAGGGTATCAGCTGCCACTGTGGATTCATGGTTGAGGAGTTGTTCAAAATATTCTTTCCGGTGTCTACAGATGGCATTGTCATCTTTAAGAGGAGAAATGCTATCCTGTGAACAAAGGGGGTTTCGTCCACTTGACCTTGAGGTATAGATGGCCCTGGTGGTTTCAAAAAAGCTTTGAATGTCATGATCAGCATACTGTTGGATCTCAGGCTTTCTCTTCTCACCACATGTCCTTTATCTTCCAGATTTGTTTTTGGGCATCAGCCTTAAGCTGTTGGTATGTTGCCTTCTCGAATTGTAACTTGGATTGTTCTGCCAGGCAATAAGGCTGCTCGTTTTTTTTTCACTGTTTAGGAGTGATGTCATAAGTACTTCTTCACACAAAGGGTAGTGGAAATCTGGAACTCTCTCCCGAAAAGCTGTTGAGACTGGGGGTCAATTGAAAACTGCGCTAGTTGACCCATCATTTCAACTTGTTCTTACCTAACAGAACTGATTTCTTCCTGTCTTGACTCTACTTTTTTCTTCCCTTGTCCCTATATCCATGACTGTTCTGACACCCTTTGCCACTTGAAAGGCCCTAACTGTCTCCACTTCACTATGGACTTCCAATCCCTCTGCACCTCCATGCGCCACCAGGACAGTCTTAAGGTTCTCAGTTTCTTTCTTGAACAGAGTCCCAACAGTCCCCATTCCACCACCACCTTTCTCACCTGGCTGAACCTGTTCTCACATTGAACAACTTCTCCTTTGGCTCCACTCACTTTCTCCAAATAAAAAGTGTTGCTATGGGAACCTGTACGGGTCCTAGATAAGCCTACCGTTTTGTGGAACATTCTTTGTTCCGGTCCTACACAGGCCCCACCCCTCAAGTCTTTTGCCAGTCTTCGTATTGGTGCTGATTCCTGCTCTCACCCCGAACTGGAAAATTTCATCAACTTTGCTTCCAATTCCCTTCCTTCACACGATCCATCCCTGACTCTTTCCCTCCCTTCCTCGACTTCGCTATCTCCATTATTGGGGATGGGCTGTCAACCAATATCCACTATGAGCCCACTGACTCCCACATATACTTTAACTACACGTCCTCCCAACTTGTTTCCTGTAAGGACTCTTAATTCATTCACCCCGTTCTCTATCTCCATTGCATCTGTTTTGCCGATGCCATCTTCCATACCAGTGTTTCCGATAGGTCTTCCTTTTTCCTCAACCGAGGATTCCCCTCCATCGTGGTTGGCAGGGCCCTCGACAGTGTCAGTCCCATTTTCTGCACTCACCCCTTCTCCTCCCTTTCAGAACCACAATAAGGGTCCCCTTGTCCTCACCTTCCACTCACCAGCTTCCGTATTCAACGAATCATCCTCCACCATTTCCGCCACCTCCAGAGTAACATCCCCAGCAAACACATGTTCCCCTCCCCTTCAGCATTCTGAAGGGACCATTCCCTCTGCAACGCCCTTGGCAAGTCTTCAGTTACTCCCAACACCCCCTGCCCTTCCTATGGCACCTCCCCATGCAAACACAGATTTAATACCTTCCCTTTCACCTCTTCCCCACTGTCCATGGTCTCAAACACTCCTTCCAGGTAAAACAATGATTTATTTGATTTCTTTCAATTTAGCTGTATTCACTGCTCATGCTGCAGTCGCCTGTACATTGGGGAGACCAAATGCAGATTAGGTGACCACTTTGCGGAATACCTCTGTTCGGTCTGCAAGAGTGACCCAATCTTTCGGTCACCTCAGTCCCACTCTGACCTCGGCCTCCTACATTGTTCCAATGAACCTCAACAGAAGCTCGAGGAACAGCAACTCATCTTTCAATTAGGCAGCCTACCGGACTCAAAAGTTGAGTTCAACAATTTCAGATCATAACCACCGCTCCCATTTTTTCAAAACAGGAGCTATTAATGATAGTTCTTTTGTTCTTGATTTGTCCATTACCATCCCCATTTGCCTTGTACCATCATCCCTTTTGTCATTTAATCTCTCCTGCCTTCTACCTTATCACAGACCTTTCCTTTTGTTCTTTCCTCTCATCACCTATCTCTGCCTCTGCACTTGCTTAAGACTGGTTACATCTCTTAACTTTTTCCAGTTCTGATGAAAGGTCATTGACCTGAAAGATTGATTTTTTTTCTCTCTCCACAGATGCAACTGTGTAATTCCAGCATTTTCTATTTTTATTATTGATAACATTTTTGTTAGGTAAGGGTATTAAGGGTTAGGGAACAAAAGTGGATAAGATGGAGTTAAGATACAGACCAGCCAAGATCTGACGGAATGACAAACAGGCTTGAAGGGTTGAATGGCCTACTGCCATTCCGCTGTAGATGTAAATAAGAATTGCATTCTGGTTAGAATGTCTTTCACTTCTTGAGAGCTTAGAGAAATGGGGAAGCAAACTAAAATTGTAAAACAAAGTAAAAAAGACACCAAAAACAAAATACAGTAATCATAATCCTGTCAATTGGGATTATAGGGAGCAAAGGTAAAACAGCATTGCTGTTCTGTTTAGATAAATCTTTCACATGAAAGAAGCTTCTGAAAACTACTAGACCATAATATTTGCTTGAAAGAGGACATCATTGTGCCACACGTTATCAAATTAAATTGTCTCATATCTGCTCTCTCACAAGGCTTACATGATACTTATAACGCAAGCAAGTTATTGTTTATTAAGCAAGGCTCTACATCGGTTAGAACGTGACCACATTTCTCTCACCAACTAAAGAAAAATATCGTATAATGTTCACTCACACTTTGCTGGCTAGGCAACAGAAAAAAAATGGACTGACAAGTAGGTAGGTTTGAAAAGCAACGTTTCAATTAAAAACACTTTTTTTTAGGCAGACAATCTTGATCTATTGCTTTAGCTTCATTACAAAGTGGGTCAATCGAATCAACTCTACACCATTATGAAATGGTTATAGCGCAACCAGGGCTTTATAAAAAGAAAAATATTAGCTACTGCATGACATTTTTGTGCTACTGGTTTCTCTGCTTTGCAATTATGTCTGTTCCTCTCACACACAGAAGAAATAAAACAAGGATAACAGGACCAAGTAGAAAACAGATTGTGGGAATTATCAGTTTCTTTCTTGATAGCTGGAACACCCTTGAGCAGAACTGTCACCGATTCTTTCACACAGACCCTTGTTTAAATTGGAACTACACGAGGCACTAATCCAAATTTCTCTTCACATTACTGCTTTAATTTTTTTAATATATTGAAGTAGAATTTATTTTTGTCTGCTCCCATGAAGGCACTGAAAAAAGGCTTGCATTTATATAGCGCCTTTCACTTCAGGACGTCCAAAGGTGCTTTACAGTCCAAGAAGTACTTTGAAGTGTTGGCACTGTTGTAACTTAGGAATGTAGTAGCAAATTTGAACACAGCAAGCTCCCATAAACAACAATGAAATAAATGGCAAGATCATCTGTTTGTGTGATGTTGGTTAAGGAATAATAGCCAGGACGACAGGGAGAATGCACCCTGCTGGTCTTCAAAATACTGCCATGGGATCCTCCACCTGAAAAAAAGACGGGGCCTTGGTGTAACATCACATCTGAAAGACGACACCTGACAGTGCAGCACTCCCTCTGTACTGCACTGAAGCACCAACCTAGATTTTGTATTCAAGTTGCTGCAGTGAGGCTTACGTTTTGACTCAGTGGCATGAGTGCTACCAATTGCTGAGTGCAACAGTTAACACAGTGCCTCTGAATAACAGGCCCCACAAGCACCAGCAGCCCTTGCCCAAACCTGGCATTCACACACCTAGTTGTAGCATAGGATGCTGAACAACATTTAGGAATTATCTCTCCACCCCCTGCCCTAACTCGGAGGAACTGAGGCTAATCATAATGCCTCATCTATTGCATATGCCCAAGAACTGTTAACTTAACGAATGTAATTCAAGTCCCACTCCAGAGACTTGAGCACAAACCTCAGGCTGACACACCAAGGAGACCGAAGCAGCACTCTACTGTCGGAGGTGCTGTCTTTCAGATAAGACAAACCGAGGTTTCATCTGCTCTCTCAGGTGCACATAAGAGTTCCCACAGCACTGTTACAAAAAAAAAAGGGAAGTTCTCTTGGCCAGTATTTATCCCTCAACCAACGTCACCAAAAAAAACGGATTAGGCGTGCATTTGCCTCCACTGTTCCTTGTGTAGCCTTTCAGTGCTCAAACTGGCTCCAGTTCTTAAACACAGCGACTTTATTCCAAAAATAACTTGTTGGCTGTGAAGGACTTTGCAACACCCTGAGGATGTGAAAGGTGCTGTGTACATGCAAATTTGTTCTAAGGGTGGGGTGGGGACAGATTCTCAGCGTTAACTTGCTCTCCCAGGGGGCCAGTGTAATATACCAGTATATTTCTGATTAGATCAATTGCTTTACATTATTGTGAGGGCAAGGGTAAAAACACTGACCTTTCACACCTATATAGCCAATGCGTTTGCCAGCCCCTGTGATGGGCTGATGTCATACCAAGTCCATTAATTAGCTAACCCAGGGAAGGCAGGTTGAAAGAAGTACATGTAAACCAGATGCAACCCAAGAATTTGTAGGGGGAAAAAAAGATACAATTAACATGAAAGGGAGCAGGAAAAATGCGCACAAGTCCGAACTCGATGTTGCTGAGAGCTCCTGCAATTTAACAGGTTGGGGAGAATGGAACTTCAATCCATGTTGCACTATGAACATCTTTACCGTTGCTCGTTTCTGGCCCATTTTTAAAATGTGTTTCTGCAGTAATAATGTGCACAAAATTCTACTGGTAGCATTGGTGGTGAAGGGAGTATGTAAAATGTGTGGCTCTGGCTCTTCCAACTTTCTTTTCTGAAGGGCGGCTCAGGGGTCTGGCACAAAACAGTTGCAATTTAAAATGGATTCCATTGACTGTAAAAGTGAGTTGGACAGGTACTCAAGGTACAGGTTTATGGACAAAAAGCAGGGATGGGGGACTCAGCATGACTCTTCTTTCAAAGAGTCAGCACAGGCATGACGGGCTGAATGGTCTCCTTCTATGCTCTAAGCTTTTATGGTTCTATGAAAAAGATGATAATCCTTTTTTTTTTATAGATAAAAGTGTGGACCAATACCTGGAACAAACATCAAAAATTTGACGTCTCCCTTGTAAATCTTGAAAAGATCCTGTGCATTTATACCATGTAGGTGGTGAGAGAATTGATTTGCCGTCTGTCCTTCTCACAGTACATCCCTCATCTTAACATCTTTCTTTATGTACAAAGCTCTCAGAAGCAGCTTCAGTCAAAAGTCTGGTTTTAAACTTAGACCATATTTTTAAACAAAGAATAATCTCTTTTTTTAAATGGGGGAAGTAAAGAAAATAAAACAAAATTCTTTTTTGGGGAAGTCTTCCTTTAAAAGTAACTAGGAGGAAACTGTAAAGCTTTCTGGGCATTGGAATCGAGAATCAGATTATGAGTAGACCTGAAAGAAAGCCTCCAGCTGAGTTTAAACCAACTGAGTTAAATTCCACAAGAGACGGGCAGTCTCGATTGGACCTCCTGGGCAGAACAGCTGTTGTGAAGTCAGAAGCAGTAGAAATATTTTTAAAAGGTCAACCACTTTGACCATCAAAGGAGACATTTTTTTTGCTTTTCAACAGCACTTTCTTTGCAAATGGGTTTTCATAGAATCATACAGCAGAGAGGCAGCTATTCAGCCCACTGTGTCTATGCTGGCTCTTTGAAAGAGCTGTACAATTAGTACCACTCCCCTGCTCTTTCATTGTAGCCTTGCAAAATTTTCCCCTTCAAGTATACAACCAATTCATTTTTGAAAACTGTTTCCACATCTTCAGGAGTGCACTCCAGATGATGATAACTCGCAGTGTTAAAACAAAGGCACTGTCGAAGGTGCTGTCTTTCAGATGGGATGTCAAATTGAGGGCCCATCTGCCCTCTCGGGTGGATATTAAACATCCTGTGCATTATTTTGAAGAACAGCAGGGGATATTTGCACAGTGTACTGATCAACATTTATTGATCCCTCAAGCTCAGTGCCACATGAAATTTTAGAGCGGAATTAAGCTGCAATTTCAAAGCACCTTGAGGAGACCTCTCACCTTAGTATGTGCAGCAGTCTTCTGAATCATACTGCCACTTTTAGTACTGATGTGCAACCCAAAACCTTTCAGCTTCTATGCACAAGTGACAGCATAACTACAACCCAAAATATCTAACAAGCAATAACAAATAACACCCCCACTACCCACCCGCTCACCCCCCCCCCCCCCCCAAATCAACCACAAGTTTAAACAGTTCATGTCATCCCCACATTGAGGGAAGTTTCTAATTTGTGCAGTTGTAGAACTAAATACTTTTTTTTGGAAAGTAGCAAGCCACCTCTAAAGGTGAGCTGTAGTAGGATATTGATCTGCCCCATGACCGGGGGCAACTGCTTTAATGAAGGACACTGCATATATTGCCCCCACTTACAGGCGTTATTAAAGAAACCGTAAAGCCTCTGAACCAGGATATAGAGGAGTCAGTAAACATTTTGCAGATCTGAATCTGGGTCTGACCTCACTGGGCTGCCAACAGCACAGAGAATTATCGCAGTTAAACTCAGCCTGGCGTACACACATATTGAGAATACAAGTGAAGATTCTGCTACACCAAACCGTTGTTATGTACTACACAGAAGTGGACAGGGGAAAATGAGGAGGTCATTCAGCTCCTCCAGCTTCGGCAGGGTTGCCATCGTGAAATGCCCAAGCCCAGATGTTTTGCAAGAAAAGTAGGTCACAGAGCAATTGTTCTTGCTTGGCTCATTGGTAACACGCTCACCTCTGAATCTTAAGGTCATGGGTTCAAGTTCCACTCTGAGGTACATAATCTAGGCTGACATCCCAGTGCCATACTGAAGGAGTACTTTGTTGCTGGAGATGCCATTTCTCAGGTGAGACATTAATCTGAGGCCTGTCTGCCATCTCAGGTGGATGTAAATGGTTCCATGCCACCATTACAAGAGCAGCAGGGGATTTCTGCCTGCTGTCCTAGCTAATATTTATCTCCTCAACCAACTTCAATAAAATAGATTATCTGTTGATCACATTGCTGTTTGTGTGACCTTGTTTTGCAAAAATTGGCTGTCACGCCTCTTACATTACAACAATGACTACACTTCAAGAAAGTATTTCATTGGCTGTAAAGCACTTTGTGATGTCCTGAGCTTGTGATGGGCGCTATATAAATTCAAGTTCTTTCTTTCACTCTCTCTTTGCCCTGCCAGTTTTCTGTTCTGTTTTGCCTTAACAGATGAAGTCTTCTACACTTGAGTTCCTTGATGTCTTAAATGTCAAAAAGTGCTTGGGCTGTAATAAACTCACAATGTAACAACATTCTAGCTACCTAAAAATTGACTTCTCAGTGCTACGTTTATGTTAAATTAGACCCTTGGTCAAGCCTTCTCTTCAATGAATAGTGACACTGCTTAACAGGCACAATCCAAACACCACAACTTGTAGTGACATGTTAAATGATCACTTGGGCTGGCTGTTATTCCCGCTCCACATATTGTCCCTTTGTATGCATTGGTGCACAGAGTTCTTGCATGCAACACCCTGCATAGCATGTCTTGTCTCCTTGTGCCAAAACACCATTAAAAAGCTTTGAAAAAAAGTAGGTTTTTTTTTTGTTTCGTTAAAATTTGCACTGGGCTAGTTTATTTTGCAGGGTCAGGGACAAGGTGCTGAACCTCAGATTGATGGAACAGCAGTGCTCTCTCTACTGACAGCAGTAAAGGGGTTGTGTCACAAACCCTTAGCCTTTCCTAGCTTTCATTTTCCTTGCAGAGTCACACTTCTTTTAGAAATATATATACAGTATAAAAATGTAAAGTGTTATTAATACAGTGCAAAAGCATCAAACAAGGTGACCAGTTTCACAACAATTATTCTTCCTCCACCCTCCCCACCCCCGAAAAAAAACAGCGCTTTACACCCACTTCACACTGGGTGCTGTTTTACAACATTAATTGGTTTTATAGTTCGACCCCTCACATACTTTTTTGTTGAATGATAAATACAAAACTAACATTCCTTCCAGCCTCACCACCTTTTGGATATGGGTTCAGTTAGCTCAGCTTGACTGACAGAACAGTCTGGCTGGATCACAACACCATTTAGAAAGAGAGGAAAAAAATATATATACATAATGCAAACAAACATGATTTCTAAAATTTAAGCTCAGACTAAAAAAAAAAGTGATTAACTGAATGGCCAGTAAGCAAAGCACTTAAGGCGTTCGATATCCACGGCTCTCTGGATAAAAGGTATCTCCAGCCCAAACATGGGCTGACCCCTCTGACCCACTTGCCAACATTATGTGGCATGGGTTGCTGGGTTGCAATCTGGCGTATCGTACAAATGGCTTGGTGAAATGAGGATAGCATAGCCATCTGTGTTGCCCCCACTACTGTATGCCTTTAATAGCACTGGCCCGAAGGTGCCACAAAGGCAAGTCCATGGCTGCTAATACGACCTTCTATTCCATCCGACGTGACGACTGTGACAACAAGGAGAAGAAAGCAGAATGATGGAGGGTGGTGTGGTTGGGGGCGGGGCGGGGGGGAGGAAGGGCGGGGGGGGGGGGGGGGCGCAGAAAGACACTGCAAAAAACTAAAATGTTTGCTTGTGATTTTTCCCGGTCACACTAGACAAGAATTTTTTTGTACCGATCCGATAAGTTAGTTTGTATATAAAAATGTTCATGTGGAAAAAAAACAATTGCCCAAACCAGGTTCCAGGCTGTCTTGAGTTTGGAACGAGAAAGATTTGACCAGGTTGGATCCCGCAGTCCAATGCATGATCCCCTGGCGCATGGGCGTGCAGCTGCCGGAACTGCATCCATGCAGTTTTTTGATTTTTTTTTTTTCCGTGTAGGAGAGAAATCATTAGAAAAGGTAGCAGAGTCGCCCAGCTCATGCCGATAGTCTTTTGGGGCAAGTCTGTTAATCATTCGCAGGAATGACAGCGGCGTACTAGTCAGATTTATGGCAGTATAGGTCCTTGAGTGCCTTGAGCTCTTCAATGAGCGTCTTGTTTTGATTTTCCAGCACAGCAACCCGGTTCTCCAAACACTTCACATACTCTTTCTTCTTACGACGACACTCCCGTGCTGCTTCCCTGAAAAGGGGAAAAGGAAATTGGAATAAGCAGACTATGTCACTGCCCGCACCAGTATCGTGTTGTCTTAAATTTTCTTTCCTTCACACCCTCACCTTAAAGCAGGGACTCAAGCTGGCACACTCCTCCAACCCTACAGCCCTCAAGATTTCTGTGCTCCTCCAATTCTGGCCTCTTGCTTCACCCCACCATTGGTGGCCGTGCCTTCAGCCGTCCAGGCCATAAGCTCTGGAATTCCCTCCCTAAAGCTCTGTATCTCTCTCTCTCCTCTTTTAAGTAACTCCTTAAAGCCTTACTAAATGCTTTTGAAAATTCAAATACACTACATCCACTGATTCCCTCTTATCCACCCTACTAACGACATGCTCAAAAAACTCAGATTTCCCTTTCATAAATCTGTGTTGACTCTGCCCCATCATATTATGATTTTCTAAGTGCTCTGTTTTCACTTTCCTAATAGATTCTAGCATTTTCCCTACTATTGATGTAAGGTTAACTGGCTTATAGTTCCCAGTTTCCGCTCTGCCTCCTTTCTCTTCTTCAAAGTCATGCTATGGGATCTTTTGCACCCACCTAAGAGGGTGGACACAGCCTCAGTATAATGTCTCATGTGAAAGCCTGCATTTCCGATAGTGCATTTCTGCCTCATTACTTCCCTGAAGCGTCAGACTAGATTATGTCTTCAAGTCTCTAGATTGGTTATGAACCCTGGATTGGTTCTGACACAAGAGGCTAAGGCCGACACAATGGTAACAATTACTTCAAAGCAATGCCAAGTAAGGTAGCCTGTGGTCTATATAATCCACTTCCAACCTACTGTGAACACATTTAAAATAAAACACTGTCCAATTCTCCACTTTCTCCCTTACTCACTTGAAGCTGCTGACACTCACTGGGATATATTTCCTAAGTTGCCATTCATCAAAGCGTGGTCATAGAGGAGATCTAGCAGGATGGATAGAAAATTGGCTGACAAGGAACAAAATGTCAGGCTGAAGGAATTCTGCTTGGATTGGAGAATAGTCAGAAGTGGTGGATCCCAGGGCTTAGTGCGAGCCAAATAGTGTCCTTACAACATGTATTAATGACACAAAACTAGGGGGTTTGGCAAACAGTGAGGCTGATGGAGGACACAAGCAGGAATGGGCAGGTGGGTGGCAAATGCAATTTAATACGGAGAAGTGTCAATGCATGTTGGAGGAAGAACATGGAATGGAGAATAAGCAATGGAAAGATGTTGAAAATTGTGGAGTGACAGTCAGACCTTTGTGTTCAAATATATAGTCCCTTGAAAGTGTGCAAATAATTAGATGGAACCCATAAAACGGCAAACAGCATTTTGGGTTTTACAAATAGGGGCGCAGAGTACAAGCGTAAAGAGGTTATGATCAATTCAAGGCAATGGTTAGCCCACAGCCAAAGTACTCTGTGCAATTTTGGTCATCCTATTATCTAAAGGGCATCAGGATGGCAAAGTATCTTTGAGATTCTGCTACTATTTCCACTGTAGTACAGAAAACCAAGATGAACTTCTATGGTCCTGTGTGTAAGTAAGTACTGACTATGGCAGACATCACAGTCAAGTCGAGCTTGTTCTCATCGGTTGTTCACACTCTGCAGTTGTCAGGAAGATGCATCGTTTAGTGACGGGGCCTGGGAGCTCTAGCTGATTTATCGCTTATCTCTTGCAGGTTTGTTAAGGCCAATTGTAGCAACTTTTGCCTCAGTCAAGATCAGTTTAGTGAGCATGGATCCAGAATGGGAAGCTGGTACTTGCACCAGATGGCACTTTTAGCCACCGACCCCATGAGAACAGCCTGTCATGAATTGCCTCTAACCTACTTGGATGATCTTTCCATGAGGATATAGCCATCGGTTTCCAGGATTGGAGGAAAGGAAAAGTATCTTTTTTTATATTCTTTCATTGGTTGTGGGCATCGCTGGCGAGGCCAGCAATTTTTGCCCATCCCTAATTGCCCTTGACAAATGGGTGGCTTGCTAGGCCATTTCAGATGGCAGTTAGGAGTCAACCACATTGCTGTGGGATAAAAACAAGAAATGCTGGAAATACTCAGCAAGTCTGGCAGCATCTGTGGAGAAAGAAGCAGAGTTAACATTTCAGGTCAGTGACCCTTCATCAGAACTGGCTATTAGAAATGTAATCAGTTTTAAGCAAGTAAAACGGGGGTGGGGCAAGAGCCAACAAAAGAGGTGTTGATAGGACAAGGTCACAGAGAATAACTGACCAGAAGGTCATGGAGCAAAGGCAAACGGTATGTTAATAGTGTAGTGAAAGCCACTGTGGGACTGAGTCTGATCCACATGTAGGCCAGTCCAGGTAAGGATGGTATATTTCCTTCCCTAAAGGACATTAGTGAATAAGCTGGGTTTTTACGACAGTTGATGATAGTTTCCTGGCATCATTACTGAGATTAGCTTTCAATTCCAGATTTTAATTCATTAATTAATTAACTGAAGTGAAATTCCACCAGTTGCCAAGGTGGGATTTGAACCAGGGTCCCCATTATCCTGGGCCTCTTGATTACTAGTTCAGTGACATTCCCATTATGTCACCATCTAACCTTTAAAGATGGCACCTTCAACAATGCAGCACTCCCTCAGTACTGCACTAAGGAGTGTCAGCAGAGAGATTTGCGCTCAAGTCTCTGGAATGATACTTGAACACACAACCTTCTGACTCAGAGGTGAGTGCTATGTCACTGAGCCATTGCTGAAAAGGTGTTACAGATGTTACCTGTTTTTCATTAGGCGGATTTCTCGTTTGCGAGTGGTTTCTTCAGCATTCTGGGGTTGGTTCTGCAGGACTGGCGATGATGCCATCACCATTCCCTGGCTGGCAGTGGAGTTGGGAGTGGTACGGATCTGATAGGTCTGGACATCTCCAGCAGCACCTGAGTAAAAAAATCACAGTAAGACATACATCAGGACAAAAGAGACATACAAGTAAATGTAAACTCTGTCAATGTCCTAATAGAGTCATAAACTCATAGAGTTATACAGCACAAAAAGAGGGCCTTCGGCCCATCGTGTCCTTGCCAGCCATCAAGTACCTATCTATTCTAATCCCATTTTCCAGCACTTGGGCCGTAGCCTTGTATGCTATGGCGTTTCAAGTACTCATCTAAATACTTCTTAAATGTTGTGAGGGTTCCTGCCTCTGCCACCCCATCAGGCAGTGTGCATCAGATTCCAATCACCCTTTGGGTGGAATTTTTTTTCCTCAAATCCCCTCTATCCTCCTGCCCCTTACCATAAATCTATGCCCCTGGTTATTGACACCTCCGCTAACGGAAAAAGCTCCTTCCTATCTATCCTAACTATGCCCCTCATAATTTTGTATACCTCAATCAGGTCCCCCCTTAGCCTTCTCTGCTCCAAGGAAAACAGCCCTAGCCTATCCAGTCTCTCTTCATAGCTGAGATGCTCCAGCCCAGACAACATCCTGGTGAATCTCCTCTGCAACCTCTCTAGTGCAATCACATCCTTCCTATAGTGTGGTGACCAGAACTGCACACAGTACTCCAACCATGGCCTAACTAGCTTTTTATACAGCTCAATGCTCTTATATTCTATGCCTCGGCTAATAAAGGCAAGTATCCCATGTGCCTTCCTAACCACCTTATCTACCTGTGCTGCTGCCTTCAGTGATCTATGGACAAGTACACCAAGGTCCCTCTGACCCTCTGTACTTCCTAGGGTCCTACCATCCATTGTATATTCCCTTGCCCTGTTAATCCTCCCGAAATGCATTACCCCACGCTTCTCGGGATTGAATTCCATTTGCCACTGCTCTGCCCATCTTATCAGCCCCTCTATATCGTCCCGTAATCTAAGGCTTTCCTCCTCACTACTTATGACACCACCAATTTTCGTGTCATCTGTGTACTTACTGATCGTACCTCCTATAGTCACATCTAAATCATTAATGTACACTAGAAACAGCAAGGGTCCCAGCACCGATCCCTGCGGTACACAACTGGTCACTGGCTTCCAATCACAAAAACAACCCTTGACCATCACCCTCTGCCTCCTGCCACTAAGCCAATTTTGGATCCAATTTGCCAAATTGCCCTGGATCTCATGGGCTCTTACCTTCTTAACCAATCTCCCATGCGGGACCTTATCAAAAGCCTTACTGAAGTCCATGTAGACTACATCAACTGCTTTACCCTCATCTATGCATCTAGTCATCTCCTCGAAAAATTCAATCAAGTTTGTTAGACACTATCTCCCCCTGACGAAATCATTCTGACTATCCCTGATTAATCCCTGCCTCTGCAAGTGGAGATTAATCCTGTCTGTCAGAATGTTTTCCAATAGTTTCCCAACCACTGATGTTAGACTCACCAGCCTGTAATTACCTGGTTTATCCCTGCTACCCTTCTTGAATAACGGTACCACATTCGCTGTCCTCCAGTCCTCCGGTACCTCTCCTGTGGCCAGAGAGGATTTGAAAATTTGTGTCAGAGCCCCTGCTATCTCCTCCCTTCCCTCACATAGCAGCCTGGAATACATCTCATCTGGGCCTGGGAATTTATCCACTTTTAAGCCCACCAAAACCTCCTCCCTTTCAATGCTAATTTGTTTGAGTATATCACAATCTCCCTCCCTGATCTCTACACCTACATCGTCCTTCTTCATAGTGAACACAGATGAAAAGTAATCATTTAAAATCTCACCTACGTCCTCCGGCTCCACACACAGATTGCCACTTTGGTCCCTACTCTTTCCCGTCATATACTTATAAAACACCTTGGGAGTTTCCTTTATCTTGCCTGCCAGTGTTTTTTCGTGCCCTCTCTTTGCTCTTCTAATTACTTTTTTTTTTAAGTACCCCATTTCACTTTCTATACTCCTCCATGGCCTTCGCTGTTTTCAGCCCTCTGAATGTGCCATAAGCCTCCTTTTTTTCCTTATCCAATCCTCTATATCCCTTGACCTCCAGGGTTCCTTGGACTTGTTGGTCCTACCCTTCACCTTTATGGGAACATGCTGGCCCTGAACTCTCACTGTTTCCTTTTTGAATGACTCCCACTGGTCTGATGTTGACTTTCCTACAAGTAGCTGCACCCAGTCCACTTTGGCCAGATCCTGTTTTATCATATTGAAATCGGCCTTCCCCCAATTCAGTACCTTTATTTCCAGTCCATCTTTGTCCTTTTCCATAACTACCTTAAATCTTAGAGTTATGGTCACTATCCCCGAAATACTACCCCACTGACACTTATACCACTTGTCCGGTCTCATTCCCTAGGATTAGGTCCAGTAACGCCCCTTCTCTTGAGGGACTTTCTAAGTGCTGGCTCAAAAAGCTCTCCTGTATGCACTTTAAGAATTCCGCCCCCTTTAAGCCTTTTGCATAAGAATATCCCAGTTAATATTGGGCAAGTTGAAATTCCTTACTATTATTACCCTATTATTTTTACACCTCTCTGAGACTTGCCTACATATCTGCTCCTCTATCTCTCCCTGACTATTTGGAGGCCTGTAGTACACTCCTAGCCAAGTGATTGCCCCCTTTTTGTTTTTAAGTTCTACCCATTGGCCTCATTTGAGGAACCTTCTAAGATATCATCCCTTCTTACTGCAGTAACTGACTCCTTGATCAATAGTGCAATGCTACCTCCTCTTTTATAACCCCTGCCCCGTCACGCCTGCAGATCCTATATCCTGGAATATTGAGCTGCCAATCCTGCCCTTCCCTCAACCATGTCTCTGTGATAGCAATAATATCATATTCCCATGTGTTAATCAACACCCTCAATTCATCTGCCTTACTTGCAAGACTCCCTGTGTTAAAATAGATGCAATCCAGCCTTGCATTCGTACTATAGAGAACTGGCCAGCACATCCCTGACCACTTTAATTAAGGAACTACCTTTACCACATCAGAATTCTGCAGACATTAACTTCTAACATACAAAATATAATTTAACAAGGATGCTTTCAGTCCCAACTTTCTCAAGTTTAAGTAACCAGAAAAGAGTAATCTTGCACACAAATACTCTTCTTTGGCCTCCTTATCTCGAGAGACAATGGATACGCGCCTGGAGGTGGTCAGTGGTTTGTGAAGCAGCGCCTGGAGTGGCTATAAAGGCCAATTCTAGAGTGACAGGCTCTTCCACAGGTGCTGCAGAGAAATTTGTTTGTCGGGACTGTTGCACAGTTGGCTCTCCCCTTGCGCCTCTGTCTTTTTTCCTGCCAACTACAAAGTCTCTTCGACTCGCCACATTTTAGCCCCGTCTTTATGGCTGCCCGCCAGCTCTGGCGAACGCTGGCAACTGACTCCCACGACTTGTGATCAATGTCACAGGATTTCATGTCGCGTTTGCAGACGTCTTTAAAGCGGAGACATGGACGGCCGGTGGGTCTGATACCAGTGGCGAGCTCGCTGCACAATGTGTCTTTGGGGATCCTGCCATCTTCCATGCGGCTCACATGGCCAAGCCATCTCAAGCACCGCTGACTCAGTAGTGTGTACAAGCTGTACACAAATACTATTATATAGCTTTCCAACAACATTTACATATACCATGCACACAGTGCAGATTCTGCGTAGATTTTTTGTTTTGAACATTGTCACAATTTTAAATATTGAAGAGATTTTAAGCAGATAAGCTGCAAATGGGTATGGTAGAGTGAAGGGATGTGAGTTTTTCACCTTTATTTCCTTGGATAGTGATAGTCTGATCTTAGTTAAAATAAAAGCAAAATACTGCGGATGCTGGAAATCTGAAACAAAAACAAGAAATGCTGGAATCACTCAGCAGGTCTGGCAGCATCTGTGGAAAGAGAAGCAGAGTTAACGTTTCGGGTCAGTGACCCTTCTTCGGAAGAAGGGTCACTGACCCGAAACGTTAACTCTGCTTCTCTTTCCACAGATGCTGCCAGACCTGCTGAGTGATTCCAGCATTTCCTGATCTTAGTTAACTTCAGTTCACAGTGGAGTCTGTAACAGACATGCTCGGGTGGTGTAAATATGTGTTATGCTTAAGTCAGGAGTTATAATCTTGTTCTGAGCCCCAGAATCTCCTATTACCTGAGTGATATGCTCTCTCACATATGGCACCTAATATTAATCCAATTAAACGCCACTGTTTTCAGGTCAAGGCCCCACTAATCCACTTTTATGTTGCCAATCATACAGGCTGGATAAATTCCCTTCTTAACTCTCCTCATCTTTGTTGTGCTGAGTTAACTGATCTCAGCCATGCCCTGAATGTCCCTGGAGTAGCAGGTAAAAGAAAACAGCGATCATCAGCTCTGCTGGAGACTGCATGTTACCCACCCACTCCAAGATAATCTCTTCCATGAGATCCAACACCAGCTTTCTCAATCCCTTCCCTACACAAGTGCTAACCTCTCAGTAATTCCTCACACCACCTCCCCATGCTTGCCGACACAATAGATTTACTGAAGCACCACTCTGCTCCCTTAAAAAACCACCATCATTCCAATCCTTCCTCAAAAAGCCTACTCTCAACCCATCATCTAATCTCCCTTTCTTCTCCAAGGTCCTTCCTTGAATGTTTGTCCTTGAATATGTCTTTGTCTACCAACTACATATCCGCCTCCCCCAGAATCCCTTCAGTCAGCTCTTCAGGAAAAAAAAGTCAGAAAAGTTGAGGACCATCGCAACCATGCCTTCATGATTCATGGTTACTTCCAATTTGTATTTAATCGATCCATTCAGAAGAGGGATGCAAATGAGGAGTTGAAAATATCAAAATGCTGGGATCGCTGATGACAAGCCGCCATTGGCTGACTCCACCATGCTTTATTCAAAAACGCACTAGCGACATCTAATGGTGACATCTTGTAACATACTAACCCGCTGTCACATTTTCAACATTTAGCTAGTCCATCATAAAGGTAGCAGCCTGTCAGCAAAGCTCTTAACCTAGCAGGGATTTTTATTTAGATAGATCTTGAACTGCTGCAGATAGTGGGGAGGGAGAAAAATAAACAGGCTGAGGGGAGCCCATGTCCCCGGTACTCCAAACTGACAGCATCTGGGAACATTTTCAAGCAATGACCACTTAGTCTCACCAGCAAGTACCAGAGTGCCAAGTAACTCATGATGCTTATCATCAATTTACAATATCTGATCCAAAGAATACATCGCAAAATGCTTAAATGGGTTGCTCTGATCTGGAATGCACTACCATCTCAATCATCAGTAAAGTGATGGAAGGTGTCATCAACAGTACCATCAAGCGGCACTTGCTTAGCAATAACCTGCTCAGTGACGCTCAGTTTGGGTTCTGCCAGGGCCACACAGCTCCTGACCTCATTACAGCCTTGGTTCAAACATGGACAAAAGAGCTGAACTCAAGAGGTGAGGTGAGAGTGACTGCCCTTGACATCAAGGCGGCATTTGACCAAGTATAGCATCAAGGAGCCCTCGCAAAACTGAGGTCAATGGGAATCAGGGGGAAAACCCCTCCGCTGGCTGGAGTCATACCTAGCGCAAAGTAAGATGGTTGTGGTTGTTGCAGGTCAATCATCTGAGCCCCAGGACATCACTGTAGGAGTTCCTCAGGGTAGTGTCCAAGGCCCAACCATCTTCAGCTGCTTCATCAATGACCTTCCTTCAATCATAAGGTCTGAAGTAGGGATGTTCGCTGATGATTGCACAATGTTCAGCACCATTTGTGACTCCTCAGATACTGAAGCAGTCCGTGTAGAAATGCAGCAAGACCTGGACAATATCCAGGCTTGGGCTGATAAGTGGCAAGTAACATTTGCACCACACAAGTGCCAGGCAATGACCATCTCCAACGAGAGAGAATCTAACCATCTCCCCATGACATTCAACGGCATTACCATTGCTGAATCCCCCACTGTCAATATCCTAGGGGCTACCATTGACCAGAAACTGAACTGGAGTAGCCATATAAATACCCTGGCTACAACAGCAGGTCAGAGGCTAGGAATCCTGCGGCGAGTAACTCACCTCCTGACTCCCCAAAGCCTGTCCACCATCTACAAGGCACAAGTCAGGAGCGTGATGGAATACTCTCCACTTGCCTGGATGGGTGCAGCTCCAACAACACTCAAGAAGCTTGACACCATCCAGGACAAAGCAGCCCGCTTAATTGGCACACCATCGACAAACATTCACTCCCTCCACCGACGCACAGTGGCAGCAGTGTGTACCATCTACAAGATGCACTGCAGTAATGCACCAAGGCTCCTTAGACGGCACCTTCCAAACCCTCGACCTCTACCAATTAGAAGGACAAGGGCAGCAAATGCATGGCAACACCACCACCTGCAAGTTCCCCTCCAAGTCACACACCATCCTGACTTGGAACTATATCGCCGTTCCTTCACTGTCGCTGGGTCAAAATCCTGGAACTCCCTTCCTAACAGCACTGTGGGTATACCTACCCCAAATGGACTGCAGTGGTTCAAGAAGGCAGCTCACCACCACCTTCTCAAGTGCAATTAGGGATGGGCAACAAATGCTGGCCTGGCCAGTGACGCCCACATCCCATGAATGAAAAAACTACCTGAAAAGCTTGTGGAAGTAGACTGAATAGCAATTTTCAAAAGGGAACTGGATATATATTTCAAGGGGAAAAAATTTGCAGTGCTCTGGGGAAATTTCAAAGAGCTGGCACAGACACAAGGGGTTCAATGCCCTCCTTCTGTGTTGTATGATTATAAATCCACTCTACAGTATTTAACTCCCCTCCTGTCTTTGTCAAAATGGCTCAAGATTTAGCAAATACAAAATAGGATGCATAACAGAGATAAAAATCAGCAATTACACAAGAAAATCAACATTTGAATCAACTTTTGTAAAATTCTACATTGATAGATTGTGTCACACAAGACTTGCAATATCTCATACATCAAGTTCCTGCTCTCAGCTGGGCACCATTATACTATGGTACACTCTGGCATTATCAGACAGGGTACACACCATTTGAGCAGGGCAGCATGTGGTGTGAGTGACCTTATTATAATCTGACTTTTTGGACTTGTTAGTTCCACAGCAAAATTAACCTACCATAGCGAAGGATGCCACAGTGCATGAGAGAATTGTAAAGTTAGGAAGGACACTAGTTTTTTTTTAAAGAAATGTTCCTGACAAAAAGACTCACCTTGTACGACCACTTGGCTTCCCGGCACAAAGATCTGCTGTCCATCCGGACTCTGGGCGTACTGTACAATGGCTGCTCCACCCTGGGCTGTTGCTGCGTTACTCATTGTTAGCGTCTGGAGTCCTTGCACCCCATCCGTGCCATTGTTGGCCAGCTGGATTGCGCCTCCCTGTGTAATAGCAACTGGCAACAGCAAAGAATAAGGTCAGTGGAAACTTGCAATCAAAACAGGGACTTAAATTCAGAAAGACTCAGTGAATCCTCTTTATTGCATTGGAGACTGTTAAAAATAGTTTTTATTTGGGATGGGTGGGAAGAGAAATTTCATTCTTCGCTAATATTAGTCGGTCTGCACTTGAAAACAGGCAATGCTGCTATAAATATAAAATCTGAATAGTTCTACAATTTTTTTTATCAATAACAATTTCAGTCTGTAACAACAACAACTTATATTTATATAGTGCCTTTAACATAGTAAAATGTACCACGGTGCTTCATAGGAGCATTAACAGACACAATCTGACACCGAGCCACGTAAGAAGATATTAGGAGAGATAACCAAAAGCTTTATCAAAGAGGTCGGTTTCAAGGAGCAGCTTAAAGGAGGAGAAAGATGTCACAAAGTAGAAAGGTTTAGGAAGGGAATTCCAGAGCTTAGGGTCTGGGCCGCTTAATGGTTGGCCACCAATGGTGAAACAGTAAAAATTGGGGATGCACAAGAGGCCAGAATTGGAACATCATTTTCTGGTAATATTCTGGGTAGTTAACACAAAAACTGACCAGCAGCTGCTACTAATTTCAATTATAGCCTGCATAAATCTTTGCATCTTGGCTCTCTAGGTAGGCAGGTTTCATTTATTTTTGAGGACTGAATCTATCAGGGAGGGATACAAACAAACAGGCTGAGGGGAGACCTCATCTTCCTTTCTCAATCACGCCCTGCTCCTGGTGCTTCAAACTTAAAGCACCTGTGAAGTGTTCTGAGCACTGGACTGCTCCCCTCTCAGCAGGAGCTGACAGAGCACATTATTCATCATTGTTTTATGTGAATTTCCTTCCTGGGCACATTGTGGGAAATCAGAGTGTGGCTGAAGTAGACTGACTAAAGAGAAGTGGATTGGTTTGAACTGAGCATTGACAATGGCACCGTCCAGGCATTTGTGTCAATCTTTTTAAGAGCATTTAAAAAGATGAATGAATGTTGACCACCTATTGTGGAGGGACTAGATGGGATCATTCCCCTTCAAGCAGAAAAGGTTCAGTGGAGATTTAATAGAGGTGTTCAAAATTATGAAGGGTTTTGATAAAGTAAAGAGGAAGGTCAGTAACCAGAGTACATAGATTTAAGATAATTGGCAAAATAACCAGGAGGGAGATGAGGTTTTTTTTTTATTCAGCGAGTTATGATGATCTGGAACGTACTGCCTGAAAGGGCAGTGGAAGCAGATTCAACAGTAACTTTCATGAGGGAAATGGAAACATTTGCAAGGCTATGGGGAAGAGCAGGAGAATGGACTAATTGGATAGATCTTTCAAAGAGTTGGCACAGGCATGATGGGCTGAATGGCCGCTCTATGTGCTGTTTTATTGCATTCCATAACATTCATATTGCAGTGGCAATGAAAAGACACAACAAATGTTGAATTGCGACAGTATTTTCAAATTATCCACCCTTGTCAATGCAACACAATTACAAGACGAACATACTTGGCCTCCTCTACTCAGACCTAATTTAGCTACTGGCTAAACTGACACTTCTATCTTTATTTCCAAAGTTATTGTTGATTCTAATATTTGAGATGAGGGTGAGAAACAGTAGCTGTGAAAATCTCACCAAGTTCCCGCCTACACAGCTGCGTTCAAAAAGATAAACCGAACGTGGTATTGTAAATACCTTTGCATTATTGTTCAAAAGATTACATCTGAAGCAGAAACCACACTGGGGTGGTGCAAATAGGATTTTTTAAATTACTAAGGCAAAGATTAAGACCTGCAAAAGTTTAGAAAGCAACACTCAATTGGAACTAGAGTCTATTTATATGCTGCAATATCAGGTTTCTCAGAAATACCCCTTCACATACAAAGGCAGTTGTTACACACGAACATACGAAAAATGACAGACAGGAAAAGACCCACTAGTCCATTAAGTCATGATGCCTGGTTCATCACACAGGCATTCCCTGCATTTAGATGGGCAAATGTGGCAGACATTTTGCACACAGCAGGGTCCTACAAACAGCACCAAAATGAAGTCAGATCTTTTCTGGTGGCCGTTGTTGACATAAGGATGCTGGCCAGCAAACCGGGGGAACTCCCTGCTCTTCTTCGAGTAGTGGGCGGCACAGTGGCGCAGTGGTTAGCACCGCAGCCTCACAGCTCCAGGGACCCGGGTTCGATTCCGGGTACTGCCTGTGTGGAGTTTGCAAGTTCTCCCTGTGTCTGCGTGGGTTTTCTCCGGGTGCTCCGGTTTCCTCCCACAAGCCAAAAGACTTGCAGGTTGATAGGTAAATTGGCCATTATAAATTGTCACTAGTATAGGTAGGTGGTAGGGAAATATAGGGACAGGTGGGGATGTTTGGTAGGAATATGGGATTAGTGTAGGATTAGAATAAATGGGTGGTTGATGTTCGGCACAGACTCGGTGGGCCGAAGGGCCTGTTTCAGTGCTGTATCTCTAATCTCTAATCTAATTTGACAACCACCTGAAACTACCAGACAGGGTCTCAGGTGAATAACTCATCCAAAAGATAATACCTCAGACATACAGTACTGCTTCAGTACTGTAATCAAATGCCAGACTAAATCCTGTGCTCAAGTCCTAGAATCATCTCAACCAACTATGTGCCCAGACATTAGTTGCCTAAACTTTAAACATTTCCAAAGGAAACTGAACTAGAGGTGGAATCATTCCTTTTAGTCTTTTTTTTTTACTGTGTCCATTGTCCGCACCTTTGAACAACTCAAGAGCACATACTCAACTTGCTCAAGTTGAGATGACGACTATTTCTCCTGGTAAATACTGTGGATAAACCTGGAGGAATGAGCTATGATCAGGTGAATGTCCTTTTCTCACGTTCTCGATCATGCTGATTGAGGGACTGTAGTTCCTGTTTAAACTTGCTGCAACAACATCAGTTTCAATACTAAAATAGGACGAGATTGACACAGGAACTGCCAGAGATCTAAATAAGTGATTAAAAAGAATTCTTCAAGCCTAGAAGAAACAGACATAGAAATTAAATGGAGGACAAACTCCTTAGAAGAGTGACACCACCAATGGGACAAAAACAGAAAATGTTGGAAATACTCAGCAGGTCTGATAGTGTCTCTGGAGAAACAGAGTTAATGTTTCAAGTCAATGACCTTCATCAGATGTGTTCTGATGAAAGCTCATTGACCTGAAATGTTAATTCTGTTTCTCTCCCCACAGATACTGCCAGACCTAGAGTATTTCCAATATTTTCTGTTTTTATTTCAGATTTCCAGTATCCATAGTATTTTCCTTTTGACACCACCACTGGGTTTGGTTCTCATCTAATGTGTAATTGTTACTCTAAACGCAGATAATGAAAGTGATGAACATGTGACCCACAGGTGTTATTCCTGAGCAGTGCTCAAAAAATGCACAAAAAGATTGAAGTAACAGTGCTATGCTGTGTGAATGCATATTGAGATCAAATGCCTAGCAATTCTGTCTGTTACTCATTGTTTCATTTACTAATCGGCAATGCAATTAGCCACTTCTGTATGCCCAATTAGTCATGTGTAGCTATTAGATAATACACTGGACAACAAGGATATATTGCAACTCTGTAGAGATTTTCTACGCATATTCTCTAGTCCTCTCATCGCCTTCCATTTCAAATACCTATCCAACTGAGTCCATTCCCTTCATCATTTCTAAAACCTCAATCATATTCTAAAGGAAAAGAATTGAAAGGCAAGAGAGATTATGTTAAATTTGTAAGAAGCTTGGTTGGACCACACTTAGAGCACTGTACACAGTTCTGGTCTCCATAACTATCAGTAAACACTGAACGGGCTGGGACTCTTTGAAACGGAGAGGGCTGATCTGATAGAGTGTTTTCAGATTACGAAGGGATTTGATAGGGTAAACAAATGTTTTCATTTGTGGGGATTCTAAAACTACAGGTAGTAAATATGACAGACACTATAAATCTAATAATTAATTCAAGAAACACTTCTTTACCCAAGAGTGGTTAGAATACAGAACTTATTACACATGGAGTAGTTAAGACAAATAGCGTAGATGCATTTAAGCGGAGCCTAGATAGGTACGAGTGAGAAGATATTCAGACAGGGTTAGATAAAGTAGAGTTGGAAGCCACTCATTTGGAGCATAAACGCCGGAACAGACCAGTTAGGCTGAATGGCCTGTTCCTGTGTTTTAATCTCTGTATAAAAAGCCTTAAAGACAACCTTGCATTTATATAGTGCCTTTCACAACCTCAGGATGTGTAGGAGGGCATGCCAGGAGCAGCACCAGGCATACCTAAAAATGAGGTGTCAGCCTGGAGAAGTTACAACACAGGACTGCTTGCATGCCAAACAGCGGAAGCAGCATGCGATATACAGAGCTAAGCGATCCCACAACCAAACAGATCACATCTAAGCTCTGCAGTCCTGCCACATCCAGTCGTGAATGGTGGAGGACAATTAAACAACTGACAGGAGGAGGCGGCTCCACAAATATCCCCATCCTCAATGATGGGGGAGACCAGCACATCAGTGCAAAGATGAGGCTGAAGCATTTGCGTCCATCTTCAGCTAGAAGTGCCGAGTGGGTGATCCATCCTCGGCCCCCTCCTGAGGTCCCCAGCAGCACAGATGCCAGTCTTCAGCAAATCAGATTCACTCAACGTGATATCAAGAAATGACTGAAGGCACTGAATACTGCAAAGGCCCAGAACCAGCCGCGCCCCTAGCCAAGTTCTTCCAGTACAGCTACAACACTGACATCTACCAAGCAATGTGGAAAATTGCCCAAGTATGACCTGTGCACAAAAAGCCGGACAAATCCAACCCAACCACTTACCGCCCTATCAGTCCACTCCCGATCATCAGCTAAGTGACGGAAGGGGTCATCGATAGTGCCATCACGCGGCACTCGCTCAGCAATAAACTGCCCAGTGACACTCAGTTTGAGTTTCACTAGGGGCACTCAGCTCCTGACCTCATTACAGCCTTTGTCCAAACATGGACAAAAGAGCTGAACTCCAGAGGTGAGAGTGACTGCTATTGAAATCAAGGCAGCAATTGATCGAGTGTGGCATCAAGGAGCCCTAGCAAAAATGGAGTCAATGGGAATCGGGGGGGGGGGAAATCTCTCTGCTGGTTTGAGTCTTCCCTCGCACAAAGGAAGATGGTTGTGGTTGTTTGAGGTCAATCATCTCAGTCCCAGGACATCACAGCAGGAGTTCCTTCAGCTGCTTCATCAATGACCTTACCTCCAACATAAAGTCAGAAGTGGGGATGTCCGCGGATGATTGCACCATTTGCAACTCCTCAGATACTGAAGCAGCCCATGTCCATATGCAGCAAGACCTGGATAACATACAGGCTTGGGCTGATAAGTGGCAAGTAACATTCGTGCCACACAAGTACCAAGCAATAACCATCTCCAACAAAGAATCTAACCATCTCTCCTTGACGTTCAATGGCATTACCATCGCTGAATCCCCCACTATCAACATCCTAGGGATCACCATCCACCAGAAACTGAACTGGACCAGCCACATAAATGCTGTGGCTACAGGAGCAGGTCAGAGACTGGGAATTCTGTGGCGAGTAACTCACCTCCTGACTCCCTAATGCCTGTCTACCATCTACAAGTCACGAGTGTGATGGAATACTCTCCACTTTCCAACAACATTCAAGCTCGACACCATCCAGGACAAAGCAGCCCGCTTGATTGGCACTGCATCCACCATCTTCAACATTCACTCCCTTCACCACCGACTATACCATATACAAGATGCAGGAACTCACCAAGGCTCCTTCGACAGCACCTTCCAAACCTGCGACCTCTACCACCTAGAAGGGCAAGAGCAGCAGATGCATGGGAACACCACCACCTGCAAGTTCCCTTCCAAGCCACACACCATCCTGCCTTGAAACTATATCACTATACAAGTCCTGGAACTTCCTTCTTAACAGCACTGTGGGTGTACCTACACCCCAAAGACTGCAGCGGTTCAGGAAGGCAGCTCACCACCACCTTCTCAAGATTAATTAGGGATGGGCAATAAATGTTCGCCCAACCAGAGACATCCTCATCCCACTAACGAATAAAAAAGGAAAAAAGTCCTAAATTGCTTTATAGCCAATGAAGTACTTTTTAAATTAAGTTATTTTTGCAATGTAGGAAATATCATACAAACAATGTTACCCAGCAATTCGCACACTTCTCCCTATATACCTGCCTTATATAAAGTTCCCCAGCCCTGATAATGGGTTAATTGCAGTGAAATGGTAGTATTTCGTTCAGGCCAGGATATGAGACGTGTACATACTGTACTGTCCGCTGCTGGTCTGATAGATGGGGGTTGGCATCGTCATTGTAGTAACTGTTGAGACAGACTCTTCTTCTGATTTCTCCTCATCGATTCTTGGCACACCAGGGGTGTCAGAAGAGAGCTCATTCAGGATTTTCCTTAAAAGGGAATGCAACAAGACAATTTGATTAGGAAAACACAAGGAAATCTCTCAGTAAACGGACTCAAGCTAAGATACAAATTCAGTAAAGTATCTCCTGCTGAACTCAGCAAACATTAAACTTGAACAGAAGACAATATTTCAGAACAAAAAAACATCTGCTGGACTAAACTGTTCTGATGAAAGGTCACAGATCTGAAACGTTAACTCTGCTTCTCTCTCCACAGATGCTGCCAGACCTGCTGAGTATTTCCAGCACTTTCTGTTTTAATTTCAGATTTCCAGCACCCACAATGTTTTCTTTTCATTTTAATGTACTCTAGGAATATTGTTTGGTTGCAGTAAACTGCTCTAAAGTCATTTCTTTTCGAGCTGAGTAATACCAGATTTCAGTTCATTCATCACCCCTGTGCCCGCTGACCTACATTGGCTCCTGGTCCTGTAACACCTCAAGTTTAGTGCCCTTATCCTAGTTTTCAAATCCCTCCATGGTCACGCCCCTCCCCATCTCTGTAACCTCCTCCAGTATGACAACACTACGAGATCGCAGTGTCCTTCCAATTCTGGCCTCTTGCACGTCCCTGATTTTCACTGTCCCACCTTTGGTGACTGCGTCTTCTACTGGAATTCCCTCCCTAAATTTCTCCCCTCCTTTAAAATGCTCCTTGAAACTAACCAAACTTTTGGTGAAAAAAAACAGAAAATGCTGGAAATACTCAGCATCTGTGGAAACAAAACCGGAGTTAATATTTCAGGTCAATGACCTTTGTTCAGGCAGGCTTTTGGTCACCTGTCCTAAAATCTCCTTAAGTGGCTCAGTTGTCAAATGTTGTCTGATAATGCTCCTATGAAGTGCCTTGGGATGTTAGAGGTGCAGTCTAAATACAAGTTATTGTTGTTGAGTACACTATGAATCAGTCAATCAGAAGACTGGAATGAGACGACACCAATTTCCAATCACAGCCAGAGGACCACAAAGCGGTGATTGGCAGAATTAATTTAAAAGGAAAAACAAACAAGTGTTTTCGCGCACCTCTTAGCTGTTGCTTATGGAGGAGGACAGAAAGATATTTCAGAGTTGGCTACCTGCTTAATCTCCCTGGCAAAGATTAGTACTTGATACAACAGAGGGGAAGATTTTTGTTAAAATTTTTTTTTTGAATATTTAGGCATATATCTGAACAAAAAAGTATAGACATGTGTTCCGTTAAAGGTGATTCCTCAACCTACTTTAATCTTTCATAGATCAACATTATTTGAAGGCATTTATTTTATAACTAAAGGTGTAATCTGTGGCCAGCAGTCCTCTCTCAAACATCAGCAAGAATTAGCTGGTTATTCATTTCATTTGTTGTTGGTGGGATCTTGCTGTGAAAATTGGCTTCCACTTTTACTTGCATAATAATAGTGACTCCATTCCATTGGTTGTGGAGGGCTTTAAGTTGTCCTGAGGATGTGACAATTCTATATAAATGCAACTTCATTCGTTACAGATGATTAATGATTTAGCTTACTAAGTGGCATTTTATATTACTCTAGTGCACTGCAGCCACAGAAAATGATTTGCAACTTTCCAACAATGGTAAGTCATTAGATGACGAACAATAATATATTCTGAGACCTTTTGCTGCACTGTGAACAGTAGATTATGTGAACTACAGACAAAGCTCTTCTCCATATAGCCTGGTTAGTAATTAAAACTGAACATCACATTTCCAAGCTGAATTAGCAATCAATGGAATGAACAGATGCATCTGACTGGCTGGGAGCCAGGTCTAACAAGAGTAATATTCAATTAAAGCAGAGCTAAGGGGAAAGAGGGAGTACTTTTTGTTTCCAATTAGCCCTTTCAATAACCTATCTCAGTAACCTGCTCCAGCTCTACAACCCTCCAATTCTGGCCTCTTTCACATCCCCAGTTTCCACTGACACACCATTGGCGGCCAGCCTTCACCTGCTGAGGCCCTTAGCTCTGAAATTCTCTCCCTAAGCCTCTTCACCTCTAAGGATTACTTCTTTGATCAAACTGTGCTAATGTCTCCTTATGTGGCTCAGTGTCAAATTTTGCCTGATTATACTTCTGTGAAGTGCTGCTGGACGTTTCACTCCATTAAAGGGGTTATATAAATGCAAGCTCATGTCATAGTTGAATCTAATACCATCATTCGTAATTTCTTTGACTCATTTTTCACTATTCACATTGATATGGCGATCCTCAAACAGGCTCTTTTCTCCACATCTAAACCATTCCAATGACATCAGCTGCAGCAGGCGGCTCCAATGCAAACAGTGGAAGCAATGACTATAAAGTAGGTCAAAAGCCACACTGGAACCAGTCAACTTGTAAACCACGCCACAGAGTGTAAGACAACTCTAGCACAGATCTCAAGGCTTGTTTGGAGCCAAACTGCTTTCCTCCAAAGCTATTTGTTATTAAAAACAGTCTGAGATATTCTGTAATTGACTCTAGCCTCTTCAGTCAGGAAATTCTATGTGAAGGTCTATATATTGGGGCGGCGCAGTGGTTAGCACCGCAGCCTCACAGCTCCAGCGACCCGGGTTCAATTCTGGGTACTGTCTGTGTGAAGTTTGCAAGTTCTCCCTGTGTCTGTGTGGGTTTCCTCCGGGTGCTCCGGTTTCCTCCCACAAGCCAAAAGACTTGCAGGTTGATAGGTAAATTGGCCATTATAAATTGCCCCTAGTATAGGTAGGTGGTAGGGAAATATAGGGACAGGTGGGGATGTGGTAGGAATATGGGATTAGTGTAGGATTAGTATATATGGGTGGTTGATGGTCGGCACAGACTCGGTGGGCCGAAGGGCCTGTTTCAGTGCTGTATCTCTAAACTAAACTAAAAAACATATTGGCAAACAAGTTCATTAAAAAAAAATCAAAGCAAATTCAGGTCAGAATATAAAGAGGAGAGCTTGAACAAAAAATATGTCCTCAAGATGCTCTGTCCTCATTAATCTTCAGACAGAGAGCATGTTGAGGACAATTAATTGCTAAAGCCCCTGATTTTTATTTGCTACCAATATAACTCACATGGATAAATAAATTTTACTGCTGGCTGCTGTTTAACTTGATGCGAACATCACAAAGTCTGCTGCAACTCCTGTGGCACGGCCATCAGACTCCCTCCAATACCTGAATAAAGCGACCATTTTTCACTTTTGAACCCAGACAATGAGTGCTAGTTTGTTAGTGGAAAGTACAAAAGAGGATATCACAGCCAAGCCCAACCCCATTACCTGATACCCAAACATAAACGGAGATCGCTGGACAGAAAATCAGGAACTATGTAATTCACTAGTTCGGGGCCCCATGAGATAATTTGCTCCGCATCAACTGGTGTCTTAGCTGAGATCAGACTGGGAATGGAACCCAGAATCTTTCTTGTCTGTATGGTTTAGTGCATCAGGCATGTCTTTGTCCACCAGGCCAATAACTTGTACAACCTTTCCACTAGCACTTTGATTTTTTTCAAAATGGGAAGCTATAAAATGAATGGTGCTCATTTTACTGGCTATTTGGGCTTAGAGCAGCTCCCTCTTTTTCGCTATTTGTTCTTGGAATGTGGGTGTCACTGGCATTTATTGCCCATCCTAATTGCCACTGAGAAGGTGGTGGTGAGCCGCCTTCTTGAACCACTGCAGTTCGTGTGGTGTAAATACACCCACAGTGTTGTTAGGGAAGGAACTGCAGAACTTTGACCCAGCGACGATGAAAAAGCAGGGATACTTTTCCAAGTCAGGATAGTGTGTGACTTGGAAGGAACTTGCAGGTGCTGGTGGTCCCATGTGCCTGCTACCATGATTTTCTATGTAGGAACCTGCTGCAGAGCTAGACAACGTATTGGATTAAAACTCCTCAAGAGTCAGCAGATCAATCTGGAACGAACTCAGTCACAGAAAGAACTGATAAATTCTCTGTTACCTGTATGAAGGCCGTCTTGATAGAATTTCTCTACGTTTCTGTGAGTCAGTCATGCTATCCACAGACTCCTGGGAGTCCTCACTTTCTGGTATAGTAGAAATCTGAAATAAAGAAAAGCTTCACTTTTCTGCCCACCTTGTTGTTTACTTCCAGTTTACAATTTAGCCATAACGTAAACACTCTGGCGATAATAGATTATTAACTGAAACGGTAGTTTTCAGAACAAGGTCAGACTACAAGCATAAGAGGTCTTAAAACTAAGAGTTTAGCCAATAACAATTTTCTAACCAATCCTGCTGTACAAAGGAAAAAGAAAAAGTATGGCTTAAATTTAAATGCACATTTCACAACCTCAGAATATCCCAAAGCGCTTTACAGCCAGAAGTACTTTTGAAGAAGTTGTAAAGTAGGAAACACAGCAGACGATTTTCACTCAGCAAGGTCCCTCAAACAGCAAAGCAATAATGACAAGATAATCTGTTTCCATTCACGATATTGGGTGAGGGATAAATACTGGCCAGGACATGGGGGGAAAACTCACCTGGCCTCTCTAAAATAGTGCCATAGGATTGTCTATCTCCACCTCAGCGGGCGGACAGAACCTCAGTTTAACATCTCATTCAAAATTCGGTGCTTCTGACAGTGCAGCACTTCCTCAGTATTGCACTGGAGTGTCGGGTGAGTTAAAGGTCATGTCTTTGGAGCAGGACTTGAACCCACACCTCTGACTCACAGGCAAGAATGCTACAAAAGTGAACACCAGGAAGGCCTCCTGATTGATGTACACAGTTATTCTAATAGAAAACTGGTTTTGGATCAACTCCCTACTTTCATCTCTCCCTCAAGTCTTGCAAATCTGAATACATAGTATAATCATCAAAAGATACAGCTCTGATCAGAGCTTGTTCTTGCAGATCCTCACCTCAACTGGCCCAATAGGAGATGTGTCTAAACACAGTTAAGAACTTCCCAACAGGCAAGGAAAATACTTCACACCTTGTAGAATCTGCTTGAGGATGCTATGAGAACATATTATTTAGAGAGCCTGGGAAATTCATTTTTATATGGAATCTCTAGTGTGCCAACTGTGACAAGTTCTACTTAAGACATCCATTCTCCAGCTGCATCTAAGTAGCAGTTAAAGCAGAAGATACGATCTGCAGTAAACTGCTACAATCTATACCAGAATCAAGCAACAATTTAATGCATGTTACAACATTAAAATTGCTACTAAGATTGCATAATTCAATCTCTGCCTAAATCAATAAGTTAACCATTAGACATTATTATACACTAGCAGCCCTCTCTCCCCCCACCACCTTCTTGTACCCTGATACTAGTTGCCTGATCTGAAACGTCTAGAGCTGTTGCCTGTGCTTGCTGACCTACATGGGTTCCCAGTCCAGCAACACCTCAATTTCAAAATTCTCATCCTTGATTTCATATCCCTCCATTTTCTCACTACTCCCTATCTTTGTAACCTCCTCCAGTCCTACATCCCTCTGAGATCTTTGCGCTCCTGCAATTCTAGCCTTTTGTGGATCCCTGATTTTCATTGTCCCCACCGTTCACGGCCTTGGCGTCAGCTGCCTAGGCGCTAAAGCTCTATAATTCCCTTCTAAAAACCTTGCCATCTCTCTCTCTCCTCCTTTAAGTTACTCCTTAAAACCTCCTTTTACCAAGCTATTGGCCATCTGTCCCAATATACCTGCTTATGTGGTTCAGTATCAAATTTTGTTTGATTATGTTCCTGTGAAATGCTGTGGGATGTTTTACAACATGAAGGCACTTATATAAATTAAACTGGTTGTTGTTCATCACTGGTCTGGCTGTAGTATCTACGATGTCTAAGGAATTTAAATCAATCACTGAGATAACCATTGAACTTGGCCCACTGAAAAATACTTTAGACCCCCACTGAAGATCCTCTTTTTTAGACAATATGTAACAATTCAGCACATGATCTAAATTGCAGACTGTGTGTGAGGTATATTGTATTAGTATAGCATATTCAACAGGTGTTTTGAAGAAATGATAGATATGGGAAATTTACCAAAATTATAAAATCCAAAAACCAGAGGGCCCTAATGAATGTGGATGAAGGTAGGGCAAAATCAGTCACCCTATTCACAGTGAAAGCCAATGCCCAGTCTTACACAATAGGCAGCACAGGAAAGAAAGGAGTCTGTGCCGACCATCAACCACCCATTTATACTAATCCTACATTAATCCCATTACCCTCTCACATCCCCACAATTCCCCTACCACCTACCGATACTAGGAGCAATTTATAATGGCCAATTTACCTATCACCTGCAAGTCTTTGGCTGTGGGAGGAAACCGGAGCACCCGGAGGAAACCCACGCAGTCACAGGGAGAACTTGCAAACTCTGCACAGGCAGTACCCAGAATCGAACCCAGGTCACTGGAGCTGTGAGCCTGCGGTGCTAACCACTGCGCCCCTGTGCTGCCCACTGCGCCACTGTGCTTTCTTCTGATCCTTCCAACAGATCTATCTGCCAATTCACATCTCCGGGATTACTCAGATATTTCCCTCCTCCACCCAGCAACACCATGGATGGGAAGGGGAAATGTAAGTTACGTCAAGGTAAACCTCTTCAGTGCCTCACCCAGCTGTTGCGAGAGGGGTGCAGCCAGTTCCTGGGAATCATGCAGCAACAATTACTGCCCATTATCTTGGACCTTACATAGAGTGTGCAATTCTAACTTGTTCACCATATGTGATAACATCCCACTAGTTTAACAGGGAGGTTAGGCTAGAACTGTATAAAACACTAGTTAGGTTACAGCTGGAGTACTACATACAGTTCTGATCACTGGATTACAGGAAGGATGTGATCGCACTAGAGAGGGTACAGAGGAGATTTACAATGTTGTTGCCAGGAATGGAGAATTTTAGTTATATGGAACGATTTGATCGGCTGGGTTTGTTTTCTTTGGAACAGAGGAGGTTGAGGCTAATTGAATTGTATACAATTAAAGGGGCCTTGACAGAGTGGATAGGAAAGAACTATTTCCCTTAGCAGAGAGGTCAATAACCAGGGGGTATAGATTTAAACACAAACAGAAAATGTTGGAAATACTGAGCAGGTTAGGCAGCATCCGTGCAGAGAAAAGCAGAATACCTTATGAAAGGTCATTGACCTGAAACGTTAACTCTGCTTTTCTGCCTGACCTGCTGCTGAGTATTTCCAGCATTTTCTTTTTGTGTTTTAGAATTCCAGCATCTGCTGTATTTTGCTCTGGCATAGATTTAAAGCAATTTGCAGAAGAAATAGAGAGGAGTTGAGGAAAACTTTTTTCACCCATAGAGTGGGAGTGTGAAACTGATTTCCTGAAAGGGTGGTTAAGGCAGAAACCCTCATCACATTTGAAAAGTACTTGGATATGCACTTGAAGTGCCATAACCTACAAGGCTATGAACAAAGAGCTGGAAAGTGGGATAAGGCTGCACAGCTCTTTTTTGGCTGGCACAGACACAATAGGCTGAATGGCCTACTTCTGTGCCATCAACTTCTATGTTTTAAATCCTTTCCTGAAGATTATATAGTGGGTAATAAGTTATCCACCCCCTGCAATTGTTTTCTTTAATACTCAAGTCTATCAATCAATTAGTGGATTGTGTGCAGCCTCAGTGTCCTGCTTGACCCTGAGCTAAGCTTCAATGCACATGTGGTCCACCATCAAGGCTATCCATTTCCACCTCCGAACTATCACTGTGGCTCACCCTCCAGGCTCAACTTCTCAAATTCATTCCTCATTGGCCTCACAAATTCCAATTGATCCAGAATTCTACCCATCACACTCACCATCTATTGCTGCTTAACTTTTTTCCACTCCCTTACTGCGATATACTGCATTTCTGCTAAACTCCACGGGATCCTTACTCCCCTGGCACACTGATTTCAACATCCTCATCCCATTCGATGAATCCCTCCATTGTCCTGTCTCTGCCAATAAATTAGAATTTCTGACTGACTAACTTTTAACTGGATTTATTATATGCATAGTAAAAAGGAAATTAAACAGGACAAGACAGTAAAAAATTAAATCAGGGTATGGGAAGTCTTAAAAAAGGAAAAATGCCAAACTAAGAGAAATTAAACTAAAATGTTTGTACAGTATATTAATGCCTAAATTAAATATCTATCTGACTTCCATTCTACCATCAGTAACAACCGCAAGTCATCACACCATAGCATTCTGGAATTTCCTTCCTCATCTCCCTTTTAAGACAGAGATGAGGAGAATTTTTTTTTTCTCAAAGGGTTGTTAGTCTGTGGGATTCTCTTCCCCAGAAAGCAGTGGAGGCTGGGTCATTGAATTTATTGAAAGCTGAGTTAGATTTTTAATAGCCAAGGGGGTCAATGGTTATGGGGGGCAGACAGGAAAGTGGAGTTCACAGAATTGTTACAGCGCAGGAGGCGGCCATTCGGCCCATCATGTCTGCAACAGCTCTCCAAATGAGCAATTCACTTAGTGCAATTCCCTGCCTTCTTCCCGTAACCCTGTACATTCTTCCTTTTCATATAATAGACTAATTCCCTATGAAATGCTTCAATTGAACCTGCCTCCACCACACTCAGGCAGCACATTCCAGACCTTAACCAGTCGCTGTGTGAAATTGTTTTTTCCTGTCACTTTTGCCTCTTTAACCAATTACTTTAAATCTGTGCCCTCTCGTTCTTGATCCTTTCACGAGTGGAACAGTTTCTCCCTATCCACTCTGTCCAGATCTCTCAATTTTGAAAATCTCCTTCAGCCTTCTTTTCTCCAAGGAAAACATTCCTAACTTGTTCTCCAATCTGTCTTCATAACTGACGTTCCTTATCGCTAGAACCATCCTCGTGAATCTTTTCTGCACACTCTCCTAGGCCTTCACAGATTCCTGAAGTGTGGCGCCTAGAACTGGACGCAATACCCCAACTGAGGCCGAAATGATGTCTTATACAAGTTCAACGTAACCTCCTTGCTCTTGTGCTCTATGCCTCTATTAATAAAGCCCAGGATACTGTATGCTTTATTAACCATTCTCTCAACCTGTCCTGCCACCTTCAATGACTTGTGTACATATACACCCAGGTCCCTCTGCTCCTGCACCCCCTTTAGAATTGCACCCTTTCGTTTCTGTTGTCTCTCCATGTTCTTCCTACCAAAATGAATCACCTCACATTTCTTCGCATTGAACTTCATCTACCACCTGTCTGCCCATTCCACTAACTTCTATGACCGTTTGAAGTTCTACACTATCCTCCTCCAAGTTTTGTATCATCCAAAAACCTTGAAATTGTGCCCTGTACACCAAGGTCTAAGTCATTAATAGCTATCAGGAAAAGCAAGGGTCCCAACACTGACCCCTGGGGAACTCCACTACAAACCTTCTTCCAGCCCAAAAAACATCCATTAACCACTACTCTTTGTTTCCTGTCACTCAGTCAATTCCATATCCATGTTGTTACTGTCCCTTTTATTCCATGAACTATAACTTTACTCACATGTCTGTTGTGTGTCACTATGAAATGCCTTTTGAAAGTCCAAGTACACCACATCAAAGCATTGCCCTCATCAACCCTCTGTTACCTCTTCTAAAAACTCCAGCAAGTTAGTTAAGCACGATTTTGCCTTAAGAAATCCATGCCGGCTTTCTTTAAACCCACATCTGTCCATGTGACTGCTAATTTTGTCCAGAATTCTGTCTAGTAGTTTCCCCACCACCAAAGCTAAACTGAGTTGAGACCGCAACCAGATCAACCATGATCCTATCGAATGGTGGAGCAGGCTTGAAGGGCCGAATGGCCTACTTCTGCTCCCAAGTCCTATGTCAGCCCTCTAGCTGCCTCTATTTTTTTCCGCACATCCAACAATTTCTCCAAAACCTACCTCTGCTTATATCCCCCAACTCTTTTCTATGTCCCCCACCCTCTAGGGATATTTTGCTGTATTAACGGCATTGTGCATTTTTTTTTTTAAACACGTAGAAAGACTTCACAATGCAAATGTTAAAAGTAACGCAACCTCATGGTACACATTTTGCATGGCCGATTATGTACCATCCTTTCGTTTCTGGGACAGAACTCAGTCTGGTCTAATTTAATAAAAACATTATCGTGCTAAAAGCTTTACTCTGCAAAAGGCAGAACTTTAATTGATGTGAAAATGCCTGATGTAAATAGTGGATGCAAAAGCTGATGAAATGTTTAACTCTCAGCATTGAAATTGTGTTATCCGGTATTAATCTACAGTCACGCTTAATGCACTTCCTTTAACCAATATCTTCAAGATGTTAACCTACTTAAAAATAGATCACAAAACTTTACATGCAAATGATGCAAAAGCAATTTCAAGACAAATTTATTTTGTTAAAATAAAGGAAGCAAGGCACACTAAAGAATGTCTGCTTCATTGTAACCAAGGGAAGTGAGTCACCTACTGTTTAACCAACAGTGTTGGTAATTCAATAGTTTTACCAATTCTTTCTGTTCTGTTTATGCCAGTAATTAATTTGAAATGTTTATGTAATCCAGGCTTACTGCGCTAACCATCTCCTCCTCTCCATCCACTCTTACTCATCAACCTGTCATACTGCAAAGGGGATTCTCAAATGATGAACATCTGGACCACAGAGCTCTTCCAACTGGACCGTAGCATGTGTTCACCCCAGGAGTAGTTGGGGAAAAAAGCATGGATGCATTTAAGGGGAAGCTAGATAAACACGAGGGAGAAAGGATTATAAGAATATGTTTTTAGGATTAGATGAAGTAGAGTGGCAGGAGGCTCATGTGAAGCACAAACACAGGCATGGACCAGTTACGCAGAACAGTCTGTTTTTGTGCTGTACATTCTGTGTAACATGTACTGTACCTAAGGTGTGCTCACTTTCTAGTGTCACTGCTATTGTAAATAGTCCTAAAAGCATTAAGTAAACTGTAATTACCATAGAAATGATGAAGCACAATTGTTCTCCGTTCAGTGAAATAGGTTTGTTTGAGAGAATGGAACATGGTGTTGTTTCGATGTACAACATGCCCTGAGGTGCAGTCAAGCAATATAAATTCTCACCAGCAGCTTGTTAAAAGTATTATACTAGTCATTAAATTTAAAATGTGTTAAACCTGGCTGGGAGCCAGCTTTATCATGTGATAGTTACTTTTGAATCTGCCTCCACCACTCAGACAGCGCATTCCAGACCTTAACCACTTGCTGCGTGAAAAAAAAATTTTCATGTCACTTTTGACTCTTTTACCATTTACTTTAAATCTGTGCCCTCCTGTTCACGATCCTTACATGAGTGGGAACAGTTTCTCCCTATCTACTCTGTCCATATCTCTCATAATTTGGGGCAGCACAGTGGCGCAGTGGTTAGCACCGCAGCCTCACAGCTCCAGCGACCCGGGTTCAATTCTGGGTACTGCCTGTGTGGAGTTTGCAAGTTCTCCCTGTGTCTGTGTGGGTTTTCGCCGGGTGCTCCGGTTTCCTCCCACATGCCAAAGACTTGCAGGTTGAGAGGTAAATTGGCCATTATAAATTGCCCCTAGTATAGGTAGGTGGTAGGGAAATATAGGGACAGGTGGGGATATGGTAGGAATATGGAATTAGTGTAGGATTAGTATAAATGGGTGGTTGATGGTTGGCACAGACTCGGTGGGCCGAAGGGCCTGTTTCAGTGCTGTATCTCTTTAAAAAAAAAACTAAAAAAAAAAATTTTGAATACCCCTATCAAATCTCCTTCAACCTTCTTTTCTCCAAGGAAAACAGTCATTAAATTTCTCAAAGTCACTCCATTTCATGGTAAAGTCCTGGTTGAAAATGAAATGTCTCACCTTGTGATATATCTGAACAGCCACATGAATTACTTTGTCATGGTGTGGGGAATGGTAATTTCTGGTATGCTATCCAATTTATTAAATGTCCAGCTTGACTCTCTAAGAGCTTCTGTATTACCTTAGGATCAAGTACAACAACAGATACACAAAAACACACACGGTAAAACCACTATTGTAACGGTCAAGGATCATTCATTCAGGGTTTGAGATCAAATACTTGCACTCTGAAACCCTTGCTCACTAACATTTTTGGTAAGTGAACCTCCAGTCAAACAAACTGAGTATATCTGCTGTACATTAATTTGAGAATACAGGTGAGTTTACAGTAAAGGAATTTACAGGGCATATTTAAGAGGAGACAAAGACTTGATATTTTAGAAAGAGAGAAACAGATATCTACTTAGCCATTTTCTTTTATCGAAGGATGGCAAATTCAGAGCAAAAGAAATGCAAAGACAGCCATCTAATAAAATCATGAGGGAAATAAAGCTTCATGTTGAATTAAATATTGCATCAGCCTCTTGTAAAAGTTTTCGCTTGAGAATTGCTTGCTTCAGTAACACCAAGAAAACAATTAAAATAAGGAAAACTGGTAATGATTTGTCCTTCCGATCTACCTGCTCTACATTGCTGAATTTGTGGTAAAGGTTTCTCTAAAGTAAGAAAATAGAAAGCACCGTACAACCAGAAAAATTAATAAAATGAGCAAATCATTAAAAAAAAACATGGAAAAAAACTAGAAGTAAATAAAGTAAAAGCCCATGGAATCCAAGGCAAAGTGGCCAGTTAGATCCAAAACTGGCTCAGAGGCATGAAGCAAAGGGTAATGATTGATGGTGTTTTTGTGACTGGAAGGCTGTGTCCAATGTGGTTCTGCAGGGCTCAGGACAGGTCCCTTGCTTTCTGTGGTATAAATCAATGATTTGGACTTGAATGTAGGGGGTCTGATTAAGAAGTTTGCAGATGATACAACAATCAGCCATGTAGCCGAAGAAGAAGAAAGCTGTCAATTGGACTAGTCAGGTGGGTGGAACAGTGGCAGATGGAGTTCAATCCAAACAAGTGTGAAGTAATGCATTTAGAGAAGGCTAACAAAGCAAGGAACTACACAATAAATGGTAGGATACTGAAAAGTATAGATGAACGAGGGACCTTGGAGCACATGTCCACAGATCTCTGAAGGTGGCGGGACAGGTAGATAAGGTGGTCAAGAAGGCATATTTGTTAGCTGAGGCATAGAATATAACAGCAGGGAGGTTAGGCTGGAACGGTGTAAAACACTGGTTAGGCCACAGCTGGAGTACTGTGTGCAGTTCTGGTCACCGCACTACAGGAAAGATGTGATTGCATTAGAGATAGTACAAAGGAGATTTATGAGGATGTTGCCTGGATTGAAAAATTTTAGTTATGACTAAAGATTGGATAGGCTAGGGTTGTTTTCTTTGAAACAGAGGAAGCTGAGGGGAGTCCTAACTGAAGTGTATAAATTAATTTTAATTTAGAGATACAGCACTGAAACAGGCCCTTCGGCCCACCGAGTCTGTGCCGACCAACAACACCCGTTTATACTAACCTTACAGTAATCCCATATTCCCTATCACCTCCCTACACTAGGGGCAATTTACAACGGCCAATTTACCTATCACCTGCAAGTCTTTTGGATGTGGGAGGAAACCGGAGCACCCGGCGAAAACCCACACAGACACAGGGAGAACTTGCAAACTCCGCACAGGCAGTACCCAGAATCGAACCCGGGTCCCTGGAGCTGTGAGGCTGCGGTGCTCACCACTGCGCCACCCATAAAATTATGAGGGATCCAGACAGAGTGGATAGGAAGGCCTTATTCCCCTTGATTGAGGGGTCCATAACCAAAGGACATAGATTTAGAGTAAAAGATAGAAGGTTTAGAGAGGAATCGAAGGGAAATCTCTCCACCCAGAGGGTGGTGGGGATCTGAAATTGACTGCTTGAAAGGTTGGCAGAGGCAGAAACCCACACTGCACTTAAAAAGTACCTGGACATGCATTTAAAAGTGCCATAATCTACAAGGCTAAGAACTGTGCCAGATTGTGGAATTAGGCTGGATGGCTCCTTGTTGGCTGGGGTGGATGCGTTGGGTCAAATGGCCTCCTTCCATGCTGAAAATGTCTATGATTGTTTACTCACATGTAGACCACCCTCCTCCCCAGATTTAAGCAAAACCACGTGGAAAACAAATCATGCTTACGTGAATGCTACACCTCAAACCGAAACCAATTATTAAGGCTTGATCAGCGTGGTTTATATTTGGGTCAATATAGTATACACATTGGAGCACATGGCTACTTTAATGGGACTTACGTGGACAGTCTGAACTTGAGGTGACTGTATAACTGATGATTGAGCTGCCTGGATAACTCCTTGGACATGAACAGTCTGCCCATTAGGCAACTGCACTAAAGTTACTGTTGGACTGGTTGTTGAATGGATCCCAGGCATGGTTACCTGCAAACATCAAATACAAGGAAACTTGATTACTGCATTTCGTTCACACTTCAAAGACTAATTCTAATCTTCTCATTCCACTATTAGATACCATGACATGAGAAAAATATGCTCAACACAATAAAATATGCAGGAAAGCTGCTGTGTGCAGGAAACATAAACTTTTCTTTTAAACTTAACAATTTGACTTTAATATAGAAACATGTTCCAGGGCTCTTCATGGAGGTGTCCCCTGCTCGCTGAACTACGATGGCTCCCGTTAATCCATCAACACTTCTAGTTTGAAATTGTCATTTTTGTGATCAAATCCCTCCATAGTCTCTGCCCTCTATCTCTGCAAACTCCGCCAGCCCTTCAACAACTGTGCTCCTTCATTTTGGCCTCTTGTGCACTCCAACTTCCTTTGCCCCATCATTGGCAGCCGTACCTTCAGCTGTCAGAACCTCAAGCTTTGGAATCCATCCTCAAATCTCTTCACCTCTCTCTTTCATCCTTTAAGGCTTCTTAAAATACATGTTTGATCAAGCTTTTGGTCACCTGTCCTCATGTCACCTTCTTTGGCTCAATGTGAATTTTTTTGTCTGGTTATACTCCTGTGAAGCACGTTAGGATGCTTTACTACATACAAGGCACTATATAAATGCAAGTTGTTAGTCAAAAACAAATGGTTGAGGTGGGTTTAGGATAGGCTGAATAATGAGGGGGGAGATTGGCTGGCTGACCAGGAGAATACTAGAATAGTTGAGTCTGGATGGATCAACAGCATGAATAAGAATTTGGTAGCAGTTAAGCTGAAGTAGGTACTGAGGGGAGCAATGTTATAGATGGAGAGGTTATACAGTCGTAAGTTTAGCTCAAGATCAAATAGGACATTGAGGAAACGTACAATCTGGTTCAGCATAAGATAGTGACCGGGAAACGGGATAGAGTCAGGCGGTGAGGGTAAAGTATTTGTGCCGGGGCCAAAAAGAGTGACTCAGTCTTTTAAATGGCTAGCTGGAGGAAATTATCAGCCATCCAAGACTGGATGCTGGACAAGCAGTCTGACAGCACTGAAGCAACAGAGGTGTCTAGAGGGATAATGGAGACATAGAATTGAATGTCATCAGAATACATGTGAAAGCTAACCCGATGTCTACTGGAAGATGTCATCAAGGGACAGTATGTGGAGATGGAATAGGAGGGGGCCATGGATAGTTCAATGGGGAACTGTTGAAGTGATGCTGTGAGGTAGAAAAAGATGCCTTTGATACAGACACTCTGGTTACAATTGGATAGGCAAGAGTTGAATCACGTGAGGGTAGGACCATCAAGCAGGGCAATGAAGGAATGGTATTGGTGGAGGATGGTTTCGTCAGCTGTGTCAAGAACTGCAGAAAAGACAAAGAGCAATAATGCACCACTCACCACTGTCACAAAATTTTGTGCAGGTTGTTTTGGTGCTGTGGGACAAACAATACCCTCATCCAAACAGTGACTGCAGGAGAGACGGGCCCAAATCTGGGAGGGCAGTAACCTCATCCAAACAGGGATTCCAGGAGCAATGGGCACAAATCTGGGAGGTGACACCAGATTCAAGGACATGGGAGGCGAAAGGGAGGTTGGAGAAGGGGTGCTTTTAAAGAAGAGGCAGCAGAGGTGAGATTTTTGAGGAGGGAGAAGATGGTGGTGATTTTGAAAGTAGAAGATCTGTAGGTATTTTACAAAGGGGCAACCAGGAATTTTAAAGAAGAGTTAGAAAAGGGGCGAGATTCAGTTGAAGAAGTGGATTATGAAAATGGGAAGATATGCAGCAATGCAGAATTTGAGACTAGCAACAGTTTCTCCAATACAGCATGAGTTGACAACACAGTGAAAAAAACAATTAGATTCAGGATTTTGAGATGATATGTGATACTGATATTGGTTAACATCTAGATAAAAGTGCCCTTTAGATTTGAACTAATGAGGTGCTGTAACCTATGGGACAATTTTATATCAGTACCTAATGTTATTAGAGCAAAATTATCAATGTTTTACAAGACTAGGAGCGTGGATTCTTTGTACAATAAAAGAAAAGTAAAGAACAAGAACTAACTTTCATTTATATACTGACTGTCATAACCTCAAGATGTACGAAAATGCATTCACAGCCAATGAAATACTGTTGAAGTATTATCATTGGTGTATTGCAGAGAAATATAACAGCCAATTACAATACAGAGGAGAAAATGAATTATTTTTAATTGAAGGAGAAGGAACCTTCCCCAGGAGAAAGAAAAGGGTTGCAGTGAGGATGAGGAATAAAGAAAGAGCTGGATGTCATCAGATGTGGAAGCTGACCCCCCATGTCCATGAATGATGTCGACAAGGTGGAAGCATGTAGTTAAGGACGGCAGGGAGTAAGAATAAATCCATTGGGGACTATGGAGGCAACAATACTGGCCCAAAACAGAAGGCAGTGTTGGAGATGCTTGAGCTATGGTAAGAGTAGGAGCAAGGGTGGGGTAGCCCCACTGAGCTGGCCAATGGAGGTGGTGTTAAGAGGAGGATGAGAAGGCACAGTGCACCTCAGTTTAATAAATAAACTGGGATTCTTTCTTGCCTGGGCTTATCTACCCAGTGGAACAAATATGTTACAGTCCTGAGCCAAATCAAAAGGTTCACTCCATTTTTAACTGTTATGCTAGACACTGCTAGTCACATTGAAGCCTTCAAAAATGTAATTATATTTCAAAAAAAGGAAGAATGCTCCAATACCATCACTATAAATGGCAGCATTTGCTTTGTAAGACAGAATGTCTAAGGTGAGTAATGACAGTGCTCAAGAATGGAGATTTAATGCATAGTGTTAGCATCATGGAATAATTACACAACAGGTTAGGAGTAGGTAGAAGTTGTCCCAAAAGGTCAAGAAAGCACCAATTCTCAATAGCATCTCTGTTCTTTCAACTAGTGGTGAATTATGGAAGGCTTTGCGCTGTCAGCTTGGCCAACTATTTTTTTTTTCCTATTCTTTTATGGGATGTGGGTGTCACTAACTAGGCCAGCATTTGTTGCCCATCCCTAATTGCCCTTGAGAAGGTGGTGGTGAGCTGCCTTCTTGAACCACTGCAGTTCATCTGGTGTGGGTACACTCACAGTGCTGTTAGGAAGGGAGTTCCAGGATTGTGGTCCGGTTTCCTCCCACAGCCAAAGACTTGCAGGTTGATAGGTAAATTGGCCATTGTAAATTGCCCCTAGTGTAAGTAGGTGGTAGGAGAATGGTGGGGATGTGGTAGGGAATATGGGATTAATGTAGGAATAGTATAAATGGGTGGTTGTTGGTCGGCACAGAATCGGTGGGCAGAAGGGCCTGTTTCAGTGCTGTATCCCTCTATGACTCTATAACAGTGTAGGAACAGCGATATATTTCCAAGTCAGGATGATGTGTGCCTTGGAGGGGAACCTGCAGGTGGTGGTGTTCCCATGCATCTGCTGCCCTTTGTCCTTCTAGGTGGAAGTGGTCGTGGGTTTGGGAGGTGCTGTTGAAGGAGGGCAAGGTGGGTTGCTGCAGCACATCTTGTATATGGTACACACTGCATTCACTGAGCGTCGGAGGTGAAAGGAGTGAATGCTGAAGGTGGTGAATGGAGTGCCAATCACATGGGCTGCTTTGTCCTGGATGCTGTTGAGCTTCCTGAGTGTTGCTGGAGCTGCACTCATCCAGACAAGTGGAGAGTATTTCATCACACTCCTGAACTTGTGTCTTGTAGATGGTAGACAGGCTTTGGTCTTGCTGCATATGGACACGGACTGCTGAGGAGTCGTGAATGGTGCTGAACATGATGCAATCAGCAGTGAACATCCCCACTTCTGACCTTATGATGGAGGGAAGGTTATTGATGAAGCAGCTGAAGATGGTTGGGTCTAAGACACTACACTGAGGAACTGCTGCAGTGATGTCCTGGAATTGAGATGACTGACCTCCAACAACCACAACAATCTTCCTTTGTGCTAGAGAAGAGTGGCTCCAAGACTGGTATTTTAAACTTAAATAAGGGCAATTATGAAGGCATCAAAGCACAGCTAGCAAAAGTGAACTGACAAAGTAGGTTAAGGGATAGGTCAATAGAGATGCAGTGGCAGACACTGAAGGGGATATTTCAGAATACACAGAATAGATACATTCCAACTAGAAAGAAAAATTCCAAGGGGAGGACCATGGTTAAAGATTGGATCAAACTTAAAGAAAAAGCATATAATTGTGCAAAGATGGGTGGCAGGTCAGAAGATTGGACACAATGTAAAATGCAGCAAAGAACGACTAAAAGATCAATAAGGAGGGAAAAATTAGAGAAAGCTGGCTAGAAATATAAAAACAGATAATAAGAGTTTCTATAGATATTTAAGAAAAAAAGAGTTAACAAAGTGAACATTGCTCCTACAGAAAGTGAGTCCGTGGAATTAATAAGGGAAAATATAGAGATGGCAGATGAATTGAACAGGTATTTTATATCAGTCTTCACCATAGAGGACACAAGTAACATCCCAGAAATAGCTGTAAATCAGGAAATGGGAGAGAGGGAGGAACTCAAGAAAATTACGATCACCAGGGAAGAATTATTGAGAAAATTGTTGGAGCTGCGGGCTGACAAGTCCCCAGATCCTGACCGACCTCAGCCTAGGGTCTTAAAAAAAGTGGCCAGTGAGATAGTTGATGCGTTGGTTTTAATTTTCCAAAATTCCCTAGATTTGGCGATGATTGGAAAATAACCAATATATCTCTTTTATTCAAAAAGGGAGAGAGACAGAAAGCAGGAAACTATAGCTTAACATTTGTTATAGGGAAAATGTTAGAAACTATTATTAAAGACATTATAGCAGGGCATTTAGAAAAATTCAAGGTAATCAGGCAGAACCAACATGGTTTTGTGAAAGGGAAATCATGTTTAACCAATTTATTGGAGTTCTTTTAAGAAGTAAGGTACTGTGGATAAAGGGGAACCGGTGGATGTACTGTACTTGGATTTCCAGAAGGTATTTGATAAGGTGCCACATCAAAGGTTATTGCGGAAAATAAAAGCTCATGGTGTAGGGGATAACATATTGGCATGGACAGAAGATCAGCTAACTAACAGGAAACAGAGGGTAGGCATAAATTAGTCATTTTCGGGTTGGCAAGATGTAATGGGTAGTGTGCCACAGGGATCAGTGCTGGGGTCTCAACATTTTAACAATTTATATAAATGACTTGGATGAAGGGACCGAAGGTATGGTCGCTAAATTTGATGATGAAACAAAGATAGGTAGGAAAGTAAGTTGTGGAGAAGATGTAAGGAGGCTCCAAAGAGATACAGATAGGTTAAGTGAGTGGGCAAATGGAATATAATGTGGGAAAATGTGAAATTGTCCATTTTGGCAGGAAGAATAAAAAAAGCATATTATCTTAAATGGTGAGAGATTGCAGAGGAATCTGGGTGTCCTAGTGCATGAATTGCAAAAGGTTAATATGCAGGTACAGCAAGTAATTAGGAAAGCTAATAGAGTATTATTGTTTATTGCGAGGGGAATTGAATACAAAAGAAGGGAGATTACGCTTCAGTTATACAGGACATTGGTGAGACCACATCTGGAGTACTGTGTACAGTATTGGTCTCCTTATTTAAGGAAGGATGTAAATGCATTGGAAGCAGTTCAGAGAAGGTTTACTGGACTGATACCTGGGAATGGGCGAGTTGTCTTATGAGGAAAGGTTGGATAGGCTGGGCTTGTGTCTGGTGAAGTTTAGAAGAGTAAAAGGCGACTTGATTGAAACCTATAAGATTCTGACGGGTCTTGACAGGGTGGATGTGGAAAGGATGTTTACTCTTGTGGGTAAATCTGGAACTAGGGGTCACTGTTTAAAAATAAGGGGTCGCCAATTTAAGACAGAGATGAGGAGAAATTATTTCTCTCAGAGAGTCATGAGTCTTTGGAACAATTCCTCAAAAGGCGGTGGAAGCAGAGTCTTGGAATATTTTTAAGGCAGAGGTAGATAAATTCTTGATAAGCAAGGGGATGAAAGGTTATTGGAGGTAGGCGCGAATGTTGACTTGAGGTTACAATGAAATCAGCCATGATCTCGCTGAATGGCGGAGCAGCCTTGAGGGGCTGAGTGGCCTACTTCTGCTCCTAATTCGTAGGTTCGTATGTAGGTATGATTCCAACTAGTGGAGAGTTTTCCCAAGTTCCCATTGACTCCAGTTTAGCTAGGGTTCCTGGATGCCACACTCGGTCAAATGATGCCGTGACGTCAAGGGCTGTCACTCCCACCTCATCTCAGGTTCAGCTCTTTTATCCCTGTTTGGACCAAGGCTGTAATGAGCTGACTGGCCCTGACAGAACCCAAACTGAGCATCAGCGAGCTGGTTATTGCTGAGTAAGTGCTGCTTGTTAACACTGTCGACAACACCTTCCATCACTTTGCTGATGACTGAGAGTAGACCGATGGGGCCGTAATTGGCCGGGTTGGATTTGTTCTGCTTTTTGTGTACAATGACATACCTGGGCAACTTGCCACATAGACGGGTAGATATCAGTGTTGTAGCTGTACTGGAACAGCTTGGCAAAGGGGCGCGGCTAGTTCTGGAGCACAAGTCTTCAGTACAATTGTTGGAATGTTGTCAGAGCCCATAACCTTTGCAGTATCCAGTGCCTTCAGCCGTTTCTCTATATCACATGGAATGAATCGGATTGGCTGAAGACTGGCATCTGTGATGCTGGGGACCTCAGGAGGAGGCCGAGTTGAATCATCCACTTGGCACTTCTGGTTGAAGATGGTTGCAAATGCTTCAGCCTTGTCTTTTGCACTGATGTGCTGGGCTCCCCCATCTTTGAGGATGGGGATATTTGTGGAGCCTCCTCCTCCTGTTAGTTGTTACACTGTCCACCACCATTCACGACTGGTTGTGGCAAGACTGCACAGCTTAGATATGATCGGTTGGTTGTGGGATCGCTTAGCTCTGTCTATTGCATGCTGCTTCTGCTGTTTGGCATGCATGTGGTCCTGTGTTGTAGCTTCACCAGGATGACACCTCATTTTGAGGTATGCCTGGAGCTGCTCTTGGCATGCCCTCCTGCACTCTTCGTTGAACCAGGGTTGGTCTCCCGACTTAATTGTAATGGTATGAGGTTACAGATTGTGCTTGAATACAATTCTGCTGCTGATGATGACTCACAGCACCTCATGGATGCCCAGTTTTGAGTTGCTAGATCTGTTCAATATCTATCCCATTTAGCACAGTGATAGTACCACACAACACAATGGTGGGTGCCCTCAATGTGAAGACGAGACCTCGTCTCCACAAGGACTGTGCGGTGGTCACTCGTGCCAATACTGTCATGGACAGATGCATCTGCGACAGGTAGTTTGGTGAGGACGAGGTCAAGTAGGTTTTTCCTTCTTGTTGGCTCCCTTACCACCTGCCCAGTCTAGCAGCTGTGTCCTTTAGGACTCGGCCAGCTTGATCAGTAATGGTGCTACATTGAAGTCCCCCACCCAGAGTACATTTGGTGCCCTTGCCACCCTCAGTGCTTCTTCTAGGTGGTGTTCAACATGAAGGAGCACTGATTCATCAGCTGTGGGAGGGCAATAGGTGGTAATCAGCAGGAGGTTTCCTTGCCCATGTTTGATCTGATGCCATGAGACTTCATGGGATCAAATGTCAACTGAACTGAGACTGCTTCAGTCTCTGAGAAGTCACGAGTGGTAGTGAACACAATGCAATCATCAGCAAACACCTCCACATCTGACCTTATGCTGGAGGGAAGGTCATTGATGAAGCAGTTGAAGATGGTTGGGCCGAGGACACTACTCTGAGGAACTCCTACAGCAAAGCCTTGGAATTAAGATGACTGGTCTCCAATAACCACAACTGTCTTCCTTTGTACTAGGTATGACTTCAACCAGTGGAGAATTTTCCTTCAATTTGCTAGGACTTCTTGATACTACAACTGGTCAAATGCTACACTACAAAGTGTCTCATGCTTATTCGAAACATGCTAAGAATGATAGAAGGAAGGAGGTTGATGGCTAATAGTGCAGTCACTGGTAGATGATAAGAAACATGGCAGGCAGTTTGTGTCCACAAACAGTAATGTGGTAATGACTAGATCATCTGTTTTCGTGCTGTTGGTTAAGGGACAAATATTATCCAGGACACCAAGAAAAACTATCCTGCTTTTCTTCAGAAAATGCAGGGGCCTTTTATACCCATCTGAGGGGGAAGACAGGGCCTCAATTTTATATCTCATCTGAAAGATCCCACACCTCTGACAGTGCAGCACGGCTTCAGTATTTGAACCCATAGCATTCTGACTCAGAGGTGACAATGCCACAACCGAGCCTACTACTGGAACTGCATGAAGCAGGAATTTTGGCTGATTTTTCCCTCCCTAGCCAGGGCTACTGAGCCCAAACGTAGTACAGATACTTCCATCCCGACAGAGGTTTACTAACATTATCAGAAAAAATGTTTTGAAACCCATTCTAAGGTGAAAGGACAGTTACATCTGCAGTGTACCAGTCAGTTCACCATTCTATCTTCTAAGGTGGGTTTTGGGAATATCGCAAAAGATTTAAAACTGAAGCTGGGAACACTTGTGCTGTCACTATTCATAAACTATCATTTGTTAAACAAATTGAAAAATACCTGTGCTATAGTTGCAAGCTGTGCTTGTGTCTGAACTGCTAGCTGGTGGGTTTCTGTTTCTGAAATTGGAGTGTCACCATGTTGAGCATCTGCACTGGAATCCATTGTTACCTTTACCTGCAGTACCAGAAAATACAGAACGAAAGCAAAAGTTACACATACTGTCAGCAGTATAACATACAGGCAAAGCAGATGCACACTATACATCAAGTCACTTATTTGACAAGTTACTCGAGAAGTGAACTGTTTCCTGTTTATGCAGTCACACGCTGATATTGTTCATCTTAAAGCAGAAAAGGTTAAGGGGAGATTTAATAGAGGTGCTCAAAATGATGAGGGGTTTGATGGAGTAAATAAGGAAAAACTGTTTGCACTGGAAGGAGGACAAGTAACCAGAAGTCAGATTTAAGGTAATTGGCAAAAATGGCAGAGGGGAGATGAGAATTCTTTTACGCAGCAAGTTGTTGTGATCTGGAATGCACTGCCCACAAGTGTGGTGGAAGCAGATTCAATAGTAATTTTCAAAAGGGAATTAGAAATATACTTGAAAACGAAAAAAAAATCAGGCTTATGAGGAAAGAGCAGAGGAATGAGACTAATTGGATAGCTTAAATGAACAGAATATTGAACGTAATTGTTTCTCGGTGCGTGATGGCAGCAGAGCTGTGTTGGGGGGTATAAAGTAAAAAGTTATGCCACCAACATCGGCGACAATGAGTTGGTAGCTATAGTTTCTTTCACAACAGTGAAAAGAGTCAGATGTTATGTAGGAGCGTTTCATAAAATAATGAATACCTGCATTGCACCATTACAAGCAAGATTTATATTCAGTAGATGCACTAAGTATCTTAACTGTACTTTCAGCAGTCACATAAATATGCCACATTCAGTTATGAGATGCTGCTACACCTGAATAGTATACAATAAGTGGCTGATGGATATATGCAACATGTATAGGGGAGATTTGATTTTAGGGTTCTCCTCTCTCAGTAATATTACAGATTTCATCTTTCAGTTTTTAAATTCATGTTTATTTTTCCACTGTTTTTTTTCCTCCTCTCCTGAAGGCACTGGACTCTCAGGTATCAGTCTTTCAGTACCATGTCCAAGTGACCATCCTGCATACTGCCGCTTCCGTGATGAATATCTCACTGTAGAAAGGGAAGGGGGTGCATAGCTAAAGCTCCTCCTGGATCACTTGGTACCTTCCAGGAATGAGCTCACGAGGCGATTCCATACCACCACCACTCCCTTCCCCCCTCAGCTTCTAGCCCAGGGACAAATCTGGCAAACATACTTTTTCCACTCCTGAGCAGGCAAAATTAAATAACTACACAGACAGACTAACCAGAAATTTTCCTGATTCAGTACCAATCACAACCACCAAAAATCTCAAGAAAAAGAAAACAATGTTCTGGGTCAAAACCAACAGGATAAATTCAATGCTACAAAAGGACCTTGAAAAACCTGAGTTATTCATTCTCATTACAAGACATGAAAATGCTCGATTTTCTCCATAATTAATGAATCTCTATCACACTACAGCTTTGTAATATGGGTTTTCTGAGAATGCAAGTTTATTCATGGTTTGCTAATTACAGAGTAAAACAGAAATTCTGTTTTCTCAAAGAAAAATTTCAGCCTCTAATTAGTCTCCTTATGTAGTTTGTTGAAACATACTGTCCTTAAATTTAGTTTACACAATTTTCCATTTTAAAATGGCATATGCAAAAGGGCAGGGGAAACCAGACAGAACACATCTCTATTGTAACTGAAAGAGCAGCACAGAAACCTTAAAAATGGAAAGACTCAAAAACAGAAAGATCAAGATAGTTGCATGTTTGACATCCGTCTGGGGTGGTGGTGGTGGTTGGGTGGCGGTGGGGGGCGGGGGGGGGGGGGGGAGGAGGGGAGGGTATGGGGGAAGAAATTCAGTCAACATTCATTTGAGATTAATTTAGCAGGCAGGAAGTTACTGGTGATGTCATAAATTAAAACATACACAATTTAAAAACCTGCAGTATGTCACAATCACATGCAGAATTACTTCTAACATATCACAGAGCTCTACTTTGAAATGGCTTCACGTGGTGGACTGCAAGCAGACCTGCACAAACTGTTTCCTGTATGTTAAAGATTCTTTGGCTTCATCACTCGTCTATAAAACGCAAAAGTTTAGAATATAGTATTCAAATTTGTTTTCGAGCACAAGTGCAAACACAGCTGTTAAGTGATAATTCAGTCCAGCCTATCACTCTTGTGGAAATATGGCACATAGAGTTTTGTGATTTTTCCTATAGTGACCCCAACATGCGAAGTAATGTTGCACCGCCATGAACACATTTGTAAGATCACATGGTCTCACAGCATGCAAATGTAATCACAATCAGTCGCTCAGAAAAAACATTCAGAGGTGGCATCCCATACTGCTGTTTCGGTACAGTAGAGCATGGACTGAGGGGAGGGACAGAGGGAAACAAAAATAATTACAACTGAGCCTTGTCCTGTATCCATCCAACATTTACACACATGCACTTTTCAGCTGAAGTAACTGGATAGTGGCTGGCAGGAATAATCCAGGCTGACGTTGTGATTCATAACCAGGATGCGGAGGCCAATTGTAGTGCCAATATTATCCCCTGCTTAAGATTAGCTGATTCAGCACAGGCCAGGGATCGAATCCAGGATCTTTCAGATCTGTATCCCCCAGCTAATTACCAAATGCAGATCTTGAGCTATCGGGACACTAATCTTTCACAAGTCAAACCAACTGCCTTTAGAGGCTCCATGCTGAGTGCTCCTCTTTTACCCACATTTTTGGCCATACTATCTCCTCTGACTCAAACAGAATTTCACATATCTTCTACTGCTTCTATTACTACTTCATAGCAAACACCACTTCTCCCCTTTTAACTCTTTTTAAAGCCAAAGTCCATGCATCATTTAACTAATGCTCCAATATCCAAACAGGTTATTCTAACACCACGTTTGTACAAAAAAAAAGTTTGTTGTTGACTCCTTATAAGGAAAAAATAGGACTGGGCATAAGAGAAAAAAAAAATCAGCCATGCAGTCTTTTTTACTTGGATCTGGGATTCACATTTACTGGTTCTGATGAAAATCAGTGACCAGAATGTGTTATTTGTGTTGATGTTCTTGCTCAGGATAGCAAACAAAAATTCCACTTGGATATCAAACATCCTGCCCTCAAAAGATAAACAAGATTTTTTGCAAATGGATTCCTTCAATGAAATGACAGAGCGAAAATAATCAAAGAAGTTCGCTGACTGTAGTAAGGTTTTGACGAGATTCTGCGTGCCTTGTGAGGAGTGCTACATATTTTTGATTGACTCTGAATCACCACTTCACCATCAATTCCTCAACCGCTGCTTCTAGGCTTTACTGGCTTATTTGGTTGACATATATTTGACAGATTCAATGAACTCAACCTTTCTAAGGTAAGGACTATAACATAGTGCATGAATAAATATAGAGCTTTGTTAAAAACTTTTGAATGGTGTAGCTATGTGCTGTAAGACATTTCTGACATCGTCTTCGATAAAATGTCAGTCCTAGAAGTTAAAGATTTAATTCTGGAGCATTTGTCTCGGCTTTACAGAAAATTCCAACAAATATTTCTTAAAAGAGAGGCAAGTAAATTGCAAGATTTCATCTGGGAACCCCTATGGATTCCACACATCCCATCCTTAAGTTGATGAGATGGGAGCTCAATGCACCGAGCCATCAATTACCTGAGGTGAATAGCTACCATTGAAGTATGAAAAGACAAAGACTTCTCTTTCACAACTTCAGGCCTCAAAGTGCTTTCCATCCAACAAAACACTTTTGAAGTTTAGTGGCTGTTGTAATGTAGGAAATGCAGCAGCCAATTTGTGCACAGCAAAGTCCCAAAAAACACCAATAAGATACTGACCAGGAAATCTACTTTAGTGATGTTTGCTGAGGGATAAGTATTGGTCAGAACACCGGGGAGATCACTCCTGCTCTTCTTTGAATAGTGCCATAGTATCTTTTTACATCCACCCAAGAGCGCAGACAGGTCCTTGGTTTAACATCTCATCCAAAATAGGGCACTCTGACAGTGCAGCACTCTCTTAGCACTGCACTTGGAGTGTCAGCCTAGAATATGCATTGCAGTCTCTGGAATAGAACCCAGAACTTTCTGACTTTTCTGTGCTGCATAACTCTATGACTCTAAGTGGGCCCACATCAGAGGCGCCATCTATGACTCAGCAATGACCACCTATGGCAAACGTGTGAAGCAGAACGCAGATTGGTTTCAATCTCACTTTGAAGAGCTGGAACCTGTCATAGCCGCCAAGCGCATTGCACTGTTGAACCACAGAAAAGCCCCCAGCGAGTTAACATCTGTAGCACTTAAAGCAGCCAGAAGCGCTGCACAAAGAACAGCCAGGCGCTGCGTAAATGACTACTGGCAACACCTATGCAGTTGCATTCAGCTGGCCTCCAACACCGGAAACGTCAGAGGAATGTATGATGGCATTAAGAGAGCTTTTGGGCCAACCATCAGGAAGATCGCCCCCCTCAAATCTAAATCAGGGGACACAATCACTGACCAACGCAAGCGAATGGACCACTGGGTTGAGCACTACCGCGACCTGTACTCCAGAGAAAATGTTGTCACTGAGACCGCCCTCAATGCAGCCCAATCTCTGCCTGTCATGGATGAGCTGGACGAACAGCCAACAAAATCGGAACTCAGTGATGCCATTGATTCTCTAGCCAGTGGAAAAGCCCCTGGGAAGGACAGCATTACCCCTGAAATAATCAAGAGTGCCAAGCCAGCTATACTTTGAGCACTTTATGAACTGCTTTGTCTGTGCTAAAATGAGGGAGCAGTACCACAGGACATGCACGATGCCAATATCATCACCCTCTATAAAAACAAGGGTGACCGCGGTGACTGCAACAACTATCGTGGAATCTCCCTACTCAGCATAGTGGGAAAGTCTTCGCTCCAGTTGCTTTAAATAGGCTCCAGAAGCTGGCTGAGCGTGTCTACCCTGAGGCACAGTGTGGCTTTCGAGCAGAGAGATCCATCATTGACATGCTGTTCTCCCTTCGCCAGCTACAGGAGAAATGCCGAGAACAACAGATGCCCCTCTACGTTGCTTTCATTGATCTCACCAAAGCCTTTGACCTCGTCAGCAGACGTGGTCTCTTCAGCCTACTAGCAAAGATCAGATGTCCACCAAAACTATGAAGTATCATCACCTCATTCCATGACAATATGAAAGGCACAATTCAACATAGTGGCGCCTCATCAGACCCCTTTCCTATCCTGAGTGGCATGAAACAGGGCTGTGTTCTCGCACCTACGCTGTTTGGGATCTTCTTCTCCCTGCTGCTCTCACATGCGTTCAAGTCTTCAGAAGAAGGAATTTTCCTCCACACAAGATCAGATGGCAGATTGTTCAACCTTGCCCGTCTAAGAGCGAAGACCAAAGTACGGAAAGTCCTCATCAGGGAACTCCTCTTTGCTGATGATGCTGCATTAACATCCCACACTGAAGAGTGCCTGCAGAGACTCATCGACAGGATTGCGGCTGCCTACAACGAATTTGGCCTAACCATCAGCCTCAAGAAAACGAACATCATGGGACAGGATGTCAGAAATGCTCCATCTATCAACATCGGCAACCACGCTCTGGAAGTGGTTCAAGAGTTCACCTACCTAGGCTCAACTATCACCAGTAACCTGTCTCTCGATGCAGAAATGAACAAGTGCATGGTAAAGGCTTCCACTGCTATGTCCAGACTGGCCAAGAGAGTGTGGGAAAATGGCGCACTGACACGGAACACAAAAGTCCGAATGTATCAAGCCTGTGTCCTCAGTACCTTGCTCTACAGCAGCGAGGCCTGGACAACGTACGTCAGCCAAGAGCGTCGTCTCAATTCATTCCATCTTCGCTGCCTCCAGAGAATCCTTGGCATCAGGTGGCAGGACCGTATCTCCAACACAGAAGTCCTCGAGGCAGCCAACATCCCCAGCATATACACCCTACTGAGCCAGCGGCGCTTGAGATGGCTTGGCCCTGTGAGCTGCATGGAAGATGGCAGGATCTTCAAGGACACATTATGCAGCGAGCTCGTCACTGGTATCAGACCCACCGGCCGTCCATGTTTCCGCTTTAAAGACGTCTGCAAACGCGACATGAAGTCCTGTGACATTGATCACAAGTCGTGGGAGTCAGTTGCCAGTGATCGACAGAGCTGGTGGGCAGCCATAAAGATGGGGCTAAAGTGTGGCGAGTCGAAGAGACTTAGCAGTTGGCAGGTAAAAAGACAGAAGCACAAGGTGAGAGCCAACTGTGTAACAGCCCCAGCGTCCAATTTTATCTGCAGCACTTGTGGAAGAGTCTGTCACTCTAGAATTGGACTTTATAGCCACTCCAGGCGCTGCTTCACAAACCACTGACCACCTCCAGGCGCTCACCCATTGTGTCTCGAGACAAGGAGGCCAAAGAAAGATAACTCTATGACTCTATTACCACTGAGCCAAGGCTGATACCTTGTGAGCAGGAAGTTTATCAACATATGCTTCAGCTAAGCCCCTCATTGTACAAATGGGTTGACACCAGGGCCCTCAGGTATGCAAGAAGCTATCTTGCAGTAAGCAGAAAATGTTTGAATTTGTACTTAATAACACTCCCTCTGTTTACTAATTAACACTAAAAGTTGACACTCTAAGCCAAAATGAACTGTCAGGCTATTGCCTTATTGTTGAGAAAAAGTGAATAACATTACAAAAATATCAGACAGCTGAAATTCATCTTGGGCAATGGCACAAAATGGGTAATGCTGGATCGCAGCCCATTGTACTCCATGCCTTATAATATACATGCAAGCCAAATGGTGAAGAATAAAGCTAAACACGGATCCTTTTCTTGATAGTGGGTTTATTCACAAAATGCAACATTACATATCTCTGCCACCTGCCTTCTATCCCTGTCCCAGCAGGCTCTCTTCTCTTTGCCTTAAGTCCTTAATTAAACAATGCCTGTGTATCTTTAACAACATAATTAACCTACCATTAACATACCTGATATTTAATTACAATGCAGTCAATGGAATTAGATATCAGGCGCTGAGTGTAACAGGCAGCCGATCCAATAACGCCCATTCCAAGTGCCAGGCAATGACCATCTTACAACAAGAGAGAAACTAACCATCTCCCCTTGATATTCAATAGCATTGCCATCGCTGAATCCCCCACTATCAACATCCTGGGGGGTTACCATTGACCAGAAATTGAACTGGAGTAGCCATATAAATACTGTGGCTACATGAGCAGGTCGAAGACTAGGAATCCTGAGGCGAATAACTCACCTCCTGACTCCCCAAAGCCTGTACACCATCTACAAGGCACAAGTCAGGAGTGTGATGCAATACTCTCCACTTGCCTGGATGGGTGCAGCTCCAACAACACTCAAGAAGCTTGACACCATCCAGGACAAAGCAACCTGCTCGACTGGCACCCCATCCACAAACATTCAGTCCCTCCACCGCCGACGCACAGTGGTACCAGTGTGTACCATCTATAAGATGCACTGCAGCAACGCACCAAGGCTCCTTAAACAGCACCTTCCAAACCCGCGACCTCTACCACCTAGAAGGACAAGAGCAGCAGATGCATGGGAACACCACCTGCAAGTTCCCCTCCAAGCCACATACCATCTTGACTTGGAACTATATCGCACCATTCCTTTACTGTCACTGGGTCAAAATTCTGGAACTGCCTTCCTTACAGCACTGTGGGTGTACCTACCCCAAGGACTGCAGCGGTTCAAGAAGGCAGTTCACCACCACCTCTCTAGGGCAATTAATGCTGGCCTAACCAGCGACGCCCACATCCCTTGAACGAATAAAAAAAAATTTCACACTACCACCTAAGACCAATTCCTACCTTTGTGTTTAAAATCCTGCTCCAGTAACCCAGGCAAAATTCAGTTTTCCACAGACTCCACTTTGAGTAGTGTGAGCAGTTCCAGCCACGTAGTCGTAGGTCGAATATTATAGCTCGCACAGTCTACAGAGGCAAACAACAAATACGATACCTAATATCAGGAATTCATTCTGCGAGGAATGGAAAAGTAGCTACTGTTCTTTTTATTATAAAACTCAATACGTTGAGGCAGTGTAATTGAAAGAAATTGAAAAAGATGATTCACATAAACGTCTCACGAGTGTGCAGGACTCGAATTCAAGGGCACACAAGTCCAAACTGTGAAGTTAGAAGTAAAAAATCAAAAAGTGTTCATCCAAAAGATAATAAAGATGTGTAACAAGGTGTAATGCATTTATTAATGTAACTGAAGCAAGCAGTACACATGCACTCAAGATAATTGGATGAATTTCTTGAGAGAATGATTTGAACATACAATAAAGAAAGTGAAATTAATCCACCACAAACAGATACACCAGTTGAATCTAATGACTTTTTCCATTCCTAAAATCTCTTACAAACTAGCTGAGCATAAAAAGTAATTTCCCCACAGCACTAAACAATAAAGAGCTAATAGAATTCCAGCTTGGTTGAAGGATTCAAGAAATGAAACAGATTACAAATTCAACAGGGAAGGGTGAGTAAAGAATTAAACACTTGGGTCTAAGAAGAGAGGAATAATAATTGGGGTGCAAAACTCAACCTGGACCAAACTTTGGTAGCATGAATGGCCTCTTCCTAATGCTGTATGTTTAGCCTGATACGAAAGGTTAAATCCTATTAAGGATGACATCTACTTTGAAGTTTATATTTTTGTCCAAAATGTAAATCAACATTATGCCCTGGCAATTTGGGGAACGACACAACTGAATGTTTTGATGAATGCGTATACTTCACCCAAAATTTAGCCAAACGGTGCTAAGATATACAGTTACATAACAGTACTGTATATAGTATGCTGAATGCAGAGGAAATCCCAAACTCAAAGGGTCAAACATTATTTTTATTAGTACTTCCATATTGCGGCAAAGTGATTTAAAAAACATTTATACAGTTATTCTCTTTGCAAGCCAGAATTCCTTGATCTTATGCTGATTCGCTTTGATATTTTAAATGGAGGGAGATCCCAGAAGCTCTCCGTGGAAGAAGCTCTTCACTGTACCGGGGCAATTCCGTTCAGATATCTGAACATTTTTGTCCAATGATTTCTCATTTGCATAACTGGTTCAGGCTTGTTTGGACTGGAACCACTTTGCTAGGCTGTTTAAATGGGGAGCTAATATGATTCAGAATTTATAATTCTTATCCTGTATCGCACATCAGTGGACACTATTTATTAGATTAAAGGATGCATGGCTCAAGCACTTGTCTGTTAACTATAGTTGATTCTACATGTGATATAGAAATATTTCATTGCAATTTCTTTTCCCTTCTCTATTTAATTTTGTTTTCTTCCTCTTCAGGTTTCCCTGCACCAATCACTAATTGTGAGGGTAGGCAGGCATTCTGGTCCCAGAGTTTGCAAATGGTTCCTATAACCTGCTTTTTTAAGAAGTTCTGCTTTTCAATTTTTTCCTGTCTCCACTCACCGTCGCCCTCAGATGGTACAGCTATGATTAGAAATGCAGCATATTACCCATCAACCCTGTGATCACTGACCTACATTGGTTCCCAGTCCAGCGATGCACCAATTTTAAAATTCTCACCCTTGTTTCCAAGTTCCTCCACGGTTTTGTCCCTCCCCATCTCTGTAACCTTCTCCAGGTCTACAATTCTCCGAGATCTCCACGCTCCTCCAGTTCTGGCTTCTTGTGCATCCCTGATTTTTTCATTCCACCATTATCGGCCCTGCTTTATGCTTTTTGGGTCTCAAGCTCCTGAATGCCCTCCCTAAACCTCTCCGTCACTCTCCCCTTGTTTAAAATGCTCAAGAACCTCTTTGACCAAGCTTTTGGTCACCTGTGTTAGTATCTCCTTACACAGCTTGGTCTAAGTTCTGTTCAGTAACACTGCTATGAAACAGCTTGGGAAGTTTTACTATGTTAAAGGCGCTACATAAATGCAAATTGTTGTTTGCAAGAACCACAGGCTCAAAGCCTAAATGCTCTTCGGTACACTTCTACCTTGTGTTAGATTTTCAGAGTATTGCAGTGTTGCTGCAAGTCTTACTTGGAATAGAACCATAGAAAAGTTACAGCACAGAAAGAGGCCATTCAGCCCATCGTGTCCATTCGCCAGCTGAAAAAATGAGCCACCCATTCTAATCTCACTTTCCAGTACCTGGTCCGTAGCTTTGCAGGTTGCAGCATTTCATTTGCAGGTCCAGGTACCTTTTAAATGAGTTGAGGGTTTCTGCCTCCACCACTGATCCAAGCAGCAAATTCCAGACACCCACCACCCTCTGGGTGAAAGTTTTCCTTCATGTCCCCTCTTATCCTTCTACCAATCATCTTAAATCTGTGCCCCCTGGTAATTGACCTCTCCGCTAGGGGAAGCAGGTCCTTCCTGTCTACTCTATCTAGGCCCTTCACAATTTCGTACATTTCAATCAAATCTCCCCTCAGCCTTCTCTGCACCAAGGAAAACAACCCTGGCCTATCCAATCTTTACTCATAGCTGCAATTTTCAAGCCCTGGCAATAGTCTTGTAAATCTCCTCTGTACTCTCTCCTATTATGCCCTTCCTATAATGTGACCAGAACTGCATGCAATACTCCAGCGGTGGCCTAACCAGCATTTTATACAAATCCAGCATTACATCCCTGCTTTTGTATTATATACCTCGACCAATAAAGGAAAGCATTCCATATGCCTTCTTCACCACTTTATCTACATGTCCTGCCACCTTCAGGGATCTGTGGACATGCACTCCAAGGTTTCTCAGTTCCTCTAACCCTCTTAATATCAAACTGTTTATTGTGTATTCTCTTGCCTTGTTTGACCTCCCCAAATACATCATCTCACACTTCTCCTGGTTGAATTCCATTTGCCACTTTTCTGCCCACCTGACCAGCCCATTAATATCTTGCTGCAGCCTACAGCTATCCTCCTCGCTCTCTACCACATAGCCAATCTTTGTGCCATCTGCAAACGTCTCAATCATGCCCCCTACATTTATGTCCAAATCATTAATACATACCCAGTACTGAGCCCTGCAGAATGCCACTGGTTACAGCCCTCCAGTCGCAAAAAAATGCCTGTTTCCTGCCACTTAGCCAATTTTGTATCCACCTTGCTACATTTCCCCCCGATCCCACAGGTTTTAATTTTTTTAACCTGTCTGCCATGTGGGACCTTGTCAAGAGCCTTGCTAAAATTCATGTAGACCACACCAACTGCACGAACCTCATCAATCTTCCTTGTTACTTCTCCAAAAAATTCAATCAAGTTAGTAGACAAGATCTTCTCTTAACAAGTCCATGCTGACTATCCTTGATTAATCTGTGACCTTCTAAGTAACAGTTTATCCTATCTCTCAGAATCAATTCCAATAATTTGCCCACTACTGAGGTTAGACTGACTGGCCTGTAATTATTTGGTCTATCTCTCACTCCCTTTTTAAACAAAAGTACAATGTTAGCAGTCCTCCAATCCTCCAGCACCACACCTGTATCCAGTGAGGACTGGAAAATGATGGACAGACCTTCTGCTATTTCCTCTCTGGATTTTTTTAAAAAACAGCTTGGGGTACATTTTATCTGGCCCTGGTGATTTATCAACTTTCAAGGATGCTAATCCCATTAATACTTCCTCTCTCCCTATGTTTATCACATCTAATACTTCACACCTCTCTTCCTTAACTACAATATCTGCATTGTCCCCCTCTTTTGTGAAGACGGACGCAAAGTATTCATTAAGAACAATACCAACATCTTCTTCCCCCACACATAGGTTACCTTTTTAGTCTTTTATGGGCCCTACTCTTACCTTAGTTATCCACTTACTCTTAATGCATTGATAAAACATCTTTGGGTTCTCCTTGGTTTTACTTGCCAATATTCACCAGCTGCAGAAGCTCGAACTCCAGGTTTCAGAACTTGCACGGCAGCTGGAGTCACTGTTGTGCATCCACGAGGCAGAGGACTACGTGGATAGCACGTTTAGGGAGGTGGTCACACCGCAGGTTAGAAGTATGCAGGCAGATAGGGAATGGGTGACTGCCAGGCAGTGTAAGAGAATCAGGCAAGTAGTGCAGGAGTCCCCTGAGACGATCTCACTTGCTAATCGTTTTTCTATTTTGGATACTAGTGAGGGTGATGGTTCCTCAGAGGAGTGCAGTCAGAGCCAAGTTTGTGGCACCACAGGTGGCTCAGCTGCACAGGAGGAGTGGAAGAGCAGTATTGATAGGGGATTCATTAGCTAGGGGAACAGTTAGGCATTCCTGCAGCAGTAAAGGTGATGCCAGGATGGTGCTTGCCTCCCTTAGAGGCCTGCTACCCAACCCAAATCCGACGACATGTGTCTGGTTCGGGTCGGGTCGAGCCATCTAGGTCAAGTCAGGTTGGGTCGGGCCCAACACACATGTTAAATGCTCTGCTGTTAAGTATTAAAAATAAAAAACTTAGCTGAGCTGGGAGTCCAGGACGAAACTGAGTCTGTGCAGTGAGCAAGTGATGTCACTATGACGTCATCGCGCATGCGCTGCAGCTTCTTGCAGGCTCGGTGTCAGGAAGGTAAGTAAAGGGATGGTTGGCTCAGGTCAGGTCGAGTAGTGGTGGACACGGGGCAAAATTGGAGGGACTCGGGCTGGGTCGGGCTCAGGTCCGCTGTGGTGCAGTCGGGTTCTTTTTCCCGACCTAAAGCAGGCCTCTAGCCTCCCTGGTGCCACGGTCAAGGATGTCATGGAGCAGGACATTCTTCTGGGGGAAGGAAAACAGCCAGAGGTCGTGGCCCACATCGGTACCAATGACATAGGTAAGAAGGGGGATGAGGTCCTGAAAGCAGATTTTAGGGAGCTAGGAAGATTAAAAAGCAGGACCTTAAAAGCAGTAATCTCAGGATTACTTCCAGTCCCACGTGCAAGTGAGCATAAGAACTGGAGAATTGAGCGATTGAACGCTGAAAACTGGTGTAGGAGGGAGGGCATCAGATTTCTGAGACATTGGGACCGGTTCTGAGGCAGGTGGAACCTCTACAAGATGGGATGGACTGCATCTCAGCAGGACTGGGACGAATATCCTCAAAGGGAGATTTGCTAGTGCTGTTGGGGAGGGTTAAAAATAAATTGTCAGGGGGATGGGAATCTGAGAGGGAGCTCAGATTGGAGGGAAGCAAAATTGGTAACTTGTCAGGGGTGTGGGAACCAGGAGCAAGTATTAGAGAGGAATACCAAGATGCACAGAATACTGGGGGAGATAGATAGTATAAGAGAGGGAATAGTACGTTATTAGGTGGGGTCAGAATAAGGGAGAAAGTAATCAAGTCTGAATCAGGGTTAATGTGCATGCATGTGAATGCACGGAGTGTGGTTAATAAGACTGGTGAGGTACAGGTGCAGATTGCCATGTGGAACTATGATGTTGTGGCTATAACAGAGACCTGGCTCAAGGAAGGGCAGGACTGGGTGTTAAATATTCCTGGATACAAGGTGTTCAGGAAAGATAGAGAAGGGAAAAAAGGGGGAGGGGCGGGAATATTGATTAAGGAGAGCATTGCGGTGCTGAAGAAAAAGGATCCCAGAGGGGTCGAAGACAGAATCAATTTGGCTAGAGCTAAGGAACAAAAAAAGGTGCAGTTACATTGCTTGGTGTTGTCTATAGGCCACTAGCTAGTGGGAAGGGCAAGGAGGAACAAATTTGCAAGGAAATTACAGAAAGGTGCAAAAATTATAGGGTGGTTATAATGGAGGACTTTAATTATCCAAACATAGACTGGGATAATAGCAGTGTAAGGGGCAGTGAGGGGCAAGAGCTCCGAGAGCGTGTTCAGGAAAATTTTCTAAAACCGTATGTTGCTAGTCCAATGAAAAAGGAGGCACTGCTAGACCTGGTTCTTGGAAATGAGGTGGGCCAAGTATCAGTAGGAGAGCATTTAGGGGATAGTGATCATTGTATCATAAAGTTTAGGCTGACTATGGAAAAGGACAAAGAGCAATCCAGGGTAAGAATAATTAACTGGGGAAAATCTAACATCAGTAGGGTAAGAATGGAGCTGGGGTGAATAAATTGGAGTCAAAAGCTGGCAGGAAAACTGGCAGATGAACAATGGGCTACCTTCAAAGAAGAGATAGTTCGGGCACAGTCAAGGTATGTTTCCTTAAAGGGGAAAAATAAGGTAAACAAATTCAGAGCTCCCTGGATGACAAAAGAGATGGAGGTTAAGATAAAGAAGAAAAAAATGTGCTTATGACAGATGTCAGATTGAAAATACTATTGAGAACCAGGCTGAATATAGAAGGTCCAGAGGGGAAGTGAAAAAGCAAATAAGAGAAGCAAAGAGACAGCATGAAAAGAGACTGGCAGTTAACATTAAGGTGGCAGGACAGGTAGATAAGGTTTTCTATCGGCATATACATAGCAAAAAGGTGGTAAAAGGAGGAGTGGGGCCGATCAGGGACCAGAAAGGGGATTTACACATGGAGGCAGAGGGCATAGCTGATGTATTAAACAAATACTTTGCATCTGTCTTTACCAAGGAAGAAGATGCAACCCAGGCAATGTTGAAAGAGGTAAGTCGGACTTTAGAGGGGCTTAAAGTTGATAAAGAAGTATTAGATAGACTGTCTGTATTTAAAGTGAATGAAGCACCAGGGCTGGATGAGATGCATCCAAGGATACTGAGGGAAGTGAGGGTGGAAATTGCAGAGGCACTGGCCATAATTTTTCAATCTTCCTTAGACTTGGGGGTAGAGCCAGAGGACTGGAGAATTGCAAACATTACACCAGTGTTCAAAAAAGGATGTAAAGATAAGCCCAACAACTACAGAACAGTCAGTTTAACTTCGGTGGCGAGAAAACTTCGAGCAAAAAATTAGGGACAAAAATCAAGAGTCACATGGACAAAAGTGAGTTAATTAAGGAAAGCCAGCATGGATTTCTTAAGGGAAAATCATGTTTAACTAACTTGCTGGAGTTTTTTTGAGGTTGCAGCAGAAAAGTTTGATGAAGGCAATGCTGTTGATGTGATGTACTTGGACTTTCAAAGGGCAGTTGATACAGTGCCATACAACAGACTTGTGAGCAAACTTGTAGCTCATGGAATAAAAGGCATGGTAGCAATATGGATACAAAATTGGCTGAGTGACAGGAAACAAAGAGTAGTGGTTAACGGATGTCTTTCGGGCTGGAGGACGGTTTGTAGTGGAGCTCGCCAGGGATCATTGTTGGGACCCTTTATTTTCCTGATATATATTAATATACAAAACATGCATGCGAACATATGAATTAGGAGGAGTAGGCTACTCGGCCCTTTGAGCCTGCTCCGCCATTCAATAAGTTCATGGCTGAACTGCTTACTCCACATTTCCACCTACCCCCGATAACCTTCCACCCCCTTGCTTATCAAGAATCTATCGATCTCTGCCTTAAAAATATTCAAAGACTCTGTTTCCACCACCTTTGGAGGAAGAGAATTCCAAAGACTCATGACCCTCAGAGAAAAAAATGTTCTCATCGGTCTTAAATGGGAAACCCTTTATTTATAAACAATGACCCCAAGTTCTAGATGCTCCCACAAGGGGAAACATCCTTTCCACATCCACCCTCAGGATCTTATATGTTACAATTAAGTTGCCTCTTTACTAAATTCCAGCGGATACAAGCTTAGCCTGTCCAATCTTTCCTCGTAAGACAGCCCACCCATTCCAGGCATTAGTAAACCTTCTCTGTACTGCCTCCAACACATTTACATCCTTTCTTAAATAAGACCATCAATACTGTGCACAGTACTCCAGATGTGGTCTCACCAATGCCCTGTATAGCTGAATCATAACCTCCCTACTTTTGGATTCAATTCCCCTCACGTTAAATGATAACATTCTATTAGCTTTCCTAATTACGTGCTGTACCTGCATAGCAACCTTTTGCGATTATGCACTAAGACACCCAAATCCCTGTGCATCTCAGAGCTCTGCAATCTCTCACCATTTAGATTCTTTTTTATTCTTCCTGCCAAAGTGGACCATTTCACACTTTCCCACATAATACCCCATTTGCCAGGTCTTTGCCCACTCACTTAACCTATCTACATCACGTTGTAGCCCCCTTATTCCTCTTCACAACTTACTTTCCTACCTATCTTTGTGTCATCAGCAAATTTAGCAACCATACCTTCGGTCCCTTCATCCACGTCATTTATATAAATTATAAAAAGTTGAGGCCCCAGCACAGATCCCTGTGGTACACCACTCATTACATCTTGCCAACCAGAAAGGACCCATTTATGCCTATTCTGTTTCCTGTTACCTAACCAATCTTCTATCCATGCCAATATGTTACCCCCCACACCATGAGCTTTTATTTACTGCAATAACCTTTGATGTGGCACCTTATCAAATGCCTTCTGGAAAGTACAATACATCCACCGGTGCTCCTTTATCCACAGCACATGTAACTACCTCAAAGAACTCCAATAAACTGGTTAACCATGATTTCCTTTTCACAAAACCATGTTCACTCTGCCTGATTACCTTGAATTTTTCTAAATGCCCTGCTATAACATCTTTAATAACAGCTTCTAACATTTTCCCTAAGACAGATGGTAAGCTAACTGGCCTGTAATTTCCTGTTTTCTGTCTCCCTCCCTTTTTGAATAAAGGAGTTACATTCGCTATTTCCCAATCTAACAGAACCATCCCCAAATCTAGGGAATGTTGGAAAACTAAAACTAATGCATCAACTATCTCACTAGCCATTTCTTTTAACACCCTAGGATGAAGTCCATCAGCACCTGGGCACTTGTCAGCCTACAGCTCCAACAATTTGTTCAGTACCACTTTCTTGGTGATTGTAATTTTCTTGAGTTCCTCCCTCCCTTCCATTTCCCGACTTACATGAATACTGGGATGTCACTTGTATTCTCAATGGCGAAAACCGATGCAAAATGCTTGTTCAATTCATCTGCCATCTCCTTATTATCCATTAATTCCCCAGACTCACTTTCTATAGGGCCAATGTTCACTTTGTTAACTCTTTTTAAAATATCTACAGAACTCTTACTATCTGTCTTTAGATTTATAGTTAGCTTTCTCTCGTACTCTAATTTTACCTTCCTTATCAATCTTTTAGTCATTCTTTGCTGTTTTTTATATTCTGTCCAATTTTCTGACCTTCCTCCCATCTTTGCGCAATTATAGGCAGTTTTCTTTAAGTTTGATACTATCTTTAACTGTTTTAGTTAACCACGGATGGTGGGTCGCACCCTAAGAATTTTTTTCTCTCGTTGAAATGTATCGATTCTGTGTTTTCTGCAGTATCGCCTTAAATGTCTGCCACTACATCTCTATTGACCTATCCCTTAACCTGATTAGCCAGTTCACTTTAGCTAGCTCTGCTTTCATGCCCTCATAATTGCCCTTATTTAAGTTTAAAATACTAGTCTTGGACCCACTCTTCTCGCCCCCAAACTGAATGTAAAATTCAATCATATTATGATCACCATTACCAAGGGGCACCTTAACTATGAGGTCATTAATTAATCCTATCTCGTTGCACAATACCAGGTCTAGTATAGCCTGCTCTCTGGTTGGCTCCAGAACGTACTGTTCCAAGAAATGACCTGGACCTTGGTGTACAGGGCACAATTTCAAAGTTTTTGGATGATACAAAACTTCGAAGCATTATGAACTGTGAGGAGGATAGTGTAGAACTTCAAAAGGACATAGACAAGTTGGTGAAATGGGCAGAAAGGTGGCAGATGAAGTTCAACGCAGAGAAATGTGAAGTAATTCATTTTGGTAGGAAGAACATAGAAGAATACAGAATAAAGGGTACAATTCTACAGGGGGTGCAGGAGCAGAGGGACCTGGGTGTATATGTGCATAAGTTATTGAAGGTGGCAGGACAGGTTGAGAGAGCAGCTAATAAAGCCTACAGTATCCTGGACTTTATTAACAGGGACATAAGAGTACAAGAGCAAGGAAATTATGTTGAACTTGTATAAGACACTAGTTCTGCCTCAGCTGGAGTACTGTGTCCAATTTTGGGTGCCGCACTTGAGGAAAGACGTGAGGGCATTGCAGAGAGTACAGAAAAGATTCATGAGAATGGTTCCAGGGATGAGGAATTTCAGTTATGAAGACAGATTGGAGAAGTTAGGACTGTTTTCCTTGAAGAGAAGGCTGAGAGCTGATTTGATAGAGGTATTCAAAATCATGAGTGGTCTGGACAGATAGAGAGAAACTGTTCCCACTCACGAAAGGATCGAAAACGAGAGGGCACAGATTTAAAGTATTTGGCAAGAGAAGCAAAAGTGACATGAGGAAAAACTTTTTCACGCAGCGAGTCGTTAAGGTCTGGAATGCGCTGCCTGGGAACATGATGGAGGCAGGTTCAATTGAAGCATTCAAAAGGGAATTGGACAGTATATGAAAGGGAAAATGTGCAGGGTTATGGGGAGATGGCAGGGGAATGGAACTGAGGGAGTTGCTCTTTCAGAGAGCTGGTGTGGACACGATGGGTCGAATGTCCTCCTTCTGCGCTGTAACGAATCTGTGATTCTTTCATGTGTTCTCTTAGCTTTCCTAATTTCCTTTTTGATTTCACCGCTCCATTTTCTATACCCCTCTCGGCTTTCGGTAGTGTTGATGCGTCAGACATAAGCTTTCCTTTTCTGCCTTACGTTACCATGTAAGCTCCTTGACATCCATGGGGCTCTAGATTTGGCCGTCCCACCCTTTTTCTTTGTGGGAAGATGTTTACTCTGAAACCCTTGAATCTCTCCTTTGAATGCCTCCCACTGCTCCGACACCGATTTACTTTGAAGTAACTGTTTCCAGTCCACTTTCACTAAATCACCCCTCAGCTTAGTAAAATTAGCTCAATTGAGAGCACTAACCCCTGTTCTATCCTTGTCCTTTTCCATAATTATGTTAAAACTGATTGAATTATGATCACTACCACCAAAATGCTCTCACTGCCACTCCTTCCACCTGCCCAGCTTCATTTCCTAAAATTAAGTCTAAAACTGCACCCTCTCGTTGGACTTGCTACATACTGGCCAATAAAGTTCTCCTGAATGCACATCAAGAATCCTGCTCCCTCAATTCCTTTCACACTAAAACTATCCCAGTTGATACTGGGCTAGTTAAAGTCCCCTATCACTGCCCTATTGTTTTTGCACTTCAGATATTTGTCTACATATCTGTTCTTCTAACTCCCTCTGACTGTTAGAGGGTCTATAGTACACTCCCAGCAGTGTGATTGTCCCTTTTTTGTTCCTTAGCTCAATCCATATGGCCTCATTTGATGAACCTTCCAACAGATCATCCCTCCTCACAGCTGTAATTGTTTCTTCGACCAAAACTGCCACTCCCCCTCCTTTCTTATCCCCTCTCTATCGCATCTGAAAACCCTGTAACCAGGAACGTTGAGCTGCCATGTGTCCCTCCTTAAGCCTTGTTTCTGTAATAGCTATGATATCAATCTCTCGCCATTTAAATAATATACTGCTTTTCTATTCTTTCTGCAAAGTGGACACATTCACATTTTACCACAGTGCAAACTCAAAGGTGAAAACGACAGAGAGACTCAGCTTTACACCAAAATTGCCCTTGTGATTTAAAAAAAATATATAGCAATTTCTGTGACCAAAGAAATCTCTTGCACCATCTATGGACTTCCTAACAACAGGGCCGTGCTGCCACACATGAAGGTTTTGGCTCAAGATTGGTGCTGCTCTATGGGCCTGGGTGTAGGTTGTTTTCCTACCTCTTCTCAACAAAGCAATACTTAGTGCAGAATATATCATTCTTTTGCCAACAATGGAATCAAAGCACACTGCTCAAGGACACAAAACAATTCTTTGCAGTGGTTTACTTTGTACATAGCCCTGGTGAACTGTATGCTAGCTTTACTTTTGTGATAATAACTGAACTACTTGAAGTTCAACCTTCTCTGGTTTGCTACTACTGACTAAGGATTCCATCTAGACTTGGAGGTGGGCATGATCTTCAGCAGATGTTACAATTATACAATGAGCAACAACCAGTCTTTTACCAAATTCTACAAGAAACCTAAAAACAGAAGAAGCATATTTTAAGTTGTCTTTACCATAACAGGTGACTCATTACACAAATATTTTCTATTTCCTACCCTCAGCCAAATGAACTACTCTACCCTTATTTGAAACAGCAGGACAAAATCAACTAGTTTCAAGATATTTCAAGGACCAAAGCATATCTGTTAAAAGATTTTGCTTGTGTGAATGTAATACAGGAACAGCGTAGAACCCCTGCAACTAATCTGAATGCAAAATCAAACAGCACATTCTCGACTAAATTCCCTCAGATTGCAATCATTTCTGTAGTGTAATTTCTGATTGCAAACTGTCACCCCCTTTTCTGCAAGAAAATTAGTGACATACCCCAGCTGACAGTGCCTTCCCCACCCACTACATAGATCTTAACCTCCATTATTTTGTATTTTTACTATCTGACAAGAATTTTCACAATGCACAGTGGTTAGCACCGCAGCCTCACAGCTCCAGCGACCCGGGTTCAATTCTGGATACTGCCTGTGCAGAGTTTGCAAGTTCTCCCTGTGACCGTGTGGGTTTTCGCCGGGTGCTCCGGTTTCCTCCCACAGCCAAAGACTTGCAGGTTGATAGGTAAATTGGCCATTATAAATTGCCCCTAGTATAGGTAGGTGGTCAGGGAATATAGGGAAGGTGGGGATGTGGTAGGAATATGGGATTAGTGTAGGATTAGTATAAATGGGTGGTTGATGGTCGGCACAGACTCAGTAGGCCGAAGGGCCTGTTTCAGTGCTGTATCTCTAAAAAAAAATAAAGTACTGAGAGACATTGTCTTAATTCACAGCTTCCTTCATTCCTATTTCGTCTTATTAGAGAATAAAACTACCCCAATATATGTTTCATAATACACTGAAACATTAAAAAAGTTAAAAAAACATTACAGAAAGATACAGTGACTCATCTCAACACCTTTATCCTGCACGCTGCAACAAACCTGCAACAGTACTGCCAACCTCAGATACTTCATGGCACATCCCACCCAGCTGACAGCTGCCTTCAGTAATGCATGCAAGAAATCAGGTTTTTGTCACTCACTGCCCAATCCAGGTATACACAGCTTTAGCCCTCCAGTTCTCACGTGCTTTCAGGAGCAGCCATCTTGACGCTCCAAAATCACCACTTCTCTTCCAATCCCTGGATTATAAGGCTGCGTATAATGACACAAGTCCCAGACAGAATGGAGATGATTTGGGTGGTATCCCTGTCAATCATGCCTTTAAGCGACTGGGACTAATTTTATGTACATAATTTATATTATGTTACTATTCACCACTCACTGCATTTTGTTGGAGAAATAATCTTGCTTTTGTCGTGAGACTTTGACGCAGTTATGGTCATGAGTTCTGTTTGTGAAGTTCAAAAAGACTCGAAATAGTCTCTGTTGTTGTAAAGTTGCCTCCAATTCATTGTTTGACACAATGGGGTCAATATTCACTTCAGTGTTCTAACTGATGAATTACTGGGTGTACATATAAAATGACATACCTTATTGTAGTTCATCTGAAAAGATTTTGTCCTTAGTTTTCCATTGCGTCCTACAGTTCTGATTGGGTCATGCTTTTAAGGCCCTGCCTCCCTGTTCCTTCCCAAACTCCAGGTGCCCAACCATTCCTGTCCTTATAACCAGTCATCAATTCCCACCCCACTCAGCCCCAACCCTTGGACTCCTTTATGTGCAGCAACAAGACGATACACACCCCAGCCCAGCGCCCCTCCATACTACTCCCAGAAAGACAAGATTATTTATAAATCTGTCAGAAATGTGGAGCTCGAAGTTTCCCCCCAGAATTATGTGGCAGCTGAGAGGAATATTAGAGTTGAAGACATACAGTAAAAAAGTAGATAAAAACAAAGAAAGTGTGTGAGGGTATATATCCACCCCCACATATGAGAAAAGGATATGTGCGTGGAAGGCAATTGGACAGCCATACACGAAGAGAGAATCTGACAGAGGCAGAGACATGCATAAAATCAAAAGACCTTATAAAAAGCACAGTGAGAGAAAGAAACAGAAATAGTAGTTAACAAAGAGAGAGAGAGAGTGGGGAGCAGGGACTCAGAGACATATTTACAAGAAAATTCTTCTTTTTGCCCATGGGCCTGGAGCAATGTCTCACAGTTCTGCAGACAGGGAGTCATGATCAAGGGTCGGGTTGGGATTGAGAAAAAGATCATTGGAGCAGGGTACACAGAGGTAATTGAGTCCCCAAGTTATATATTCTGTCCGTATTTTTATATATTTGCATTATAAATTCCTGTGCCTGCATTTGTAAAGGGCAGTGCCTATATAAACTTGTCACGCTGTAATTACATCCTCCTGCCCAGTTTTTGCAGCACATCCAGTGGGAGGAGGGTGTATTTACAGTGTGACAAGTTTACATTGGCAGTTACCAGTCTAAATGTGGACATATGTCTTGGGAAAATTGACAGCAAGCATATAAATAAACAAACAGCATGTTTTTTCAATACTAACAGTTAATGGAAACCTCATGGAAAATCAGTGACCAAAAAATGTTGAATCCTCAATCTACCACTTAAATGTTGTCAAAATGATATTGATCCTCTCATTTCACCTGCCAATTCCAATTCAACAAACTGCAGTTGCATTGTTGAAACTGAACTTTTATCAATGGAACAGTATATAAAGAATGATGGAGCAACAAATATTTTTGTAGCTCTAACTGTTGAGCATTATCAGTATATGGAGTTAGAAGGAATCAGGATCACGTGAAATTACAAGTTCAAAATTGATGAGGCAATAGTTGGAAAGTTTCGGATGAACATTATTCGATCAACCTGAAGTTTCCAGGTGTCTCTCAAATTTCTTCCCTCAAGCTGTTATGGTTGTCACTGCAACTCTTTGTGGCCTGCTCCATTTTCCCCAGCCTCATTAAGTGGCAAGGCATTTTAGTGAAACAGTTCCTTTAAAATCAAATTCTTAGGAGACTGGGTAGGGCTGTGGGTTGGAATATTGGTCTTTTATTTCTGGGTTTAAATCCAGACCAAAATGACTGGATGATATCAGTTATTTGGCTGTTAAAAGACCTCCATGAAGCAGGTTTGGACAGTGTCATGGTTATTATCTGGCAATAATTGACAAGATCGCCCATGGTGCATTTACATTACATATATAGCTTTGATATAAAATGGAACCCCTTTGTCACAACTGCACAGTTATTGCAACCTAAACCCAGAGTCATGGTCCATCTTCAAGGAAGCCAATCTTGCTCCACTTTGCCCTAGACAGTTAGGCCCCGATTCCAATTCGCACCACACAAGCTCAGTGCCAATGCAGAATGAAGACTGCTTCACACTGCAATGTAAAGGCACCCCGGAGAACAGCAAGAATGACTGGTGTGGATTACAGAAACTACACCTATCCTGGGGGTACTAAATACCAACAGTGTTAAAAATAGGAAAAGCATTCTGTTCTCCAGCACTGATAATTCTCATGTTGATAATGCCAAAAATATAAAAATCAAAGTAACAATGTATAATCAAGAGCAACCCACATATGCTACCACCTCCTACTAACAAAATAACGCATCCTTTATACGGCAGTGTGAGGAAGGCTTCAGCCATAATTTGATAACTATGCTAACTTAGTAACACTACAACAGACTACATGTTTAATCCTCAAAGGTTCACAAACCCCATACCATGTTGATAAGCAATTATTCTGACAATGTGATTAAGTCAATTCTTGCTCACCAGACCCACCCCATAGAACTTACACAAGAGACAACGTGCACCAGTGCTGCTAAGTCCTGTGAAAAGGCATGTATTACTCACCACCTGTTAAAAGTACTACTGTACAGCACCTAAAATTTCACTTGCCAACTGACCTGGGTAATCACCACCCGAGCTGAAAACAAAGGGCGGCACAGTGGCGCAGTGGTTAGCACCGCAGCCTCACAGCTCCAGGGACCTGGGTTCAATCCTGGGTACTGCCTGTGCGGAGTTTGCAAGTTCTCCCTGTGACCGTGTAGACTTTCGCCGGGTGCTCCAGTTTCCTCCCACAGCCAAAGACTTGCAGGTGATAGGTAAATTGGCCCTTGTAAATTGCCCCTAGCGTAGGTAGGTAGGTGGTAGGGAATATGGGATTACTGTAGGGTTAGTATAAATGGGTGGTTGTTGGTCGGCACAGACTTGGTGGGCCTGTTTCAGTGCTGTATCTCTAAATAAATAAATAAAGCAACTCAATTTGCAACTAAGATTGATAATGACCAGATAATCTGTTTTAGTGATGTTGATTGAGGAATAAATATTGGCCAGGACACTGAAGAACTCCCCGGCTCTTAAAAATAGCATGTGATATTTTTTACAACCATCTGAGTGAGCAGACAGCGCCTATATTTAACACTTCATACGAACGATGCCACCTCCTACAGTCCAGTACTCCCTCAGTACTGTATTGGGAGTGTCAGCCGAGATTTTGTGCAATGGGAGTTGAACCCGCAACTTTATCACTCAGAACTGAGAGTACTACCAATTGAGTGACCTTAATGTGGAGAAATCATTTCAGGATTTCTTTTAAAAAATTGATCAGGCTTGGATACGAGACATCCTACAGAATGACAGTTGCAGTCCAACCCACAGAGAATGCCATTATCGTGATTGGAAATTTAAATTTATCATTACAATTGGACCCACTAGGAAAGGGTGCAGCAAGGAGACAAAATTTCTTCAAATTTTCTGGGAATTTTATGCAGCACTTCTGCACAAAAAAAATTTGAGAGCACTGAATCTGTATGCCACTACTGATACCCAACAGAAAACCAATGGCTGGATCTGAAATTAACATGTATGAGCATGCAGAGTTGAGGAAAACAGGTTGGGGGAGGGATGACTATCTTTGTTAAGAAAGGAATAACTAACTGAGTGAAGCTGGGGCGTGAGGGATATCAGGAAATATAGTGAGTTAACAGTTTGGCTTCAACTAGAGTTCAGGGGAAATATTAGGGTGTTACAAATCACCAAATCAAGGGATAAAGATCTGTAGCCGTGCAATCAAATCAAGAACATAGTTAATGATGTAAGATTTCAATGATCCAATTTTGAGATGGTAAATAAGGGGACAGGCACAGTTTTTTTTTATTATTCCTTCAAGAGATGCAAGGGTTACTGGCAAGGCCAGCATTTGTTGTCCTTGAGAAGGTAGTGGTGAGCAGCCTTGTGGAAGCAAGTTCCAGGTTTTTGACCTTGTGACAGTGAAGGAACAGTGATAGTCAGGATGGTGAGTGGCTTGGAGGGGAACTTGCTGGTAGTATTCCCATGCTGCCCTTGTCCTTCTAGGTGGTAGAGAACGCAGGTTTGAAAGATGGGAGACGTTTCTTGATATGACCGCTTCTCAGCTCAACAAGTTGAAACAGGTACTAGTGAAAACAAGATTAAAGGTTTTATAAAATGAGTCACAGATGATGGGTGACCTGTAAGTGCAAACTGAGACCACTTTTACAAAGTTTAGGTGCAATGTAATAGGGTGGCGTTGAATTTTAAAATAGGTTCAATGTGCAGAACTGACAAGACAGACAGACTTGCATTTATATAGCACCTTTTACAACCTCAGCATCCCAAAGCATGTTATAGCCAAGTGCTTTTTGAAGTGTAATCCTAGTTGTTGTAGGAAATGCAACGCCAATTTACAAACAGGATGAAATATTTTGTGAAAGTATTGATCAGCATCTGAATTCAACTCCAAGGCATGAAACAATCTTAGTCATGCTCAGAGGGCACATGTATGCCACACTTCACTAACACAGAGACATTTCACATCAGTTACAGAATGAGTGCCCATTTCCCAAAAGGGGAAAAAATTAAAATAAAAGGAGCTGGGAGAGAGCAACATATTAGAATTTAAAAAGTGTAATTTTACTGTGGACGGTCGAGGCTTTGTAAATGCTCTTCAGAAACTGATTAAAACACATTCCCTGCTGTAAAAATGGGGAGGGAGGTTGAACATTGTGGTTTCTTTACGATGTAACTTTGCTTATTTGATGGTGTCTGAATTGTAGGTGCCTAGAGGTTTGGAAAGGGCTTTTTCTTTATAATCCCACTCTTGCCCACAAATGCCCAAAAATTTGACACTGAGCCACGTAAGGATATATTAGGGCAGGTGACCAAAAGCTGGGCCAAAGAGGGCGGTTTTAAGGAGGAGAGAGGTTTACATAGAATTTATAGCACAGCAACAGGCCATTCGACCCAATGCTGTTTATGCACAAGTTTTCTCCCACTATTTATTTCATCTCACCCTAACAACATACTCTCCTACACATTCCAGCATCTACATTTAGAAAAGGTGTCATAAAATTTTAAGTCAAATTTCCTACCTAACAAAATTAGTAATAGCTGGCTTGTCCCATGCAGACCACTTCAGAGATATCACTGTCAAATAGGATCCACCTGCAATCTGAAGAGAAAATATTGATTTCAATGGGGTTCATAATTTTGAACTGGCTTCGGAGCCTACCTGGAGCTGCCCAACTGAGAAAATGTTAACTGGAGTGTTCAGTGCATCCAGTGGATAATATGTTTTTTTAGGTTCTGGTGGCTGTGCATTAAGTGCCAAGCCATGCCAAAGTTACGATTTTAATCAACATGAATAGAATCTCTGCAAGGTGAAGACAGCTCGTCTCCATCAACGGACAGAAAGAGACCTAAAATGGCCTGCTTCAGGTTAAGTGGCAACCGAAGGGAAGTCAATTACATTTAGAGAGAATTAAACAAACATTGAAGGAATGCTCGACCTTGTGAGTTAATTCCTCTTCCATCAAGTTTTGAAATTCCTTTAAGAATCCAAATTTCCTTACCCAATGCCGACTCAAAATAAGATCACAAAAATTTTGGTACAACTGCAACTCCTATTCAATCTTCTTTTTGAAAGTCCATATACAACACCTTGTATTTATCTAGTGCCTTTAGCATAATAAAATGACTCAAGGCGCTTCACAGAGACATTATAAAATAAAATATGCCACGTAAGGAGATGACCAAAAGCTTTAAGGACTTTCTTAAAGGGAGAGAGAGAGGTGGAAAGGTTAGAGAGGGTATTTCAGAACTTCGGGCCGAGGCAGCTGAAGGCATGGCCACCAATGGTGGAGTGATTAAAGTTAGGAATGCTCGAGTGGTCAGAATTAGAGGAGCACATATATCTCAGAGGGATGTAAAGCTGGAGGAAATTACAGAGATAGGGAGGGGCCTGGCCATGGAAGGATTTGGCAACAAGGAAGAGAATTTTAAAGATTAAGGCATTGCTTAACTAGGAGCCAATGTAGGTCTGCAAGCACAGGATTAATAATAGTTGAATGAGATTTGGCGCGTGTTAGGACATGGGCAACAGAGTTTTGGATGGCCTCAAAATTAGAGAGTAGTATGTGGGAGGCAGGCCATGAGTGCATCAGAACAGTCAAATCTACATGTAACAAAGGCATGGATGAGAGTTTCAACAGTATAACAGCTGAGGCAGAGGCGGAGTAGGTGATGTCATGGAGGTGGAAATAGGCAGTCTTCGTGACAGCGCAGATATGTGGGTGAAAGTTCATCTTGGAGTCAAATATGACACTGAGATTGCGAACAATTTGATTTAGTCTCAGACAGTTGCCAGGGAGTGCGATGGAATAGGTGGCTAGGGAACAGACTTTGTGGCAGGGACCGAAGGCAATGATTACAGTCTTCCCAAAATTTAACTGGAGGAAATTTCTGCTCATCCATAGCTGGATGTCAGACAAGCAGTCTGACAATTTAGAGACAGTGGAGGGGTCAAGAGAAGTGGTGATGATGTACAGCTTGGTGTCATTAGTATATATGTGGAAACTGACCTGGTGTTTACGGATGATGTCACTGAAGTGCAGCATGTAGATGAGAAATAAGAGAGGGCTAAGGATGGATCCTTGGGGGAACAACAGAGGTAACGGTGCAGGAGTGGGAAGAGAAGCCATTGATGGAAAATTTCTGGCTATTAGATAGATAATAATAGAACCAAGCGAGTGCAGTTCCATCCAGCTGAAGGACAGTGGAGATGCGTAAGAGGAGGATGGTGAGATCAATGGTGTCAAATGCTGCAGACAAGTTGAGAAGGATAAGGAAGGATAGTTTGCCTTCCTCACAGCCATCATGGGATGTAATTTGTGACTTCGATAAAAGCTGTTTCAGTACTGTGGCAGGGGCAAAATCCTGATCGGAGGGATTCAAACATGGAGTTCCGAGGAAGATGGGGACAAATGTGGCAGGCAATAACATGTTCAAGAATTTTGAAGAAAAGGAGGTTGAAGATGTGCGGTAGTTTGCAAGGATGGAGGAGGTCAAGGTTAGTTTTTGCTGAGGAAAGGGATGATGACAGCAAGTTTGAAGGAAAGAACAGAACTGTGAACAATGTCAGCTAACATGGGAGCTAGGAAGTGATGTTGGGTGATCAGTATAGGGTGGAGAGAGCAGGAAGTGGGTTTCGTGGACAAGATGAGCTTGGATAGGGAATGAAGGGAGATAGGAGAGAAGCTAAAGATACAAGTTCAGGGCTAGGGCAGTGGGGAGCCTTGGAGGAAGTTTGGCCCAGTGGAAGGGAAGTGGCAGAGGCAGCTGATCAGATCGTCTCAATCTTGGTGACAAAGGAATCCATGAGCTTCTCGCATTTTTGTTGGAGGTGAGTTCAAGACGAATGTTTGCAGTAGAGAAAAGAAGCTGGGGGGTTACCTTTGCATCCAGGATGATCCTGAAACAGTGAGCAGTTTTCACAGATGAGAGCAGGAAGCGATAGTTCTTTTTGGCGTCCTGCAAGATCTGGTGACGAATGGCTAAACCAGTTGTCCACCACATCCGTTCAAGTCTGCATCCCTTTGACTTAAGGGAGTGGAGAGGAACGGAGAGGCAGCAAGGTTCAGGAAGAAATTCCAGAAGGGATGCACAGAAGGCCAGAATTGGAGGAACCCAGAGTTCTCATGGGTTGTAAACAAATCAACTTCACTATCCTGATCAACCCTTATTCATTATTTCAAAGAACTCAATCAACTCAATCAAGACGGCTTTCATTTATTAACACATTTTTCCAAGTGCCAATTAATTTTGTCCCTGATAATTGTCTCTAAAAATTACCCCAACTATATGAAAACAGAGTTTCAAACACGTTCTTAATTGGCTGAACTGATATGCTGTTTAAAAAAGGAGAGGGGGATAAACCCGGCAACTCCAGGCCAGTTAGCCTGACAGTGGTAGTGGGGTAATACTCCAGTGGTCTGACATCACCCCCATGTCTAAGGAGGACTGGAAGATTGCGTCCAGAGCCTCAGAAATTTACACTCTCACTTCCCTCAATAACCTATGATGTATCCAGTCCAAACGAGGTGACTTTTCTACTTTGAGCTTTACAAATCTTCTGTAAGTATCTCCTCTATACCTCCTCCTTTAGTGACACAAGAAGCATTCTCTTCATTAGGGAAGACAGACTCAAAGTACTCATTTTGTACTTCAGCCATGTTTTCTGCCTCCACAGATTATTTTCTTTTTAGTCCCGAATTGGCCCCAATCTTCCTCTGACTACCCTTTTACTACTTATGTTTATAGAAGACATATGGGAGCCCTTTGTTGAGACCCACTGAAATATTCTCCTGCACTCCCTTTGCTTCTTGCTTCCTTTTTCTATTCTCAGTACTTTCAATATGTTGCTTGGTTCTCTACTGAATTATGAATCTGGCATTCATCATAAGCCTCACCTACTTTTTGTGTTTTGTTTTAATCTAGTCTACTTGAACTATGCCCCCTCTGAAGGCCTCCCATTGCTCACATTGTTCTACCTGCCAATCTTTGATTCCAATCCACCTCAGCCAGATCCATTTTCAATTCATTTATGCCAAACAGAAGTATTAATGGTTTTAGGTCTCCTGATATTGGTGGTAGTTGGGATGCAAGAAATTTGTGGTAATTTCAGTTAAGACATGAAATTATTTTGGCTTATAAAGTACAATTTTCTCCCCCACCCTGTAACATTTTAGTTATCAAAGTGGACTGTGAGCAGCTTCTTGTAGGAAAGTCCACATCAGAGCAGTGGGAATCATTCATAAAGGAAATTGTGAGAGTTCAGGGCCAACATGTTCCCGTAAAGATGAAGAGTAGGACCAACAAGTTTTTTAAAATTCATTCATGGGATGTGGGCGATGCTGGCCAGGCCAGCATTTATTGCCCATCCCTAATTGCCTTTGAGAAGTTGGTGGTGAACTGCCTTCTTGAACCGCTGCAGTCCATGTGGGGTAGGTATACCTACAGTGCTGTTAGGAAGGGAGTTCCAGGATTTTGACCCAGCGACAGTGAAGGAACAGCGATATAGTTCCAAGTCAGGATGGTGTGTGACTTGGAGGGGAACTTGCAGGTGGTGGTGTTCCCATGCATTTGCTGCCCTTGTCCTTCTAGTTGGTAGAGGTCGCGGGTTTGGAAGGTGCTGTCTATGGAGCCTTGGAGTGTTGCTGCAGTGCATCTTGTAGAAGGTACACACTGCTGCCACTGTGCGTCAGTGGTGGAGGGAGTGAATGTTTGTAGATGGGGTGCCAATCAAGCGGGCTGCTTTGTCCTGGATGGTGTCGAGCTTCTTGAGTGTTGTTGGAGCTGGAACCATCCAGGCAAGTGGAGAGTATTCCATCACACTCCTGACTTGTGCCTTGTAGATGGTGGACAGACTTTGGGGAGTCAGGAGGTGAGTTACCCGCCTCAGGATTCCTAGCCTCTGAACTGCTCTTGTAGCCACGGTATTTATATGGCTACTCCAGTTCAGTTTCTGGTCAATGGTAGCCCCTAGGATGTTGATAGTGGGGGATTCAGCGATGGTAATGCCGTTGAATGTCAAGGGGAGATGGTTAGATTCTCTCTTGTTGGAGATGGTCATTGCCTGGCACTTGTGTGGCGCGAATGTTACTTGCCACTTATCAGCCCAAGCCTGGATATTGTCTAGGTCTTGCTGCATTGCTACATGGACTGCTTCAATATCTGATGAGTCACGAATGGTGCTGAACATTGTGCAATCATCAGCGAACATCCCCACTTCTGACCTTATGATGAAGCAGCTGAAGATGGTTGGGCCAAGGACACTACCCTGAGGAACTCCCGCAGTGATGTCCTGGAGCTCAGATGATTGACCTCCAACAACCACAACCATCTTCCTTTGTGCTAGGTATGACTCCAGCCAGCGGAGGCTTTCCCCCCTGATTCCTATTGACCTCAGTTTTGCTAGGGCTCCTTGATGCCATACTTGGTCAAATGCTGCCTTGATGTCAAGGGCAGTCACTCTCACCTCTTGAGTTCAGCCCTTTTGTCCATGTTTGAACCAAGGCTGTAATGAGGTCAGGAGCTGAGTGGCCCTGGCGGAACCCAAACTGAGCGTCACTGAGCAGGTTATTGCTAAGCAAGTGCCGCTTGATGGCACAGTTGATGACACCTTCCATCACTTTACTGATGATTGAGAGTAGGCTGATGGGGCGGTAATTGGCCGGGTTGGACTTGTCCTGCTTTCTGTGTACAGGACATACCTGGGATATTTTCCACATTGCAGGGTAGATGCCAGTGTTGTAGCTGTACTGGAATAGCTTGGCTAGGGGCGCAGCAAGTTCTGGAGCAAAGGTCTTCAGTACTATTGCCGGAATATTGTCAGGGCCCATAGCTTTTGCAGTATCCAGTGTCTTCAGTCGTTTCTTGATATCACGCGGAGTGAATCGAATTGGCTGAAGTCTGGCATCTGCGATGCTGAGGACTTCAGGAGGAGGCAGAGATGGATCATCAACTCAGCACTTCTGGCTGAAGATTGTTGCAAATGCTTCAGCCTTATCTTTCGCACTGATGTGCTGGGCTCCCCCATCATTGAGGATGGGAATATTTGTGGAGCCATCTCCTCCAGTTAGTTGTTTAATTGTCCACCACCATTCATGGCTGGATGTGGCAGGACTGCAGAGTTTTGATCTGATCCGTTGGTTACGGGATCGCTTAGCTCTGTCTATCGCATGCTGCTTACGCAGTTTGGCACGCAGATAGTCCTGTGTTGTAGCTTCACCAGGTTGACACCTCATTTTGAGGTATGCCTGGTGCTGCTCCTGGCATGCCCTCCTGCACTCTTCCTTGAACCAGGGTTGGTCTCCTGGCTTGATGGTAATGGTAGAGTGGGGGATATGCCGGGCCATGAGGTTAGAGATTGTGGTTGAGTACAATTCTGCTGCTGCTGCTGATGGCCCACAGCGCCTCATGGATGCCCAGTTTTGCATTGCTAGATCTGTTCGAAATCTATCCTATTTAACACGGTGATAGTGCCACACAACACGATGGACAGTATCCTCAATGTGAAGGCGGGACTTCGTCTCCACAAGGACTGTGCGGTGGTAACTTCTACCAATACGGTCATGGACAGAAGCATTTGCAGCAGACAGATTGGTGAGGACGAGGTCAAGTATGTTTTTCCCTCATGTTGGTTCCCCCACCACCTGCCGCAGACCCAGTCTAGCAGCTATATCCTTTGGGACTCGGCCAGCTCGGTCAGTAGTGGTGCTACCGAGCCACTCTTGGTGATGGACATTGAAGTCCCCCACCCAGAGTACATTCTGTGCCCTTGCCACCCTCAGTGCTTCCTCCAAGTGGTGTTCAACATGGTGGAGTGCTGAGTCATCAGCTGAGGGAGGGCAGTAGGTGGTAATCAGTAGGAGGTTACCTTGCCCATGTTTGACCTGATGCCATGAGACTTCATGGGGTCCGGAGTTGATGTTGAGGACTCACAGAGCAACTCCCTCCCTACTCTATACCACTGTGCCACCACCTCTGGTGGGTCTGTCCTGCCGGTGGGACAGGACATACCCGGGGATGGCGATGGCAGTGTCTGGGACATTGTCTGTAAGGTATGATTCCATGAGTATGACTATGTTTGACTAGTCTGTGGGACAGCTCTCCCAACTTTGGCACAAGCCCCCAGATGTTAGTAAAGAGGACTTTGCAGGGTCGACAGGGCTGGGTTTGCCGTTGTCGTTTCCGGTGCCTAGGTCGATGCTGGGTGGTCCGTCCGGTTTCATTCCTTTTTATTGACTTCGTAGCGGTTAGGTGCAACTGAGTGGCTTGCTAGGCCATTTCAGAGGGCATGTAAGAGTTAACCACATTGCTGTGGGTCTGGAGTCACATGTAGGCCAGACCAGGTAAGGACGGCAGATTTCCTTCCCTAAAGGACATTAGTGAACCAGATGGGTTTTTACAACAATCGACAATGTTTTCATGGCCATCATTAGACTAGCTTTTAATTCCAGATTTATTAATTAAATTCAAATTCCACCTTCTGCTGTGGTGGGATTCGAACCCTGTCCCCAGAGAAATACCCTGGGTCTCTGGGTTACTAGTCCAGTGATAATACCACTACGCCACCGCCTACCCTGAGTAGTCCAGGGAACCCTGGATGTCAAGGGATACAGAGGATTGGATCAGGGGAAAAAAAGGAGGCTTATGATAGATTCAGAGCACTGAAAACAGCAGAGGCCCTAGAGGAGTATAGAAAGTGTAGGGGAGTACTTAAAAAAGTATTTAGGAGAGCAAAGAGGGGGCATGAAAAAACACTGGCAGACAAGATAAAGGAAAATCCCAAGGCGTTTTATCAGTATATTAAGGGCAAGAGTAGGGCCCATTAAGGACCAAAGTGGCAACGTGTGTGGAGCCAGAGGACATAAGTGTGGTTTTAAATGATTACTTTTCATATGTGTTCACTGGGGAGAAGGACAATGTAGGTGTAGAGATCAGAGAGGGGGATTATGATATACATGAACAAATTAGCATTGAAGGGGAGGAAGTAATAGATGTTTTAGCAGGCTTAAAAGTGGATAAATCCCCAGGCCCAGGCTGCTATGTGAGGCAAGGGAGGAGATAGCAGGGGCTCTGACACAAATTTTCAAATCCTCTCTGGCCACAGGAGAGGTGCCAGAGGACTGGAGAACAGGGAATGTGGTACCATTATTCAAGAAGGGTAGCAGAGATAAACCAGATAATTATAAGCCAGTGAGTCTAACATCAGTGATAGGGAAACTATGGGAAAAAATTGAGAGACAGGATTAATCTCCACTTGGAGAGGCAAGAATTAATCAGGAATAGTCAGCATGGCTTTGTCAGGGAGAGATCGTGTCTAACAAACTTGATTGAATTTTTCGAGGAAGTGACGAGATGTGTAGACGAGGGTAAAGCAGCTGATGTTGTCTACATGGACATCAGTAAGGCTTCTGATAAGGTCCCGCATGGGAGATTGGTTAAGAAGGTAAGAGCCAATGGAATCCAGGGCAATTTGGCAAATTGGATCCAAAATTGGCTTAGTGGCAGGAGGCAGAGGGTGATGGTCGAGGGTTGTTTTTGCGAGTGGAAGCCTGTGACAAGTGGTGTACCACAGGGATCAATGCTGGTACCCTTACTGTTTGTAGCATACATTAATGATTTCGACGTGAATATAGGTGGTATGATCAGTAGGTTCACAGATGACACAAAAATTGGTGGTGTCGTAAATAGTGAGGAGGAAAGCCTTAGATTACAGGACGATATAGTTGGGCTGGGCAGTGGCAGATAGAATTTAATCCTGAGAAGTCTGAGGTGATGCACTTCGGGAGGACTAACAAGGCAAGGGAATATACAATGGATGGTCGGACCCTAGGAAGTACAGAGGGTTACAGGGACCTTGGTGTACTTGTTCATAGATCACTGAAGGCAGCAGAACAGGTAGATAAGGTGGTTAGGAAGGCATATGGGATACTTGCCTTTATTAGTCAAGGCGTAGAATATAAAGAGCAGGAAGGTTAAGATGGAGCTGTATAAAATGCTGGTTAGGCCACAGTTGGAGTACTGTGTACAGTTCTGGTCACATTATAGGAAGGATGTGATTGCACTGGAAAGGGTGCAGAGGAGATTCACCAGGATATTGCCTGGGCTGGAGCATTTCAGCTATCGAGAGAAACTGGATAGGTTGGGGTTGCTTTCCTTGGAGCAGAGAAGTCTGAAGGGGACCTGATTGAGGTATACAAGATTATGAGGGGCAGATAGGATAGATAGGAAGCAACTTTTTCCCCTAGCGGAGGAGTCAATGACCAGGAGGCACAGATTTAAGGTAAGGAGCAGGAGGTTTAGAGGGGAGTTGAGGAAAAAATGTTTCACTCAGAGGGTGGTTGGAATCTGGAACATGCTGCCTGATGAGGTGGTAGAGGCAGGAACCCTCACAACATTTAAGTAGTAATTGGATGAGCGCCTGAAACGCCATAGCATACAAGGCTACAGGCCAAGTGCGGGAAAATGGGATTAGATTGGATGGACGTTTGATGGTCAGCGCAGACGCATTGGGCCGAAGGGCCTGTTGTTGTGCTGTATTACTCTAATAAATCAAACACTGTTCCAAATTTATTTTGAAATATATTTATATTTTTTTTAAATGTTTCCTACAGGTATGGCACCAGGAACTAATTTCTACTGATTATCTTGGTCTACAGAAGCTACAAAAACATCAGAGCTTATTTCACATCCTGGCTCTCCCCACCTGGTACAAAGCGACAACTACTATAAATAGTAGCTGTACTGGATAGTCCAGTAATATGATAACTATCGCCACTTGAGAAGGAACCATAACTTAGAAAGTATTTATTTTGTCGCGTTCATTTGTGGAGATATTTAGCACATCATATCTGACCCCAACACATTCACTATTCAACACACGAATCATGCATACACTTGTTTAGCTGCAATTAACTACATGAAAAGAGTTTCAAACATGTTTTTAATTGGCTGGAATGATATGCAATGAATATATTCAGCATTAGTCCATATCTGTAAACACTGTTGAGAAATCTGGCAAGCTGAAACAGAAGAATTATTCACATTACTGAACTTAATTAATTCTCTCCATTCCTCAAGACTCTTGTTGATGTCAGTCAGTAGTGCTGTGATAGATTTCGCATCAGCCTTTTAGACTGCAACAGTCCTAAACTAAATATATGGGCACCATGTATATAAGGGCTATTCATTAGTTTTAAAGACCTGTGGCCTGTTAAGCAAGCCAAAGGCAATGCAATCCATTAATCATACATTATGACAACTTTGGCATTGACATAATAAAAATACAACTATATATGAATTTAATAAATGACAGTAAATTCAAGCTCTGCGAAGATAGTAAAGTCATCCAATAAAGAAAGCAGTCAGAAAACAAGCCCTGCATCCAAGGTATCGCAGTGATCTAACATAAGAAAGTTGAGCTTTTGGATGCTTTAAACAAAGCCTTTTGTTCATCTAACTTCATTTATAAAGGAAGTTTCTTTTTTACCATTTACAAAGGAGAATGCCTCTGCTCTTTCAATTCATAAATGCACTTCTAACTGTGGAAGAGAGATGTACAGACCAGAAAGGGTCTGTGTTAATTTGATTGGTGTCTGCTGGGACAGGACAGTTGGACAGGGGTATGGGGTAGCCCCCTCCCCCCGATCTGGGGACGTCATTCATCATTGCCATGAATGACGACCACTACACAGCATGGACATGATGCAAGCACAAGATTGGGCTCAATCGATAATCAAGAGATCTGCCAACACTCACTTTCCATGCTCAAACACCATGATGTTAGACATGGTAGTGGAAAGTTGTCAGTTTTATAGCATGGCATGCGTCACCAAATTCAGGGGGGGGGGGGGGGGGGGGAGGCAGGGAGAAAATAAGGGAGGGAAATTTTTTTTTAAGTTTCAAAACAGTTTAAAAAATAAAATACTGCAGATGCTGGAAATCGGTAATAGAAAATACTGTACTTGCTTCAAAACTGTAAGTAGCATGGAGTCCAGCTTGATGGAATACTGCTTTAACTTGGGCAATTTGGTAAGTGAGGGAATTCAGCACATTGAGGGAAGAGGTGCTGTTCTGGTCTTTTTCAAAACAAGGAGCAGTACAAGTGAGGGAGCGGGAGGAAGTGAGACCTGGTGAGTAGCTAGAAAGTAAAAGAATGGCAGGAAACCTCAGCCCCGTGGAAGACACATCCTGTGCCATGTGGGGAAATCCTAAACATGTCTTCTGGCCTGGACGACCACATATGCAAGAAGTGTCGCCAGCTACAGCAGCTCAGTGATAGCATGTTTCTGGAGGTGGTCACCTGCAGCTTAACAATGTGTAGGCAGAGAGGGAATGGGTGACTGTCAGAAGCACAAGCAGCATCAGACAGGCAGGGAACCCATGAGTGCAGCTTGCTCTCCAACCAGTATTCAATTCTGAATACTGGTGGGAGTGATGGTTCCTCTAGGGAGTGCAGGCGAAGCCATGCCCACAGCACCATGGGTGGCTCAGCTGCACAGTGCGGAGGGGCGGGGTGCATGGGGAGAAGAGTGCAAGAGCAATAGTGACACAGGATTCAATAGTGTGGGGAACAGACAGGCGCTTCTGCAGCTGTAGACCTTACTCCAGGATGGTAAGTTGTTTCCATGGTGCCAGGGTCAAGGATATCAATGAGTGGCTACAGGACTTTCTGAAGGGGGAGGGCAAACAGAGAGAGGTCAAGGTCCATGTTGGCACCAATGATATAGACAGAAAGAGGGATGAGATTCTGAAGGCAGAGTTTGAGGAGATAGGAGAGAGATGGAAAAGCAGGACCTCAAAATTACTATCTCCACATTACTCCCAGTGCCACGTGCCAGTGTTTACAGAAATAGGAAGATACAGCTGATGAATACGTGGCTGGAGAGATAGTGCAGGAGGGAGAGCTTTAGATTCTTGAGGCTTTGGGACCACTCCTGTGGTAGGTGGGGCCTGTACAAGCGGAGTTTTGCTCATACTGTTGGGGAAGGTTTACTCTAGCTTGGCAGGGGGATGGAAGCCTGAGAGTAGATTCTGAAGGAAAATACAAGAAGTTGGAAATGAAAGGCAGAAAATTAGTAAGCATGTTTGGAAGGCAAAGGAAACAAAGGCTAGAAAATAGAAACAAGGGAGTTTGGCAGCACTAAGTGATATATACTTCAATGCAAGAAGTCTGGGGAATAAGGCAGATGAGCTGAGAGCACAGATTAACACATTTATTTTATTTTATTTAGAGATACAGCACTGAAACAGGCCCTTCGGCCCACCGAGTCTGTGCCAACCAACAACCACCCATCTATACTAACCCCACAGTAATCCCATATGCCCTACCACCTACCTACACTAGGGGCAATTTATAACAGCCAATTTACCCATCACCTACAAGTCTTTGGGGCCACTGAGTCTGCACCAGCCCTTTCGATGAGCATTCGATTCGTCCCACTTGCCTATATTTTCCACACATTCCTGTAATGTTTTCTCATTCAAGCATTTATCCAAATTCCTTTTGGAAGGCTACTACTGAATCGAGAGTCATTTATGCAAAATGTATTGCCTCACACTAATTAAATTCCATCTGCCACTTGCCTGCCCTTTCTGCTAGCCTATCCATATCCTGCTGCAGGGAGTTTGCATTATCCTCATTGTTCGCCACTCCTCCAAGTTTGGCATCAAGGGGAAATTTTGAAATTCTACTCTTATTCCAAGATCCAAGTCATTTATACATAGCAAAAAAGCAGTGGTCCCAGCACTGACCCTTGAGGAAGACAACTGTCTACCATCCTACAATTTGAAAAACAACCATTTACCATGACTCACTGTTTTCTGTCCATAAGCTAAATATTTTTATCCAACTGGATACTGACCCTCCTATTCCACGAGTCTCAATTTTGTTAACCTGCCTTTTATGTGGTACTTAATGAAACACTCTGCTAAAATCCATACAGACCTTCATCAACCTTCTCTGTTACTTCACCAAAAAATTCAATTAGATTTGTCAAGCATGATCTTTCTTGTACAAATCTGTGCTGGCTCTCCTTAATTAACTGAAACCTCTCCAAGTGTCTGTTGATTTTTTTTTCCTGATGTTTCTAAAACCTTACCCACCACTCATGTTAAATTAACTAGCCTGTAGTTGCTAGGACTGTCCTTACAGCCTTTCTTGAATAAGGGTGTCACATTTGCCACTCTCCAATCCTCTGGCACCTCCCCATATTCAGAACATTGCAAGATTAAGGTAAGCCCTTCTGCTATTTCCTCCCCCACTTCCTTCAGCAACCTGGGATGCAAGCCATCCAGACCAGGTCACTTAAATACCCTAAGCATGACCAGCCTTTCACATGGAAATATGATTTCTTGCTATTACTGAGACATGGCTGAAAGGGCAGGAATGGCAGCTCAACATTCCTGGTTACAGCGTTTTCAAACAAGATAGAGATGATAAAAAACAGAGGGGGTCACAGTATTGATTAAAGAAATAATTATAGCTGTGAGGAGGGATGCTATGGTAGAAGGATCATCAAATAAGGCCATATGGGTTGAACTGAAGAACAAAAAAGGGGCCATCACACTATTGGGAGTGTACTATAGCCCCCCCAAACAGTCAGAGGGAGATAGAAGAGCAAATATAAAGGAAAATCTCTGAGAAGGGCAGTAATAGTGGGGAATTTCAACATCTCTAATATTAACTGTGATAGAATTACCGTGAAAGGCAGAGGGAGCAGAATTCTTAAAAATGTATTCAGGAATACTTTTTTTTTTAGTTAGTACGAAGCAAGCCCAACAAGAGAGGGGCAGTTCTGGACTTAGTTTTAGGCAATGCAGTTGGGGAGGTGGAAGGGGTATCTGTCCTGAAGCACTTTGGTGGGAGTTATGATGATTCAGTTAGATTTAGGGTAGTTGTAGAAAAGGGCAAAGATAGACCATGAATAATTGGGGAAAAGCTAATTTTACTAAGCAGAGATGTGATTTAGCTAAAGTGGATAGGAAACAGCTACCTACTTGAAGGTAAATCAGTGCCAGATCAGTGGGAAGAAATAGTGAGGATTCAGAGCAAGTACGTTCCCTTAAAGAAATCCAGAGACCCCGGGATGTCAAGGGGCTTAAAGGAGAAGATAAAGGAAAAAGGGAAGCTACTGAGGGCTCAATACTGCAGAAAATCTAGAGGAGTATAAAATGTGTCGGGGTAAAATTAAAAAGGAAATTAGGAAAGCAAAGAGAAGACATAAAAAAAATATTGGGAAGTAAAATCAAGGAAAATGCAAAGTTTTTCTTTTAAGCAATAAATAAAGAGCAACAGGATAACTAAAGAAAGTGTAGGGCCTATTAGGTACATATGGGTAACCTGGGTGGGGAAGTTGAGGATGCAGGCATGGTTCTTCATGAATACTTCGCATCTGGTTTCACAAAAGAGTAGCATGATACAGACATCGCAATCAGGGAGGAGTGTGAAATATTCGATGAAATTGAGAGAGAGTAAGTATTAAGGGGTTTAACATCTTTGAAAGCAGACAAATCCCCAGGGAAACAAGAGAATAGCGGAGGCACTGACCATCATTTTCCAATCCTCTCTGGCTATAGGCGTGGTGCCAGAGGACTGAGGAAAGCAAATGTTGCACCATTGCTTAAAAAAGCAGAAAGGGATAGACCGAGTAATTACAGGCCAGTCAGCCTAACCTCAGTGGTCGGAAAATTATTGGAAAAAATTCTGGAGTTAGGATAAATCATTTAGAAAGACACAGATTAATCAAAAACAGTCAGCACAAATTTTTTTAAGGGAAGGTCATATCTGGCTGACGTGATTTAATTTTTTTTGAGGAGGTAGCAAGGAGGCTCAATGAGGATAGTACACTTGATGTACACTTGAATTTAGCAAGTCTTGTGGTAAGGTCCCACATAGCAGATTGGTCACAAATGTAAAAGCTCAGGGGAATCTAAGGCAAAGTGGCAAGTTGGACCAAAATTGGTCAGAGGAGGAAGCAAAGGGAAATGGGCAACAGGTGCTTGGTGACTGGAAGGCTGTTTCCAGCGGGGTTCCACAGGGTCCCTTGCTTTTAGTGGTATACATCAATAATTTGGACTTGAATGCGGCGAATACGAAGTTTGCAGACGATACTAAAATTGGCCGTGTGGTTGATAAAGAAGAAGAAAACAGTACACACTAACGGTAGGATTCTGAGAAGTGTAGAGAAACAAAAGGACCTTGGAGTGCATGTCCACAGATCCCTGAAGGTGGCTGGACAGGTAGATCAGGTGATCAAGGCATCATACGGGATACTTGCCTTTATAAGCAAGGGATGGAGATCATGCTGGAACTGTATACAATATTAATTAGGCCACAACTGGAATACTGCTTGCCGTTCTGGTCACTGTACTATAGAAAAGATGTAATTGCACTTAGACAGGATACAGAGGGCATTCAGATTTAGATACACAGCACTGAAACAGGCCCTTCGGCCCGAGTCTGTGCTGACCATTAACCACCCATTTATACTAATCCTGCACTAATCCCATATTCCTACCACATCCTCACCTGTCCCTATATTCCCCTACCACCTACCTATACTAGTGGCAATTTATAATGGCCAATTCACCTATCAACCTGCAAGTCTTTTGGCTGTGGGAGGAAACCAGAGCACCCGGAGGAAACCCACGCAGACACAGGGAGAACTTGCAAACTCCACACAGGCAGTACCCAGATTTGAACCCGGGTCGCTGGAGCTGTGAGGCTGCGGTGCTAACCACTGCGCCGCCCCTACCAGGATTTACCAGGATGTTGCCTGGACTGGAGAATTTTAGTTATGAGGAAAGATTGGATGGGCTAGAGTTATTTTCTTTGAAACAAAGGAGGCTAATTGAAGTGTATAAAATTGAGGAGTCTAGATAGAGTGGAAAGGAAGGCCCTATTCCCATTGGTTGATGGGTCCATAACCAGGGGGCATGGATTTAGGGCAAGAGGTTTAGAGGGGATTTGAGGGGGTAGGGATTGTGAACTCACTGCCTGAAAGGGTGATAGAGGCAAAAACCCTCATAACATGTAAAAAGTACTTGGATATGCACTTAAAGTGCTGTAACCTACAACAGTACGAAACAAGAGCTGGAAGTGGGATTAGGCTAGATGGCTTTGTCGGCCGGCACAGACAAAATGGGCTGAATGGCCTCCTTCCTTGCTGTAAATTTCTATTATTGTGCACTCAAACATCTTCCAGTTTTTGATGAAAGGTCATTAACCTGAAACATTAACTCTGTTTCTCACTCCACAAATGCTGCCCGTCCTGCTGAGCGTTTCCAGCATTTTTTTTTAATTAAAGAAGTTTTAAAGCCATTTATATTTCAAATAAACAACACCACAAATAGGTCAGCGATCTCATTGCTGTTTGCGGGACCATGTTGTGCACAAACTGGCACTTTTGCTTTCAGAGGAACTGCGATTACACTTCAAAAACAACTCATTGTTTGTGAAGCACTTTGGTACACTTTTAGGATGTGAAAGGCATGATATAAATGCAAGTCTTTCTTTAGCTTGTCCACTGCAACATATCCTTTACTTTAGAAAAATTGCATTCAGCAAGGTGAAGAATATCAGAGATGGTCAACAGAAATCCTTCCTTAGCCAATGTAAGAAATAGATTTATTTCAGAAAATAATATTTTGGGATACAGTGTATTTGAGTCATGACATATGGTAAGCATACCATGCTTGGGAGAAACAAATAACTTTGGACCTATGGTTCCCAAAAATTTCCATCACTGAGAGTTTTCCTTGCACCGTGCCTGGGTCTGTTGTCGACTAGCAGACTAATCGATTGCCATGATTAGACAACAACTCCATTGTTGTTGTATCATGTGACTAACAGCATGGTAGAAGGTGAACTAGATGGGCCGTGATATTTTTCTTCTAGCAATTCCTAAGGTAGTATCAAGCAATCCCAGGGTAGGCACAGTGTAAAAAAAATCTACCTTAACCTTGTCTCAATGTGACAAGACTCTCAGAATAGCATTCTCATTCTATCAATGCTTATATTCTGTTCCCAGTTCACCATTTTTAGGCCTGAGAGTGACTACCAATTTCTGTTAAATTGTAAGTAGTGTGTGCTGTGGGCCCCCAACACACAAGGAATTGGGTTTTTACAGACTGTTCAAAATCAGTTCATGTAGGCCTTTACAGTCTTGTTAGTCTGGGGTACACTGGAACCCAATTCAGGAATCAAAGGACACCATTCTAAACAACTGATCCTGGGCTGCAATCTCATATCCCCAGGCATCCAGTTCAGGTTATATTGGGACCAGTTTGCCCATCTAACCTCTGAGCTGCTGTTCGTACGTAGTCTGTGGGAAACAGGGAGAAATTTTACTTAGGGAAAAGAGGGAAAAATCTTTAGAAAGGCTGGTGAATTTACTTACTCAACTCCTGAACAGATTTAAGATTGCACAGAGTCACTTCCCTTCCCTGGGGACAACAACTTGACCTGATGGGAAGCTGAAGGGCCACCCAAGCCAGACAGGTTGAATGGTAGGAGCCAGAGTAAAGGCAGCCCACCTGTTCTGGTAAGAATGTAGAATGAACAAACTTGCACTTACTTAGAGCTTTTCACAACCTCAAGATGTCCCAAAGTGTTTTGTAGTTAACAAAATACTTTCTGAAGTATAGTCACTGTTATATAAATGTGCACAGCAATGTCCCACAGACAACAATTTGATAATGACCAGATAATCTATTGAGTGATGTTGGTCAAGAAATAAATATTGGCCAGAACAACAGGGAGAACTCTCCTGCTTTTCTTCAAAATAGCGCCATGAGATCTTTTACGTCCACCTGAGAGCAGACAGGGCCTCAGTTTAATGTCTCATCCAAAAGATGGCACCTCCAACAGTACAGCACTCTCTCAATTCTGCACTGAAGCGACAGTCTAGACTCTGTGCTCAAGTTATTGAAGCGGGGCTTGAACCCACGAACGTAGGGAATTGAGTGTCAGGCTAATGACCTGCCCACGTAAAAATGTCTTTTGCTGCTGAAACAATCCAAGACAAGTCAAATCTGTTACAGAATTGTAAATATAAACATCAACTGTAGAAAACCTGCTGGATGAGAGACAAGATACTGTCTTGTCATCAAATATCTTTCTCAAGGCAGACATCAGTGGAAGAAAGGAGTCGCTTCATGTACCACTAGACATAGTACACTACAACTAATAACTTCAGCTGAGAGATAGTTTACAAGCTAGTGGGGATCAAGAACCTAAGAAAACAAAATGAAAGCCATCTTTTCAGGTCATCAAACCTCTCGTGAACTCAACCCTCATAATATCTTCAGTAAAGTTTTAACATTCTACCTCTCTCTTTAAAGGTACATCAAGCAAAACTCCACACTAGCTATGTAGCCTTATGGCCCACCTGATACACCTAAACCAGGTGTATTCCTTGGCATTAAATCTCCATGGGGGTATGAGCAATTCAGGGAACATGCTCAAAAAAAGCTTTCAAACACCTATCTGTACTTATCCTTATTGGAAACCCTCAACCCCATTCCAAAACAAATATTTATCCAGCTCCTATTTTGAAGATATTACCCAGAACCACATTAACTGCTTTATGTGGAAGTTTATTTCACACATTCACCATTCTATTGGGGGGGAGGCGCGAGGGGGAAAGGAGGTGAATACCATGGCTCCTAATCCAGTGTTGATAGAGATGTTGTAGTCTGACATTCACACCCTCTAATTCTGCATTCAGTCTATTTTAAATGACCTATTTGCATCTACATTATGTAATCCTGAGTGTTTTAAAAAATATGCATCATGCCTCAATTTTCAGTTCTGAATCTCTTTCCATAGCTTCGATCCCCAAATCCTAGAATTCCTATCCTCCTTCACCGAACCTCCTTCTACACATCAATTGCACTTTTGAAAATAAACTGCAATTAATATTTCAAGGTGGCCGTATCAATGATGTATAAAGGTTAGAATAAAAGGTTTCAGCTCACAATCAAATGCCCTTGAGCAGCAACTCAGCATATGGTGATAACGTAATACTATCAGTGAATGATTAATATTCACCAAATCTTTTTCCTCACCCACTTTTACTGACCAGCATACCTTTACTCTGTGCACTTCACATCTCATGCACTTACAGTAAAAATCAAACTGCCATTCTTTAACCGCTCTACCTGTTAAAAAGCTTCTCTTCGTGCACCCAAATTTTAACTGCATGAGCAAGGGAGGAAACCAATGGGATACTAAGGAAGGGTTTTACCTCTCATAAATGAGATCTTCCTTCGTCACTGGAATCAACAGATTTGATAAGTGGCAAGTAACATTTGCGCCACATAAGTGCCAGGCAATGATCATCTCCCCATGACGCTCAATGGCATTACAATCGCTGAATCCCCCACTATCAACATCCTAGGGGCTATTATTGACCAGAAACTGAACTGGAGTGGCCATATAAATACAGTGGCTACTAGAGCAGGTCAGAGGCTAGGAGTCCTGCGGCGAGTAACTCACCTCCTGATTCCCCAAAGCCTGTCGAGCATCTACAAGTCAGGAGTGTGATGGAATACTCTCTACTTGCCTGGATGGGTGCAGCTCCAACAACACTCAAGAAGCTCGGCACCATCCGCCAAGCACCCGCTTGATTGGCCCCCATCCACAACATTCACTCCCTCCACCACTGACGCACACTGGCATCAGTGTGTACCTTCTACAAGATGCACTGCAGCAACAGACCAAGGCTCCATAGACAGTACCTTCCAAACCCGCAACCTCTACCAACTAGAAGGACAAGGGCAGCAAATGCCTGGGAATACCATCATCTGCAAGTTCCTCTCCAAGTCACACACCATCCTGACTTGGAACTACATCGCCGTTCCTTCACTGTCGCTGGGTCAAAATCCTGGAACTCCCTTCCTAACAGCACTGTGAGTGTACCTGCCTCACATGGACTGCAGCAGTTCACGAAGTCAGCTCGCCACCACCTTCTCATGGGCAATTACGGATGGGCAATAAATGCTGGCCTAGCCAGCGATGCCCACATCCCATGAAAGAATAAAAAAAATTCCATCATACATTGCATCACTGTGTATCTCCACATTAACAAAATACTACAAGGGCAATCCTCCCAATTTGTAGATTGCCCGATACTATTCCCATTTCCAACTCCCTCCCAGTTACATGCATTACTGAAATCTTTGAACCAAATGGTGGGAGCTGTCACTCTGGTAGCACACTCACCTGAGTCAGAAGATTGTGTTTCCAGTCACACTGCAAAGCAAAAAACCCAGGCTAACATTCCACTGCAACTAATGGTGCCATCTTTCAGGTGATATAGATTAGATTAGATTAGAGATACAGCACTGAAACAGGCCCTTCGGCCCACCGAGTCTATGCCGAACATCAACCACCCATTTATACTAATCCTACACTAATCCCATATTCCTACCAAACATCCCCACCTGTCCCTATATTTCCCTACCAACTGCCTATACTAGTGACAATTTATAATGGCCAATTTACCTATCAACCTGCAAGTCTTTTGGCTTGTGGGAGGAAACCGGAGCACCCGGAGAAAACCCACGCAGACACAGGGAGAACTTGCAAACTCCACACAGGCAGTACCCGGAATCGAACCCGGGTCCCTGGAACTGTGAGGCTGCGGTGCTAACCACTGCGCCACTGTGCCGCCCCACATTAAACTGAAACTCTGTCTGCCCTCTCAGGTGGATGCAAAAGATTCCATGGCACTATATTGAAGAGCAGCAGGGGAGAGCTCCATGATGGCCTGGCCAATATTCATCCCTCAACTAACAACACTAAAGCAGTTTATCTGGTTATCACGTTACTATTTGTGGGACCTTCCTGTGTGCAAAATGGCTGCCACGTTTCCTGTGTTACAACGATTACACTCAACTAAAGTATTTCATTGGCGATAAGGCGTTTTGGGATGCCAAGTGATCATGAATGGTGCTATATAAATTCAAAATACTTTCTTTTTCATCTCCTAAACTGTTACGTGTCAGGCAATGATAGCTACACTCTACCCCTTCAAGTCTGACTGCTGTTTGCAAAGTGCATCAAAATGAAAAAAAAAATCACCCAATAATTCAGCGAGAGTCTGGGTAAGTTCCTCTTATACATTTTGAAATAACTTTTCTGCGACTACTCATTTTCTGCTACAGTATGTACAGGATTTGGACACACCACTGAAGAATGGAACAGGTCTTTACAGTACAGACAGGAAAGTTACAACACAGTATTGTCAACAACAGTAAACTTAGATCTACTTAAACACAGACTTTTCTGACACTGACATATAACCTTTACAAAAATATGTATACTAGTAGCATGGGCACTTATCTACAAAGCTCACTTCCTGAAGTTGCGATATTTGGTCATACATTTCCCATTAATTCCACTTTGTTTCGTGTCACAATATGCAACCTGCATTTATTTTGCTCCCTAACATAGAAAATCACCCCAAAGAACTTCATAGAAGGGAAAAAAAGGATGGCGAGACAAAGGAGGTATGAAGAGGGGTGACCAAAGGTTTGGTGAAAGTGGTTTTTAAGCAAGGTCTTAAAGAAGGAATGGGAGATGGAGAGGTTTAGGGGAAAAGTGAAATGGGGGTGAACTGGATTCAGAGAAAGAGGAACTCGGGGTGGGGAGAAGGGATGAGCAGACGTCTTACCATTGGACAAGGTTAGAGGTAGTGTGGGATGAGGCCATGAGGAGATTTAAACACAAGTACAAAAATTTTATATTTGAGGTTTTGGATGTCCAGGAAGTGAAGTTTGTAGATAAGTGCTCATGCTACTAGTATATATATATATTTGTAAAGGTTATGTCAGTGTCAGAAAAGTCTATATTTAAGTAGATCAAAGTTTACTGTTGTTGACAATACTTGTAACTTTCCTGTCTGTAGGTCAATAAGGACAGAGACATTGGACAAGACAAATCTAAGTTTATGCAGGGTGGAGGATGGGAAGTTGGCCAGGAGAGCAGAATAGTTGAATCTGGAAGCGACAAAGACATTGATGAGGGTTTTATTGGAATATGGGTGAAGCAGCTAATTTTACAATGGTGGAAGTAGGCTTTCTTTGTTATCAGAAGTTTAGCTTTGGGGTTGAAGTTGCACAGTCTGGTTCAGGCAAACACAGTGGCTGCAGAGGGAGATGAGAAAGCTGCAGAGTTCCAGAACCTGGCCTCAATCTTCCCAGTGCTTAGCCAGAAGAGATTCCGACTCATCCAATATAGATCAGATAGGTAGACCATCAAAAGAAAGCCTGGAACAGGCCAACAGAGATGGTGGAGAGTTCCGAAGAAGGGTCACTGACCCGAAACGTTAACTCTGCTTCTCTTTCCACAGATGCTGCCAGACCTGCTGAGTGAATCCAGCATTTCTTGTTTTTGTTTCAGATTTCCAGCATCTGCAGTATTTTGCTTTTATTATGAGATGGTGGAGAGGTACAGCTACATGAGGAAGCTGACTTCACGTCTGATATCATCACCAGTGGGGAGCACAGAGATGAAGAAGGGGTTAAGGATGCATCATTTTGGGGGGGGAAGGTTGCAAGAGGAGACAGTGTGTAGGTGAGAAGAAAAACACCTCTTGATTAGCTAACAATGAAACCAAGCAAGGGCAGTTGCTCACCCCCACTCCATACTGGACAACAGAGGAAAGACATTGGGGGGAATGGGCAGGGGGGGGTATGGGGGTGCACAGTGTGGTCAGCTATGTTCAAGAAATTTTCAGTGTTTTGGGAGGGGCTGAAATCTGACAGGAAGAATCCCAACAGGAAGGGCTGGTGAGATAAAATATCAGGGAGGCAACAACATGTTCAATTACTTCAGGTGGGTGGGGACAGGGTGGACATGGGGGTAGTAGCTTGCAAGGTCAGAGAAATCTAAGGTGGTATTTGAAGTGTGGGATGATGACAGTGCATTTGAAAGGGAGGGGAACAGTTCCAGAGGAGAGGGAACCACTTACAAAGGCAGCTAGCATGGGGGACAGTTAGAAAGTGGAAGGTCCAGAGAAATGGTTGGTAGTGGAGAAAAGCCCTGTGGGTGGGGGCATTGCTATTCAGAATGATCTTACATGGGTGAGCAGTTCTAGCAGAAAGTGAGACCCAGTAGAGCTGGCTGTGATCCGACCAGATCGCGTAATCGATGGCGATGGTAAATGTAATACAGGTTCCAGCCACTAGGTGGCTCTGTGCAGCAAATTCTGAAATCTCTCAACCTATATAATATATATATAAAAAACTGACTTATCAACTGACCATTGCCTCTGACATTGCCAAATTACCAATGATTCTTTAATGGGGTTTCATGGTTATAAACTGGACATCTATCTGATTACAAAGAAAAGAAAGACTTGCATTTATATAGCGGTTTTTAACGACCGCCGGATGTCTCAAAGCAGTTTACAGCCAATAAGATGAAGTGTAATCACTGTGGTAATGTAGGGATCGTGGCAGCCAATTTGCGTACAGCAAACTCCCACTAAAAGCAATGTGATAATAACCAGATAATCTATTTTTGTGATGTTGATTGAGGGATAAATAAATACTGGCCAGGACACTGGGGATAACTCCCCTGCTCTTCTTTGAAATAGTGCCAGGGGATCTTTTACATCCACCCGATCAGGCAGATGGGGCCTTGGTTTAATAGCTCATCCGAAAAACGGCACCTCCAAATTTGCTGCGCTACCTCCCTCAGTAATGTAATGCAGTGTCAGCCTTGATTTTTTTGAGGTCAGAGTGCTACCAATTGAGCCACGGCTGACAGTATTTAACGGCTCAAATTCAAAGATATCCTCTATAAATCTCTATTTGAAACTTTATAATCCAATAAAAATTAAATACTTTGATACAAGTATTCTGAAAAATATGTATTTTGTTACAACACTTGAAACCGACTTGCATTTTTTTAAAGTAAACACCTAGATAAACAGTGGGCACTTTTAACTTGCACTGATGACTGCAAAGATAAAGCGTCAAATTTAAAAGAGCACAATATGAATGGTTTTTAATCCCTTGACTGGAACAGACATCAGTAACTGAATACAATTACTATATGTGGGCCACACAGCATCACCTGGCAGTATAATGATATTACCTCAGACAAAAATCAACAATTCACTGCGTACTTCATGCAAAATTAACTCAAAAATATATCAGAAAGACTTCTGACTATTGTTAATATTAGTTGTTTCATTTTTTTTTAAAATCCTGATGGGAAATCTAAGAGTGCTCACTGAAGCCAATGTGAGAGCTCTCCATTACTGCACTAAATGTTGAAGAAAATGTAGGCCAGCAGATCAGCATTAAAAACTAAAGATCTCTCAGGAAATATACTAAATATTTACATACCTGTATACAGTTAACATATAATTTATTGAATGTTTAATATGAAACAAAATGAATGCTTCAACTACCCTCAAAGTATTGCATTAAATATTTTAATTTTGAACTGTACTACAAATTGGGGAAATGTCCCAATGGGTCATGCATATTCTATTTATAACTTTTAAGCTGCAATATTACTGTAGTTTCACCCTCAAAAGTCAGTTGAAGCTGTTTGTGGCATCATGGAGCCAATGACTGTGAAAGTGTTATTTGCACAGGCAATTTTTATGCACGCAAGACTATAAGCAGCACGACAAATCAGTAACAGTGGTTATAAAAGTCTTTCATTTTTGTAAAAGACCATTAAAAACCACAACTGTGGGTCTTCTGCACTCCTGGAAGCATTCATATCCTGCACCATCACTTGTGCAATTTCATATTTATATTCTGAACCTTAGTATTCAGAGGATACTTGCACAGCAAGATCCTAATTCTCGTAAAACCATTAAATAGGATAAAATAGGCAGGATTGAGTGCTTTTTTGGGGGAGGGAGAGGTTAAATGTGTATAGGTATGACAGCAATGGCACAGGAAACACTGACTCGTGGTCCCACTTCTGGTTAACAGTAGTGGTCCCGCGCCCATTTTCTTTAAACAGCATTTTTTTTTAAATGCGTTGTTGTAATAAAGAACAAAATTGCTTTTCTGGCTGCCTTTTTGACTTAAAATCTCTTTCAAGCCAAAAATTGGGAAAAGGTTGGGGGGGGGGGGGGGAAGGGGGGAAAATTGGCTGTGGTTTAATAAGATTTTTGGCGGGGTTTTTCTGTAAGGCGAGGAGGAAAGTGGAGAAAGAAAAGGAGGGGGGGGAATCCTTTTTAATGTAAACATTGCTGGAGACTGCTGCATGAGCAGAGAGAGCCCTTCTCCCTCCCTCTCCTTCTCTCTCCAGTCTGGGAAGCCTGTTCAGCAGCAGCCAGCCGCCATTGTTCAGATCCAGGAGAAAGCTGCTTCTTCACTCACCCCCGCCCCTACCCCACCTCTCCGCGGCTACTTCTTCCCCCTCGTTCCTCTCTCTCGATTTATCTCGCTCTCTGTCTCTTACCGGTTTTATTTCCCTCAAGTCCCGGCTCTCTCTGCTGCCACTGGACACTCACACCGAGACGTAAACACCGCGTCAGTCCCTTACACCTCCACCGCGTCACTCACTCTCTCTGACTGACTGAGTCGCTCTCGGCGGCGGCTCCGGCGCAATGGTGGGGGGAGGTGGCTCTGCGCAAGCGCGCGGCCGCCAACCGTCTCCAGTGGACCCCACCTGCGCATGCGCCCAGGCAACGGGCCGGCGGGCTATTGAGAGCTACGCAGGCGCATTACGCACCCAACCGCCGCCGGGGCAGACGCATGCGCCACGCCTCCACCCTCCGAGCCGCCCTTGTGGGCGCATGAACTGTCGGCGCGATTTAGATAGCATTGAATCGGTCCCAACCTGCTATTTGTTTTCCCCCAGACCAGACCTAACCCCCAAAGAGATTATGTCATATAAGAAAGATTCATCTGTAGACACTCTCCATGGGGAAGCGGCATACATTCTAGCGACAGAGAAGACCACGACCATAACAATTACAGCTCAGAACATGCTCCAAGTCGCAAAGGAAGCACCCGGCCACTGCGCACGCGCAACTCGACCCACTCCCGTTGTCTGACCAATGTGCGCAAGCGCGAACCTTCATTTTGTGATTGGACTGGAGAGACAACAATAATTTGCATTTTTATTACTTCGTCGCAGAGATCCACAAAACATTTGCGGTGCAATTAGTATCTCTCTTGCAACAGTACTTCTTTATATCCCCATTCCATGTCATTTTCATTCCTTACCATGCCATCCTCATACCCCATTTCATGGCTCCCATGTATTCCCCTTCCCCATGCTGCCTGGTCCATGCATTCCCCCACGCCCCCATGCCTTCCTCCCCCCCATCACCCCCAATCCTTCCTCCCTCCCCCCCCACCACCATCCCCAATCCTTCCCCCACCATCCCCAATCCTTCCTCCCTACCCCCCTCCCCAATCCTTCCAGCCAGTGTAACTTTGTTGTTGCGCTCCCCTTACATTCTGCTATTCATTTTCTCCACCAACCCTCAGCATCGCCACCTACCATTGGCAGCTGCTTATACGTAATGTGAAGATCGGATGGGTCTGCCCGTTCCAGGATTGACTTCCTGTTTGTGTCCCGTGCTGTCACGGTCGGATCCACCGACGTCAAGCCGGTGTTCTTCTCCGACCACTGCCTCTTACTGGCCGACTGTCACTTACAGGACGACCAGCGGGTTGGCAGAGGGACGTGGAAGCTCAATGCGACACTGCTGACCCCAGAGAACGTTGAGGAACTCAAAAGGGATTACAAAGGTTGGAGGACCGTGAAACCCCTCTTTGAGTCTCCAGTTCACTGGTGGGAAGCGATTAAGGAGAACATCAAGAGGTTCTTCATCCACAAAGGTGTTCAGAAGGCGAGAGAGAGACAGAGGGAACTGTCCCGACTCCAGAAAATTATGCAAAATCTACTCCGGTTACAGTCAATGGGGGTCGAGGTCAAGGAGGACCTCCAAGAGGTGAAGAGCCAGCAGGCCTCGCTCTTTGCCAAGGAGGCCTCCAAGATCATCTTCCGGTCCAGAGTCCGCTCCATCGAGCAGGATGAGACGTGCTCGCGTTACCTCTTCCAAAAGGTACACAGAGAGAGCTCTGTTATCAGCAGCCTGAAGGAAGAAGATGGCTCGGTAACGTCTTCGCAGTCCGACATACTAAGGATCAGCAAATCCTTTTATGCTGGGCTGTATGATGCGAAGCCCACAGACAGCAGAGCCTCCCAGTCCTTCCTGTCATCTATCACAGAGGTCTTAGATGACAGCAGGAGGGAGAGACTGGACAAGCCGCTAACTCTGGACGAGCTGACAAAGGCCGTCGAGTCTTTCGAGACGAGTAAAACTCCCGGGAGCGACGGCTTACCGATCGAGTTGTACTCGGCCCTGTGGGACTGGGTCGGCCCGGACCTGCTGGAAGTATACGAGAGTATGCTCCTGGCCGGCAGCATGTCAGAATCCATGAGAAAAGGCATCATCACCCTCATTTACAAGCAGAAGGGGGAGAGGGCAGAAATCAGAAATTGGCGGCCCATCTCACTGCTTAATGTTGATTACAAGATTCTGTCCAAAGTCATAGCCAGTCGAGTCAAGTCTGCTCTGGAGTTGGTGATTCACCCCGATCAGACCTGTACTGTACCCGGCAGGAAGATCTCTGATAGTCTCGCGCTACTCAGGGATACGATCGCCTACGTACGGGACAGGAGGGTGGCCACCTGCCTCATCAGCCTGGACCAGGAGAAGGCTTTTGACAGGATATCGCACACCTACATGATGGACGTGCTTTCCAAAATGGGGTTTGGGGAGGGAATCTGCAATTGGATCAAACTGCTCGACGCAAACATCAGTAGCGCAGTCTCAATCAATGGGTGGGAATTGGAAAGTTTCCCGATCCAATCTGGAGCCCGACCAATCTGGAGAGAGATGTCCTCTCTCCCCAGTCTTGTTTGTTTGCTTTATTGAACCCTTTGCTGAGTCTATTATGAAGGATGCGAGCATAAGAGGGGTGACAATCCCAGGCAGTGGAGGCACTCAGGTTAAAACCTCCCTGTACATGGATGACGTCGCCGTCTTCTGCTCGGATCCGCTGTCCGTGCGCAGACTGATGAGCATCTGCGACCAGTTCGAACTGGCCTCGGGAGCCAAAGTTAACCACAGCAAGAGTGAGGCCATGTTCTTTGGGAACTGGGCTGACCGATCCTTTGTCCCCTTCACCGTCACGTCAGACTACCTGAAGGTGCTGGGGATATGGTTCGGAAGGGCCAGGGCGTGCACCTAAACCTGGGAGGAGCGAGTAGCCAAGGTACAACAAAAGTTGAACACGTGGGGGCAGCGATCTCTCGCCATTGTGGGTAAGAACCTGGTCATCAGGTGCGAGGCGTTCACGTTGTTGCTGTACATGGCGCAGGTCTGGCCCATACCCCACTCCTGCGCTGTGGCAGTCACCCGAGCCATTTTCCGCTTCATCTGGGGATCTAAAATGGACCGGGTCCGGAGGGACACAATGTTCAAATCTCTGGGTAAGGGCAGGAAAAATGTACCCTCATCCTGATGACCACCTTCGTGTGCGGCTGCATCAAGCTGTGTGTAGACCTCCAGTACGCAAACTCTAAGTGTCACTACGTGCTGAGGTTCTATCTGCCCCCGGTGTTGCAAAGGATGGGCTTGGTCACATTGCCGCGAAACGCTCCATGCAGTTGGACCGTGCCGTACCACCTATCTTTCGTGGAACAGTTTCTGTGGGAAAACACCTTTGACCACCAATCCATCAGGCAGTCGTCTGCACGGACTGTCCTCAAGGCCCTATGGGAAAAGGAGACGGTGGATCCTGTCCGATGGTTCCCCGAGCAGACCGCCAAAGTCATTTGGCGGAATGCCTCATCACCAGAACCTTCAAACAAGCACCAAGATGTAGCTTGGCTGGTGGTGAGAAGAGCCCTCCCCGTCAGTTCCTTCCTGCACGCCCGAACTCTCGCCCCCCTCCGCACAATGCCCCCGCAGTGGCTGTGGTGGGGAAGAGACGGTTGCCCACCTCCTTCTGGAATGTGTTTTTGCAAAGCAGGTGTGGAAAGAGATGCAGTGGTTTTTGTCGAGGTTCATCCCAAGCAGCTCTGTAACACAGGAGTCTGTGCTCTACGGGCTGTTCCCAGGGATGCACACCGAGACAAACATCAACTGCTGCTGGAGGACTATCAATTCAGTGAAAGGCGCCCTTTGGTCTGCCCGAAACTTGCTGGTCTTCCAGTGCAAAGAGTTGTCCACGACCGAATGTTGCAGACTGGCACATTCCAAGGTCCAGGACTACGTGCTGAGGGACGCACTAAAGCTTGGGGTAGCCGCAGCAAAGGCTCAATGGGGAAAGACCACAGTGTAAGGTCCCCCCACCAAGCTGAACTGAGGGGCTGGATCCTTGGGAAACCCCTCGAACTGTATCAGGAAAATTATGTCTCCTGTAAAATGTAAAAATGTATCTGGCACGACAAATGTGAAATGGTAGGGTTGTGAGGCAACTCATGATTGTATTGAAGGAAACTGATCACCTTTGCACTGTTTGTATTTTTTGACTTGGTGCTGTTTGAAACTGCTTGTTAATGCATTTTTTACAGATTTTTATGAATAAAGTATATTTTGGAAATTTAAAAAAAGGGAGTAAATGTTTAAGGTGGTGTATGGGGTACCAGTCAGACTGCTTTGTCCTGGATAGTGTCGAGCTCCTTGAGTGTTGGAGCTGCACTCATCCAGACAAGTGGAGAGTATTCCATCACACTCCTCACTAGTTCCTTCTAGATGGTGGACAGGCTTTGAGGAGTCAGGAGGTGGGTTACTCGCTGCAGTATTCCCAGCCTCTGACCTGCTGTTGTGGCCACAGTATTTATATCACTGGTCCAGTTAAGTCTCTGGTCAATGGTAACCCCACCCTCCCGGATGTTGATGGTGGGGGATTCAGCGTTGGTAATACAGTTAACTGTCAAGGGGTAAAGATTCTCTCTTGTTTGAGATGGTCATTGCCTGGCGTGAATGTTACTTGCCACTTATCAGCTCAAGCCTGAATGTTGTCCAGGCCTTGCTACATGCAGGCACGGACTGCTTCAGTATTCAAGGAGTTGGGAATGGTATTGAACACTGTGCAATAATCAGCGGACATCCCCACTTCAGACCTAATGATGGAGGGAAGGTCATTGATGAAGCAGCTGAAGATGGTTGGGCCTAAGATACTACCCTGAGGAACTTCTGCAGCAATGTCTTAGAACTAAAATGATTGGCCTTAGTAGCCAGAACCATCTTCCTTTGTGCTAGGCATATCTCTAACCAGTGGAGAGCACCCCCCCAATTCTCATTGACTTCAATTTTACTAGGGGTCCTTGATGCTACATTCAGGTAAATGCTGCCTTGATGGCAAGGGCAGTTACTCTCATTTTATCTTTGGAATTCAACTCTTTCGTTCATATTTGGATCAAGGCTGTAATGCACCTGAAGTGGGGCTAAGAAGTCTAAAGTGGTTATTTGGGAGGAATAATTATTGTCATTTTAAACCAGTAAGGATAGGGTATGTGGTAGTGATACTTTAGTTAACATTTTTGGATGCCATTATGGCTTTCAAGTCCAATACTGGCTAAACTGTGACTCAGTGGGTAGCACTTTTGCCTCTGGGTCAGAAAGTTGTTGTTTCAAGTCCTATTTCAGGATTTAAACACAAAAATAAAGGCTGAAACTCCCAGTGCAGTACTGAGTGCTTGTTGTACTGTTGGAGGGGTAGTACTGAGGGAATGCTGCACTGTTAGAGGAACTGCTCTCAAATAAGATGTTAAAGCGAGTCCTTGTCTACCCTCTTGGGTGGATGTAAAAGATTGTATGGCACAATTCCAAAGAAGAGGACGGCACAGTGGCGCAGTGGTTAGCACCGCAGCCTCACAGCTCCAGGGACCTGGGTTCAATTCTGGGTACTGCCTGTGCGGAGTTTGCAAGTTCTCCCTGTGACCGCGTGGGTTTTCGCCAGGTGCTCTGGTTTCCTCCCACCGCCAAAGACTTGCAGGTGATAGGTAAATTGGCCATTGTAAATTGCCCCTAGTGTAGGTAGGTGGTAGGGAATATGGGATTACTGTAGGGTTAGTATAAATGGGTGGTTCTTGGTCGGCACAGACTCGGTGGGCCGAAGGGCCTGTTTCAGTGCTGTATCTCTAAATAAATAAATAAAGAGCAGGGCAGGTATTCAGGCCAATATTTATCCCTCAAACAACATCACAAAAACAGATTATCTGGTTGTTATCACATCAGTGGTTGTGTGAGCTTGCTGTGAGAAAATTGGCTGCCACATTCCCTACATTACAACAGTGACAACACTTCAAAAGTACGTCATTGGCTGTAAAGCGCTTTGGGATGTCTTGTGGTCGTGAACGGCACTATATAAATGCAAGTTTTTTTTCAAGGGAAGGAGTTGAACCATGGAACAATGTTGCAATGTTGAAATGAATAATTGCTTGACTGCTGTTGACAATTGGCAATGATAGTCGTGAGCTTCTTAAAATGCAGAAGTGGAAAATTTAAAGACTTAAAAATTTTGGACACCATTTCAAAATCAATAGTGCCACAGTCTATAAAAATGGTTTGGTATCCAGGTAAAGTCTAGTCAGAAATTGTGTCGTTTTTTTTTCATTTGACAGGAAGGATCTGATTGGAAAACTATTAGCAGAATAACTGTAGCTTCTTTGGGTGGTGCAGAGTGGAAGAGTTGTGTTGCTTAAACTTGCTATTTAAATGCACACTTTATTGCGGTGACATGTTTGGATTATCACAATTAACATTGTTTTTGAGCCTAAGGTGGCTGCCATGTGATTCTTTCCACTCTTGTGCAGTAACTAGGGAGTGCTGCACTCAGAGACATTGGCTATTGGATGAGATGTTTAATTAGGGACCCGTCTTTCTATGTATTAGAACTTTAATTGAGACCATTAACTTTAAAACAAGAGATATGAACTCCCCAGACCAATTTAAAGAATTGCATGACAAGATTTTACATTTTAAGACTTTTACTATTGTTACAACCAGGTGAGAAATGTGTCTTGGGGTCTTTTACTGTCTTCACCTGGTCTTATTGTAACAGGGTTTGATTTTTAAACACACTGTGTTTAAAGCTCCCCCCTTGGTGAATCCTTGTTCACCACTTTTCAATTTTAAGGCAAAGAAATGAGCACACCAGGTTTTCTTCGGTTTAAAGAAGAAAAGTGACATTTATTAAACTTACTTAAACTCTAATTCGATTAACACCTATGAACATAAATGCCCATGCTAGCATGCACAAGCGATACACACATGCAAATAGGGACAGAAAAGAGCAGAAGAAAAATAAAGTAGAGAGGTTTGAGGCCGTCTCTGAAGGGGGTTCCTTGTTACTGTTTCTGTGTTTCCAGCTCGCCGTAGAGTCTTTGATTAAAGACAGCTCTTACTTTTCATTGGGCCCAGTATGCTTCTAAAACATTGTTCACGTAGGAGACTTTTCTCTCTTTGAGTTCACGTGTCTTCAATGGGTCTTCCATTCTGTGAGAAAGAGATGGGAGCAGACAGGAGAGAGGTGTTCTCAGTCCAGGAACTAAACAGTACATAGTAGGTAGCTATCACACTAAATTACAGAGAAAGGTATTTCCCATTAACTTATCAACACGCTCGAAAACCCTGCACCACATTTATGTTCTCAGCAAAAAGATATCCTTGCAGTTAAAAGTCCCAAACACCTCCCAGTTGCAATGGGTTGGATCTCCCAGTGTCCTTCTCAAAGCCAATGTCCTCGTCATTCACTTCTTCCAAGCACATTCAACTGGTCTTCTGTTAATAAGGCAATCTCTGGTGACCCTGTTGGTCTTTTCTCCTCAGAAAACCACTAGCTTTCGAACCGGGTTCAAATCTTAGCAGCCTTACACTTACAGTGCTCTGAGAGCAGTTGTTTCCTCTCTCTCTTTCTGCTGAGGCTGCTCCTGCTGGTCTTCATGTCTTCCTTTCTTCCTTACAGCCTGTCAGACTTAGAAAGGCCTGTTGAATTTATCCAGAACAAAAGTCAATAGTTGTTTGTCTTTTACAATATTTACAAGTCCATAAGTCCGGCCATAGCAAAAGCACCTGGGCCTTCCTTTATTTCTAGGTGTTAGCAATTGCAACTCAAATTTTCATTTTATGGGTCCCTGGCTCCCTGTTTATGATCTGAGAGTCTGGGAGAGCAAAACTTATTGTCCTTCAGGTGTTACAACCATGCACCCTGCTTTCAAAAGGGTCTTTGATCTGGGTTCCTTATGTTCATGGTAACCAAGACCTCTGGCTTGTCTCTAGACAGATTTGGTATGAGGTTACATGTCTCCTCCAAATCCTTTTTACACTGCATTAAAGGTCACAATTTTAAAAACATAATCATATTACAAAGTCCAGCATCACTAAGACGTGGCACTATTTTGAATAAGAGAAGGGCAATTACATCAAGTCTGCAACACAGAAAAAGGCCATTTGATCTCACAAATGTCCTCCCACCTGTCTTCATCTAACTTTTTACCACACCCTTCTATTCCTTTCTCCTTCATGTGCTTATCTAGCTTGCTGTTAAATGCATGTCTACTATTTGCCTTAACTAATCCTTGTGATAGCAAGTTGCATATTCTTGCCACTCTGGATAAAAAGGTTTCTTCTAAATTCCCTATTTAAGGTTATTAGGGACCATCTTATAGGTATGACCTCAAGGTTTGGTCTCCCCTACAAGTGGAAACATTTTCTCCACTTATATGTTATCAAACCTTTTCATCACCTTAAAGACCTTTATCAGGTCAACCCTCAGCCTACTCCTGATTTTCAAAAATTCATTCATGGGATGTGGGCATCGCTGGCCAGGCCAGCATTTATATCCCATCCCTAATTGCCCTTGAGAAGGTGGTAGTGAGCCGCCTTCTTGAACCGCTGCAGTCCATGTGGGTTAGGTGCACCCACAGTGCTGTTAGGAAGGGAGTTCCAGGATTTTGGCCCCGTGACAGTGAAGGAACAGTGTATAGTTCCAAGTCAGGATGGTGTGTGGCTTGGTGGGGAACCTAGTGGTGTTCCCATGCATTTTCTGCCCTTGTCCTTCTAGGTGGTAGAGGTCACGGGTTTGGAAGGTGCTGTTTGGTGCGTTGCTGCAGTGCATCTTGTAGATGGTACACACTGCTGCCACAGTGCATTGGTGGTGGAGGGGGTGAATGTTAGTGGATGGGGTGCCAATCAAGCGGGCTGCTTTGTCCTGGATGGGGTCCAGCTTCTTGAGTGTTGTCGGAGCTGCACCCATCCAGGTAAATGGAGAGTATTCCATCACACTCCTGACTTGTGCCTTGTAGATGGTGGACAGGCTTTGGGGGAGTCAGGAGGTGCGTTACTCACACCAGGATTCCTAGCCTCTGGCCTGTTCTTATAGCCACGATATTTATTTGGCTACTCCAGTTCAGTTTCTGGTCAATGGTATCCCCAGGATGTTGATAGTGGGGGATTTAGCGATGGTAATGCCATTGAATGTCAAGGGGAGATGG